>NW_017728943.1:45822778-45854800 GCF_001723895.1 Crocodylus porosus
GTTTAAGAGGAGGTTAGATGAACATCTTGCTGGGGTCATTTGACCCCAGTATTCTTTCCTGCCATGGCAGGAGGTCGGACTAGATGATCTGCTCAGGTCCCTTCCGACCCCAGAAACTATGAAACTATGATTCAATTTCTGCAGGTTAGTCTAAGCTGCATAAACTGAACTGATAAGCAAGTGAACACACATTCACTTTTGATTCTGGAAATGCAGCCACATGCCTGCAGTAGCAGCCCAGGCTAGAAGCTGGAAGGCACTAGAACACACCTCCCTGCTACGCTAAAGCAGACAGCTTGGGCCAAAGCTAGTCTGCCCTGTGAGGGGCAGTTTGCAGGGGAGCTGCAAAGCATCCTGGGATGCTGGGGACTGAGAGTTAACTTGACTCTAGAGGGGATTTTGGACAAAAGTTCAATAAACCAAGTTAACCTAAATCAGTTAAGTCTGATACTACATCTATCTAGGTTTATCTGAAACTGGTTTCGATCACTTTGAAAGCGGTTTATGTACACTGAACTTCTGTTGTGTTACAGATTTGAACTAGTTTCCAATCACATATACCAATTTATGTGTAATTTCTGTCCCCAGCCTAAGAGACTCACGTTTATGACAAACTATTTCAACATTCAGTAAATACCATAATCGTGTACATGGTATAATGAAAATATTCATATGATCAGCAGATGTATGTTAAAAACCATATCATATTCTCCTGTCAGAAGAAAATTTCTGGGGAAGGATAAATAAAATGTAAATTAGGTAAAGTATTCCTCATTAAATCAGATGCTAGAATCCAAGGGTTCCTGAAAGATCTTTGTCTCATTTTGCTAGCTAGCAAAGAAAATCTGGAGTGGGGAGAGCTATTCTGGGGTAGTGGCCAATGCTAATGGAATACAAACAGGCCTGCCTTTGGAATGAGCACTGGTAAAGGACAAATTAAAGACTGGATATTGCAAGAGGGAGTTTTAAACCCAGGATCAACTGAGTGAAGGCCAGAAAATGTATTCTCTATGGTCTGGTCACATTCCATGGAATCTGAGATCTGATAACTATTACCTCCTTACAAGAGGAAAGCTGCCAAGTAAACAGTCCTAAATATTCTGCTAGCTCAGAAATTGCTATAGATTTAGCGTTTATAGTCTCCCTCTTGAATTTTTATTCTCCTTCATCCTAATCTTATTACAAGGTTTTATTCCAACTGTTCTTTTGAATATTTATGAAATGCATGACCAGCTGAGCAAGCCAGCATGCCACAGGACAAAAGCAATGGCCAAGAAGAGAGTCTGTAAAAGAAATGCCAGAGACATAAATAAGGACCTACTCAAATCACAATTTTGTGACGTTCATTGAAATCACAAAAAATGACAGTTTCTGTAAACACCATAAAACACAACATTTTTTGCAGTTTTGCATGGAATTACTTGGGAGGGGTGGGGGAAACTTACCAAAAATAAAATGCTGGATCCCCAATGGGAGCCAATGATTGCTACAGCCCAGCCTCGCAGCCCGCCAGGTTGGGGAGCCATTGGCACAAAGGGGAGCAGCCAAGATTGTGCCCCTCCCTCCTTCCTCCACCAGTGATTAACTGAGGGCTGCCTTTCATGCAGCCCTGTCCCTCTCCGCCAATCAGCACTGAGGGCTGGGGCTGCATGAATAGCAGCCCCCTGCTAATCAGTGGTGAGGAGCAGGGCTGCTGGGGCCTCTTGACCAATCAATGGGGGAAGAAGAGGCTTATCTCAAAAAGACCACACAAATGGTGACAGGTGCCGTGAGCAGCCCATGATTTTTTCTTCACCTTGGTGCACTTTAAGTAGATCCAAAACACTGCCGTTCTATCCATTGCCATTGTCTGACTAACGGGTCATTAGGCAGACAATCTTCACTATGTAGGATCAGAAAACAAAAGAAGAGCTTCCATAAAGAATTACTTTTGATTGAAATAGTGCTAGCTGTAATATTTTTTAAACACTGACTGATAAGCAGTCATAGTTTTGGGGGTGAGGAAGCTGGGTTTTTCTAATGAGAAATGTCAAAACCCTAGCTAAGTGATACTCAACCGGGGTGTCTTGAGATCCTTTCAAGGGTGTTGGGCACTATACATTGTTAGCACTGTGGTGTGTGTCAACATGATTCACAACATTAAAATACAGATTTCAAACAGGAAACCATACCATCAAAAGCATTCAGTTCTGTTGTGGCCTGAGTTCTTTGCAATAGAAGAATTGCTCTATTATCTCCCTGTAACCAAAAAAATGAGAAAAAACTAACAACTGGCATTTTCTGAGGGATGTCCTGAGTCTAAACAGGTTGAGAACCATTGCCCAAACTCATCAGGAGTGAGACTAATACAGGGTTACCTTGATTCCCTGTATTTAATTCCCAGGGCTTATAATCCACTGAATGGTTCTCCTCCCAGAAGAAGGAATTCACCTGAACTACTCCCTCTCTAACACACACACACACACACACACACAAAAAACAAGTGTCAATTCCAGCTGTTTCTCCAGCTGCAGTCTGCTGTGGATTTATTGTCATGCAGTAAGTAGACTGCTGCCAGCTCCAAAGTAAAGTTTTAGCAGAGCAGCTTAATGTGACAGATATAAGGCTGTAGAATTGGCCATTAATTTTTTCTTCCTCAATCCTTCTCAGATTGTGACATTGCATTATTGTTGTGAAAAAGAGGCAATAGGTACTGCAGTCTTTTAAGGCCAAAAGAAGTAGACTTGGGAAGCAGACTACCCCATTCAAGCAGTTCAGGGGCAAGCAAGGACTCAGAAAATGATCAGGCACACACAGGGAGAGGAAGTCAGCCCAGGGGTAATACCTGGTATTTGGAAAAACCCAGAACTTTCCATTGAGAGCCAAGAGCCTTCTACTTAAGATCAAGTAAAGCTCCCAACCTCTTTCAGTCAATTCTGAAATGGAAAGCAGCATCCAATCTGCCTCGTCATCATAAGAGATACTGCCTAACACCTCCCACAACAGGAAGAATGAGACCAAACTGTTTGGACTCTGCCTCTAAACTGGAGAGGAGCAACAGGAAACCGCACCCAGCAGGGACCCCTGGGAGAAAAGGATATTTTGTTGCAAAGACTTTTGTTTCAAGTTCTGTTTACTTGAGAGACTTTGCAGCCAGCCAGACAGAGAGGGTTGAAAGTAATTTAAAGGGCCAGTGGAGAAAAGATGTCTCAGGGTCTCAGCCTTCTCCTACTGGCCTGCTTGGTAGAACTTGGGTTGGCAAACTCCCTTATAACAAAAATGGAAAGACAGAGTAGACAGAGTATATGACACATGCAGCTAAGCAACAGCCAGCTCAAACCACAGCTCAAGAGGCCCAACAGTGATTAAATGAAGAATCACTGCAGGCTTACAGGCAGTTCCAGGAGCATCTCAGCTCAACGGCCCGACTGCTGTGACAGCTCCACGTAGGTCTCAGTACTGGGTTTGTTAGACTTCCAGGTCACCTTCTGATCACAAGGAATGTATTCTGGGGAATCCCAACCCATTAGGCTAGCCCAGTTCTTAACCAGAAACAATCCATGAAAGCACTAACCTGTGGATGAGGAATTAGCTCAGAACTATGACCTAGTAAAGGAAGACAGATGTGGTTAGCCACGTTAGTCTGAAGTCTGTCAGAAGCCAAGGCAGATATGCAACTTCATAGACTAACTAAATAAAATAAGTAAAGGAATTAATCCCGGACAGAAGAAGTATCTCAAAAGCAACGCAAAGAAAGCACTGGATTGAATTTTTCCTTCTAGGTGCTTGATGCTAAGTGGCAGCCCATGCACTGAGGAACCTTGCTGCTATATGGCTAAAGCAAACTTGGGGTCACAGCCTATTAAAAGGACTGTACTATTTTTAGCTATTAATAAGATAAACAGAGTTATTGAACAACCTGTGTATCATAAAACTCATTAGGTTTACTTGTACAATTATTATGTAGAAAACACCAATGGAAAGCAGTTTGTCTGTCTGTCCAAACAATCTGTAGCATAAGCAAGCTGAGGACAAGTGCAAGCCATTTGACTATAAAATGCATCTTTGCAGAAGATCCAGGTTAAAAGCCAGGCTTAAATCCTCAACTAAGCAGCAAATCTCATTTTCAGCACAAGCAAACTGTGCCTCTATCACTGAAAAATTATAAATGAGAACAATGGGTGTTTAGCACTGCTGAGAAGTAGGCTAAAGATGTCAAAAGGGATGCCACCTTCCTTTCTGGAAGCACTGCACGATCAATAAATGTTTTTATGTTAATTGTCCATCGCTCTGGGAGAGAACCATTTAGTTTAGGGTTTCATGTCTGCCTTTTATGTTAATCATGTCTCTTTAGCATTTCAGGATCACGCATTTCCCTTCTCCACCCCAACCCTTCTCTATGTTGTTGCAGACACCAAGGAAACTGGGTTGATGGCTGTCTAAGAAGTACCTTCAGAAAAAGAGGTGAAATTTCACTCTGGCTTCTATGTACAAGCTTGTATTTTGTAGGCACATCTTCACTGTTTTCAAAAGTGAGCCTACAGGTTAGACTGAAAACTATCCAGGAGTAATAACCCAGCTCGAGTGGCCCCACAGAAACCAACAAGTTTACTTGCCTGAGTAAAGCAAGAGGAGCTGTTACAGTGTTTCCTAAACAAAGAATTCTTATTCTTTTTAATCCTCCCGGAGGAAAAAGGGCTGATATTACCCAGCTCTTGCTGAACTCTTGATATAAGAAGGAAAAAATTAATCAGCAGTGCCTCCTCTGTTCTAAACAAACCTTATATCGAGTAAGATGACAGGTAAAACTAAACTTTTGGCTATGCTTGCCCATACTGAATGAAGCTTTTAATGGACACCAGCTGCTGATTCCTTTCTACATTCCTTACATTCTTTTAGCCAGCTCCCAACAAGACAAACAGAAACCTTTCCCCCTAAACTTTCATAAGATGCATAGATAAAATAGTCAGACATTTACAGTCAGGAAAAAGTAATATATGTCATTACTGCCTTAATTTTAGGTACATGCCTGTAGGTCTCCAATGTCTCCATGTCCTCAGGGATTGGTTAATTTAGATGACACTAAATCTCTTTAAGTCCAATTGTTATTCAGCGCATTTAGAAGTGAACAGTTTGAGGAATAACTTGAAAATAAACACACACATACCTGAATAAAGAGCTGAAGAACTCCTGGGAGACCGGACAAAGAAGATGAAGGTATGCTCCAGAAAAGACACGTCTTAAATAACTTAAGTAATTATTGTAGTTCTCTGATGTTTTAACAATGGCCAGGTCTTTTGTAGCTATTTTTGCACTTATTTTAACACACTGCATATTTTAAAAGGTGGACATTTGTCTCTGTTTATATGATACAGACATGGCCCTTAAAAATATGCTGCTCTTACGGGAAGATAAGCAGACATATCTGTAATAGTTTCTTGAGCTTTCTTACATTTTCTGTAAGGAGACCATCATAGGAAAACACATAATTTATATGTAGTTATATAAGACAACTGGTCATTTTTTAGTAACAATCTGCTTTCCCAAACACAATGTATTATTTGTCTTCAAAAGGAATGTCTCATAAATACATTTTTTAAAGGGCCTGAGCTGCACATAATCTTAATAAAAGCTTTATCTGAAATGAAAGAGGGTGCCCTGGGCATTTCTTCCATTTCAACCTGGAGGGCTCTCCAAGTCCCATTTTTCATTTTAGTTTTTGCCCTCCCTCCTTCCTTCCTCTCTGCCCTCAAGAATCCAGGTGCTTGCATTTGTCAATACTCCAGAAATGGCCAGAGTGTGGCTACAGGTGCTCCTGTCCCTCATGGGCTAACACAATGCTCCACACCCAAACTGGCTGAGTCATCTGTCTAGTTTGGAAGACTTGAAAGTATCTTCTGGGTTACCGCTCCTTTTAGAACAACACCTGGAGCATTGTAACAGCTTCCTCATGTCGAAAAAAGTGTCTGTTGTGGTCTATCTAGATGCCCTCTTCAGTCACTTTCTTCTAAATACACTGCTTCTCTAAATACACTAAACAAAAGGCACATAAACAAAAGGAGCAAGTTGTTTTTTCTAAATACCTAGCTACTGTTGATAAATATTTCTTGGTAATTTATAATAAATAGCTTCTAGCAACAAATAAAGACTGCTTCACTTACATTCAATGTTTTTCCCTACCTAAAGACCAGATTGAGTGGAACTTGGTTTGAGGCTAGGGGGAAAAAAAGATTACTCCATCATTTTTTATTTTACCATTTTAGGTTTCTTTGCAGCAAATTCACAAGGAGAAACATGGGAAATGTATTTTGAAGACAGATAATAATCTGAGCTATACACATCCAAAGACAAAAGATGTCAAAATGGGATTATGCTGTCCCTAAATACTTATGAAAAAAATAAACAAATCCATTATAGTTTTTCTATGGTTACTCAGTTGTGGTTGGTTAACCGGGACAACAGCAAATATATTTATTACAAATGTGATATAGTCACAATACTTAATGCAGCACAAACTGAAGAGAAACACAAAACCATGTTATGCAAAGTATGTGATTACTACTCCATTCTGATTTGAGTTTTTGTCTGGAAAATGTATCCTCAGTTGGCAAGCAGCCAACCCAACAGCTGCATTTCTTTTCTACTTCCACAAACACTCTAAAAGTTAGCCAAAGCTCTATTTGTGCTGGCAAACCTCCAAGATTTCAGTATTATGTACTATTAGTTCATAGTGAGAAATGTGGACTACGGAAGAAAAAAAAACCCTCCACAGAGGCTATATAATTGGGTACAGATGTTAAGATTTATGAAGGTTTATCCAATGGACAGTATCTTACATATTGTTTCTATCACCTGTTTGCTTTTGGAGTTTTTAATAAGGTAGCTAGCTATTCATGCTATGTTTGAAGACTATTATAGAATTTCTTATTCAAAAGACAAATAACTTTTGAACTCCACTCATTTCCTCTCAAAAACCACCTCTGTTTATAGTTTAGCATGTGTCATGTTTTATTAATTTCATATTTAAATAAATTCTTGACTATTGTTTTTACTATCTGGCAACTTCTGAAAGCAATCAGAGCCATATTACTTCATTTTCATTTAATTCCCCAAATTCTAAAACTAATCACATTTCAAAGGAAAGTAGCATTTATAATTTATGATAAAAAGCTAATCAACCTCAACAATCATGCCAATTACATGTTTTATTGGCATGTGCTCGCATGCCGCACTCATCTATTTGCAATAGTCAGATTTTTTTCTATCAGACATGCTTACCAGATTTACAAAGAACATACATGGTGTACAAAATATCTATATGTCAGACAACAGAAATCTCATTATACGAGATCAGTTTTATTTGTGAACTTAATGGCCTGCATTCACACACAAACCTATATCTGAACTTGAATTTATCAGTAACACTCAAGTTACACTGCCAACTTAAGTAATGCAGTTCAAAGCCAGATTTCTAAAATGTAACTTTTTGCTTAATTAAAATTATTTCCCAGAAGCATATTTTGCAATCTGCAGTGTTAATAATACAAAGTTGAAAATAAAATAAGGGCAAAGACCTGTGCAACTCAAGTTACACCTTTGGTGACATTACATAAAATACATAATGGCATAATAAGAGACTGTCCTGATGATATTTCACCAAAATCAAAAACTAAAGCAGTAGACATTTACAGAAGAAAATAAATCACAAACACGAGAAGGGGAAACCTCCTTGGAAATCTACAAGCAAGCAAACCAAAGTAATTGTCCTCACACTGTCAGTCAAGCAGTTTACAGTCCAGCCCATCCCTCATCACTCCAAGTACGTTTTGTGATTCTGCTGGATAACCTGACATTTCTTTTCATCTTTCCCACAAGTCCACAGTAGGCTGATAAACTCTTCCTGAAATACGATTTCATCTGTTCCTCTAAAGTACTTACATATCGCGAATTCTAGAGCAATGGGATTTCCAAAGGATGTAAGCATGTACTGCCCCTCTGAAAAAGCAGTTCTTCCAAATTTGGAGGTCCAGAAAAGAGTTCGTAAAGACCTGCTCTCTCCTACCCCTCCCATCACTGGGCAGCGGATTTCATCAGTCACGGTTGAGCCTGCTCTCCCACAGCTGTGCAACAGATTTCATCAGTCACAGCTACCCTTGTCCTTTTGGCTCACAAAGTTTTAAAAAGTTCCCCTATTTAAATGACTCTTCCTATTATCCTAAAGGTTTGTGAAGAGCCATGGAGGATACAGGACACCTCTGTGGTCTTCCTCCCTCCTTTTTTCAACATCAAAAGAAGTAAAAAGTGAGGGTGAAGGTGAAAAATGAAGAGGAACAGTGAAAAGTTCCACTTTCCATTATGAGGAGTCATGTCGGATTCAGCTGCTCTTTGCTTCTGAAAATGACTACATGCTCACTCACTACTGGCTCCTTCAACAGTTCTGACTATGCTCCCACTCACGTTTCCAACACATAGTTTGGTGGCCTAGCCTCCTATGCCAGTTCAGTTCAGATTTTTGTTCCTTTCAAACATATAACTTTAATCATGTGCAACTTTAATGCCTAACTCAGAAGAGAAGAAGCACAGAAGCTATTATCTTCATATGCCTGTCCAGATACACAGGGCCAAACATAGACTTGGCACATATAGATTCAACTCTTTAATGGAATTAACCTCATTTATCCCAGGTCTAAATTTGACCCATTAGCTCCAAATAGGGTTATAGACCTAGGTTAACATTCATAAGAGATCTTGTTGTGGAGAAAAAAAACTAGTGATCATTTTTTGAAAAATCCAAGTATTAACCTAAGAAGGCAGAAAGTAACATTAGGGACACCTCAGATGAGATTCAAATACTTTGGAAAGGCTTCCTTTTGTAGACTGAGGCGTACAAGGAGGGTTTTTTTGCACGCACTAGCTGAAAAGATCATGAAGGGGAAGGGAGGGAGACTCTGATATCCGAATTTAGAAGAAAATCTCAGGAAAACATCACAGACATCCTTCTTAACTTCTCTATCAATGCTGTGAGGAGAAAAAAAATCCTTTCCTTGCCAAGACTCTGAGAAAACAAGGTATGTACCAGAACTAGTCTGGCTATCTAGTAAAGTAAAAGCCTTATGCTATACCAGGGTTACCATATTTCCAGTTCCAAAACAGAGGATGTCGGTTGGAGGGAGGTCACACTCCTGATCCACAGTCCTCTGCCCCTCACTCCCAATTCACAGCCCCCTGCTCCCCCCAGCTGCCCCCGTTGGAACAAGGCAGGAACGCGGTGGCTGCAGCGGATTGAGCTCATGTGGACAGTGGCAGAGCGAGTCCAACTCCAACACAGGCTGGAGGAAGGAGAAAGGGAGGCCTATGGCACCCCCTGCCCTGGGCTGGGGCTCCCATGCCATGCCAGACAGCCTGGCTACAGCCCTCCATAGGCAGGGTCTCCTGGCCACGCCACAATGCCCCTGTGAGAATAGGGCCCCAGCATTGTTGGCCTGGCTGTGCAGCTCCCCAGCACCCCCAAAGGACCCCCTCACCTCCTTCCCCTGCCAGAGAGGCAGGCGTCTCCCTCCTACCCCCCATACCCTGCTGCAGCCTTAACACCTGCACACCATTCTCCAACACTGTGTAGTTGTGGGGTTTGTGGGTATGGTGGGGTGTGCATGGGAATTCCCCACCACTGCACGTACCTGCAGCTGCTCTACGCTGCCAGCACTTCCCCACTAGGCAGCCCAAAGGCAGCGGTGACACAGCGCAATCCAGCGTGGGCTCTGGACAGCTGCAGCAGGAAGGGTCCAGCAGCGGCAAGTGGGAGGAGGTGCATTTCCCCTGAACCAAGGAAGTTTCTGCCCAGGCACCACCACTGCTCAGCACAGGTGAGTCAGGGTTGTGTGCTTGGGTCCCCACCAGTATCATGCAGGTTGGGCCAGCAGCAGCAGCAGCAGCTGGAAGGCATGGCAACTGTCTGGGCTGCCTAGAAAGGCAGTCCAGCCGTAGAACCGCCCCAGCCCTGTTGCATGCCCAGGGGGCAGCAGGGCACATCACAGGTGAGTGGTGCAGAGCAGGCGCAGGGTGAGCTATGTCAGGGCTGTGAAAGCAGGTTCTGGCTGATCCGCTCCTGCAGAGGCGAGTCCAGAGTGGGAGTGGGGTGTGGCTAGGGCTGTGCTCTGTTGGTGGTGGTGGTGGTGGGGAGGCCATGCAGAGCACACAGCCTCTAGGCTGTTGTGGGGCAAGGGTGGGTGCTGATTGGCTCAGGGGTACACGGGGTGGGTCTCCCATGCAAATGTGGGGGGGGGGCTCCCATGCACACACCACCATAACCAGGAACTCTCCCCTGCAAACCCCACAACCACATCCTCCCACACAATCACACACCCCACAAACACCGCACCCACACACACCCCAGAGCCCCCCACAAGTCACACACCCCTCCCCACATGGATCCCCCACACCTCTGGAGGGAGCCCCAATAACTGCTACATGCATACACTACCCCACACACACACCCACACCCCCCACAGACACCATCCCCCTCTACACGTCCCACAAACCCCATGCCCATCCACCCACCCATATCCACACATACCCCCAAACCCTCCCCCACACTCCATATCCACAGACATACACCCATAGCTCCCCAAAACACCCATACCCACCCCCTCACTCCCCTGCAAACTTCATTTTAAGGTACTATGCAATCACTTCTATATAAGTGACACAAAATCACACAAATTGGGACAAGAATATATCTTTTCTAATAAAATTAAAAAATTATTGTCAATGTTTGATTTTTAGTATAGTATATAATTTGAATTTTTCCAGTTCCAAGATGGCAAATCCCCTTCCCTAAAGGAGTATTTCTGGGGGCAAGGGGAAGGACTTCCAGTGGCAAAGGTCAGGGGTTGCCCCCCCCATACACACACAGTGGGACTTCCGATCACCAGATGACAAGTAGGCAGCAGTGTACCTGGCATGGGGTGGGCTACCCTTGCAGCCCAAAACTCATTAAGCAGCCCTCCAGCCAAAATAACTGCCCACCCCTGATCCTACACGTCACTGTCAATCATTTTCACATGTGAGTTAAGGTTTTTAGCTAAAAACAGAACAGAGATATTACCAGGAATGGCTAAAAGTACTGAAACTGCTTATTATAATAAGCCATGACGTCAATTGACTCTGCCTGAAGAGAAATGCTGCTGCCCCTCCCAGGCAGTTGGTTTTAAAGTTTAGATAGAGCAGGAATCAAACAGGGGGTCCAACTGTACCACTAGACCACACCGCTGCAGACCAGTCTTCCAACTTCCATATGTAATTACTAAAACTACCTTATTTTATTTATTTGGTAAATATCTGGCAGCGATGACCCAGGTAATAACACACTTGCTGTACAACATACATCTGAGCAAAGACGACAGGCAGAAAACATACCTCTCAAGAGGATTCTTTCTACAAAACAGAAGGGTTTCAAACCCTCTCTCTCTTAAAATCATTGACCAGGCTCTGAAACATCATGTTTTTGTTTTTCAATAATGTTTGATGCCTTTGATTTGCCTGTTTTTATTTTCTGAATGTTTAGAGTATACTGAAACTTCATTTACAAGCTTTGTTCTTTTTGCAGCCACGAGGAAAACTTGTTTATATATTTTTTAATATTTACTGAGATCCTCACAGCTTCACGTGAATCTGGATGCTGGAGCTTTAAGGAGAAAAGACTACATATTACAACTTACAACCAGCTTGCAAGAATTGATAGCATTGAATTAACTTTGAAAGAACAAATTCTCCAGCTAACAATTGTATATTGTGCTGCCCTTTTAGATGTCTGGACACTCTCCAGCTCTTCTCTCCTTTCCATTCTCCTACACATTATTCAGACATCCATCTGAAGGTAGGACAAACTTCAAGAAGACAATGTTCACTTTGTGACCTTTTCAAGCTCTAAAAGCTCTACTTCCCTGGGGAAACCCTCGTTTTATTTTTTCCTGCAAAAATTAAGCTTTTTAAAGCTTTAAAACTGCCACTGGCAAACAGAAGGTAGGATAGGGACAAGACATAATCTTTCCTTTTTGAGAGCATTCAAAATGGCCATCTATTTTATCTGTTTAAAAGAGAAATAACTAGCTCTAAAGTTTCTGTTGCCCCTAGTGGAAGTTTGTTTTAGTATCTCACACCAAGCTGATTAACAGAATCGTTACTTGCGAATAATTCCTCCTCCCTTTACTCCTGTTCCACAAATAGCTTTACTTCCACATCGAGACTGTTATTTGCACACAGAGGAAGAAGAAATATGACAAAAATTAAAATGCAGTGTAAAAGTTCATTAGTTCATGCAGCACGAGCAAAAAAAGGTTATCGTGGGCTTCCAAGGACCTCACACGCTGCTCTGGCTTTGCTGATTGCAAGGTTATCAAATGTCTACTAGACTCATAACTAAGATTTCTCTGTGTGGTCCTCCACCCATTTGGAGCAGTGTGCTGACTCAACAGTAATTCCCTGCTGACCCAGGAAACAAGGCCGGCAACTGTGTCCCAGGCAACAGCCTAATGTACCATCAACAGGGCAATCATGGTAACAGCATGTAAAAGCAAAGAAAAATATATAAACTAAAAAAATAAAAAGATCAGGGTTCCGTGTTTCTCTGCTACTGTTTATGCCTTCACGAATACTGAAGTGGCTTCAAGCATTCCACTAGCAGGCACAGGATGGACAGACAGAAAGAGGCAACAGATAAGCCCTTGAGTACCAATGGCTCAGTAAACTGCTGCAGGAAAAACAGAATTGCAGACTGATCCTGACAGATAAACCAGGGGCTGATTTTCAAATGGCTGGTCTGAAACAACACCCATTTGTAAATTTGAAGCCAGCCTGGGCATTCTGTCACTGTTCTGGAATTTGCCACCATTGTGAAAGGACAAGGCACAGTTAACCTCTCAGTGTCACAGTGATTCTACACAGTACATGGTGCACCAGAAAGACACAGTAATACAATGATGTATGCCATTACTATTTATTTAGAACTGACTGTGACTGGTGCTGTAGGATTCAAAATAATAAACAGCAATCCCTATGGTGAAGAACTTACGCTGTAAAAAACCCCAAACAAACAAATCCTGACAGAAAACACACAGTGTAATTCTTCAGTGGGTATCAACTAGAGTCCTCCTCCTAATATTCTCATCCTAGGGAGATCGCAGGAAAAGCGAGCCACAGATTTTGAAATTAGATTTGTATGAGGAGACTATTACAGGAAAAAGCCAGAAACAACACCAATGCATGGCAATCAATACTTAAAATGAAATCAATTGAGTCTGTGTTTAATCAGGTCAGAGGAAGTTAAAGCAGGCTTGTTTGGGATAATAAACTGTACCAGCAGAAAACAGAGAGATGTAGAAAATAAATGTATCAGCACATTTTCTTCTAAAGTGAATACATTAATGGGGGAATTTGAAATGAATAATGCGCTAGTAAAAAAGCTTTAATATAAATCCTGGGATTACATTATGTTGGCTTTTTCATTAGTATAGCTCTCCATTAAAAATATATGCCTTGTGAAGGGGTTACAAAAGTAATAAATGCTCACTCCTTAGCCCCTCCTTTTCCTAATATTGCTGTGTAGTCTTTAATTGTGCAACGCTGTTGGTATTGTGGCAAGCCAAAAGAGAGTGTGAAGAGCCAAGGATCTTAGTAAAACATTTGATAGTGATGGTGACATCAGACCCCCATATACAGAGAAGTCCTGCAAGTGCTAGCCAAACTGCCTGTACTGCCTGCCTGAATCAACTGTTTGGCCAACTCCATCTTGAAACAATGTCTCACAAAAAAAGGATGAAGCCATTTTAAAATCCACAGTTACCTAGTATTCTGTCTCCAGAGGATGATGGTGCACGTCACATTCAGCAGCATTTCTCTGTTCTGGGAGCTGGAACTGTTTGGCATAAAGCACACAGACGCAGTAGCAGAGAGACCTTTCTAAAGGTCAGGGTGGGAATGGAAACAAGACTGAGCACATTAGACTGCTGAATTTTCTGAACTATCCTAGAATGGATGTGCTTGACTACTTGTTACTTCAGAAAAAAGCATGAGGCCCTTTTTTGGGGGGGGGGGGCGGGGGTAGGGGAAGAAAGGGAAGAAGACTTCCTCACAACGAGACTTCTGTTTTCAGACAGATCTCTCTGGGGCCACAATCTGCTCACAGACTGTAGAAGGAGCTGTTACTTGCAACAAAGCCTCTGGAAGGATTTCAGGTTGACCTACCCCCCACAATTCCTCCTGGAGGCTATTACACAGTGCACATAGGCCAGTAAACTGGGCCCAGGAGATTCCCCTTTCACATGGTATGCTGTCCTCTGTGATTCAGGGAAGGGTCCTGGTCCTACTCTCATCCCACCCCCTTTTGAGCAACCGGTGGCCATGGGGATCTTAGCAGGGAGGAAGAGATTTGGAGCCTATACCCCTCACTGGGGAACTGCCTAACAGGGATAGCCATACCTATTACATAAAATGGAGAGACAAGTACACAAGTACAGTGAGACAAGTACACATGCTAGAAGTGATCCTGACAATACAGAGAGCTATCATATGATTTGGGGCTTCTTCCATTCAGACAGGAGCTGCAAAGTAAGGCCACAGTCATATTTTTGCTTCCTTTGTAACTGCAGACATGTATTTCACTGCATCATTTTAGATTTGGAAAGATGCCACAAAAGAAAAGGTTACCTGCAATATTAACAAATAGCTTTTCTTTTTTATTATTTCCATTCCTCCAGCATTTAAAAGGAAGCATTTGTAATTTACACAAACTGATGAAGGCAACACAGCAATCAACAGTAATTTTTAAAAAATATTATTTTCTATGGTTCCATAGAACTGGTGCAAGACTCAGGCAGACAAAATTGAATCTCTGCCCATTAATGCAGATGAACTGAAAATCAGCTCAAGGAACTACTCAACTTTAATACTTTTTACTCCTCAACTGCCTGCAATATGGTCCCTTCACATAGTAGGAAGCTCAACTAACTGTTAAAAGGTGAAAACACCGTGAAAATACTGTGGTTAACCTGGATAAAATATACTGTGCTGACTAATATATTCATGTCTAGAGCCACACATAATAGTCAAGGCACACTTCTTATGCAAGTTATAAACATCAAGGTCAAAGTTATGAGTGATCAAAAGTTCTAACTGAATCTTCCCAGACTTAAAAAAACAGAACCAAACCAACCACAATCCAACTCATGGTTGTATTATATATTTCAGTTTATAGTTTATTCCATATTCCATTATAAGCAAAGGAGGTGAAGAAGGTGAATGAATTCTGGTGCTAGATTCTTCCACTGTCAATTTGCAGCTACTCCCTGCATTCGTGCACCAAGGGCAAAGTAAGCTCATTGAAAGGTGAATACAAATCATGATTTATAATGAAAACCATGCATTATTAAAAGCTGCTGAATGCCTCAAAATACATGACACAAGACACTTAACACAAAAGTTCTTTGTATTTTTCTTGCTCATTTCACCAGTAGCAACTATCAAATTCTTTTATAACCCTGTGAAGCATAAGGTTGGCAAGCTGGTCAATTGACTGCATATTTTTTAACTGATCAAAGATTTTTTTTGCAAGATTGTCAAGAATACTACAAAAATGTATAGCATAAACACGATTTTTAAAATTCTTTTTGACACATTTCTTAATGGAAAACGTGCTTTTTCTGTGCATTATTTTGACCTGTTGGCAATTTGTTTACAATTTTTGACTGATATTTAACCAGTCGATTGACTGAACTTTATTTGACCAGTCAAATACCCAACCCTAGTGAAGCATGAGATTAAAAGAAGTTAGCATAGTGAATATGGGAGGGGTAAAAATAGACCATCACTATCATATTTTTGATGAGTATCCAATCCTGAGTTAATGCTGGGTGAGAATCCATTCACAAGTACATAACAAGCACTGAACATGGTCTTTGATTTAAATGAGGCATATGTCCCCGAAGCATATTATACCACAGTTCCAGAGATGCATAGTCTTAGTATCATCATCGTGGGCCAAATTCAATCCTGGTGTACCCATATTACCTTCAACCGAGTTACACTGGAGATGAATTTGTGCTGTTCAGCAAAGCTTTCAGACCACAGCAGTAAATGAAGCACAGCAAGGCATTACCCTGAACTGGCTGAAACCAGAACAAGCAAGTGTAAGGGTGTGGGGTTACAGAAAGAGAAGGGAATCCAGGAACAGAAGGAAATTACAGAGAGGCTCAGACATTCACAAAAATTCTTCATAGGCAAACAGTTGCCAACTACAGCCTTCCCTCCTAAACTTATCGAGCCAGATAGCAGGATTTGACATTTTATCAGACAAAATCAAGTTTTATTAACAGATGCATCCATATGTCAGAAAGTGCATTACTCCCTATATAAGATAACTTTAAGCAGAGGGTCTGATCTCACTTACATAGGTGGCAATTGAGAATAACTCTATGGCAGACTTAGTACAACTCAAAAGCCAGAATGAATTTGATCAAGATAAATCTCAAATTCGTTGGAGAGAATAAACTACAGAAATTCAGAGATCAATATATTTTTCCCTGACTATGCATTTTGTGTGAATGCAATAATTCAAGAGCAATAGTGAAATACGTGGCACAAATTACATGTTTTTACCTTCTTCTGTCACCAATAGATGTAAAACTTTACAGTCATCACTTTACATCCTTTCTTAAGATAGATTTTTATAAAGTGATGTTTTCATGTGTATTTCTCCTCTCTTGTTAATCCAAACGTTAATAAAAACAATTTTCCCTGCTCATGTTTGTTCTATTTGTTGTTGAAAAAAATAAATGTCTGATCTTCTCCATTAACAACAGCCAGCACTGCCTGATGTTATTTGGCTCCCTTTCTCCATGCACACACAATCAAAGTCAGCAGGAGTTTGTGGAATGGTGTCTGGGAATCGTGTGTGTTAACTGCACAGGAACAGAAGCACCAACTGAATCAGCAACTACCCCAGTTGCCTGGTTAAAAAGGAAGAGGATTATCATCTCTCTGGTAACAGACAGCAGGCTAAAACACCCAAAACAATCTCTTTTTTTTAAAAACCAAACAGGTTTAAGCACGCCATAATTTGGGCGTGCTTAAAATAGAGAATTTTTAAAAATTGTAAATATACCTGAAGTATCTAGTATTTGAATACTGAGGAGCTTCAAAAAACAACTGCCAGATGCCAGGCTCCCTTTATACTGTAGCCAGAGATAAGAGATACTTACATCTAAAAGCAATTTGAACTAGATTTGTGGAGAACTGGCACCACTAAAAATCAGGACTGAGGAGCAAAATGCATACCCTGTGTATATCTTTGTCCCCAACCTGCATGGGTCAACCTCTCTTGGCAGGAAAAAGGGAAGAATAATCTCTGCAGACGATTTTGCTCCAAGTCCACTCTAAAGGCTCCCTGTAGAGAAACACGGAGGAGCCACTCTACACCCAGAGATTTTTCAATGAATATACCTCTAAACCTCTCAAAAATCTAACCCTCATTATAAACCTCTGCAAACTACTCCCTATTACCACCAGAGAGAAAAGGCCTTGAACAGCTGCTAACAGGGAGGGCATAAGACAACAGCTCACTGGGGAGAGGGGCCCAAGGAGAATGGTCAGTACTAAGTCAACCAGCAAACACCCAGCCTCCATGCATGGCACAATGCTTCCATGAACAGCACAAAGACTGGATCCTCTGGGATTTTCCCAGAGAATCCAGGAGTACAATTAGTCATGCCTTCACCAGACTATGGCCTTTAGCCAGAGTTGTACTGTCACAAGAAGAGCCCAAGGACAGGTTTTGACTAAGCCCCATAGTACAAAGCGTAGGATCTTAAGGTGTTGTGGCCCACCTTTCCTGACACCAAGCCAGCTCTAATGGTTGGGGAAGAAGAGGGCAGTCTTGGTCATGGCCCTCTCTATACATATCCCTCACTCAGGGTAGTAGCAAGAGAAAGTCTCTTCACTCCCTGAACACCAAGGCCACCGGCAAACCTTACACTTAAGAGGTGATTAACCAGTTAATCACCTCTTACGTAGTAACTCAGCCAGATGTTAATGCAACTAACGGCATGATAAAAACAAGGAATAAGCCACAAAGTTATTATAAATAATATAATATTATTATAAGTGACTCTAAGGTGTGATGGGAACCAGCCATAAACTGCACATGGCCAGGCTGATTGTGGCTCCCAGCCTAGGGTGCACATGACAGTCAAGATCTCCTATGCACACCCACAACTGGGAGCAGAAGCTTCCAACCCCAGAAGCACAGCAGAGCCCTGGATTCCAATATGCTCCTGAGACTGGAAACAGGAATTATCTGACTGGCTTCTTACTTGCCAGTGTAGGAGGAGTCCAGGATCATTATCCCAGGCTTCTCCTGCACCAACAGTATGACGTAATGGGGATCTGATTCCCAGTCCCACAATTGTGCCTCCTACCATGAACATACAGCATGGCGGGAAGCATGACTGATGGGATCATGCATCAGTGGCCATGGTGCCTTTACCTGAATGTCGCCAAAGGGCCCAAGGCTTTGCCTGCCCCATTCCCCCACCTTATATTATGTATGCAGTGCATTAAAAAAAGGCTGACAGCACCCTTCTACTGCCAAAAATCAATGCCACCATGAGAAGCAATGAGGCTCAGTTATGGGCCAGTAAGCTTAGAAGCTAAGGACTCAGGGTTTCCTGGCCCTTAGGCAGGTTTCCCCACATAAGGGACAAGGATCTCTCTCCTTCCTGAAGCAAAGCTACCGCTGATTGCAGCAGTGTCCCTGGATAAGTGACACTTGAGCAGACCTAAGGGGAATGTCAAATCAGGAGTCCAAAGTCCCTTATTGTTTTTCCCCAAAATAATAACTGCTCTCTTCCATCACATTCCCTATTCTTCATTCACTTTCACAAAGCTGGTTTTGGTTTTAAGCTCTTTGAAAATGTGAGGTATGCACTTATGAAAACCAAGCAACTCGATGAAAAGGAGACATTTTTCACCCCCACCAAAATACCTCTTTGAGTTTCTCTGTCAAGTATCAATCCATCTCTGTGTTTAGGCTACACTTAGGTAAGCTGATATTTCACCAGCAGCTTGAACTTTTAGACAACAAATAAAGCTATTTTAAAATACTGAATCCGTTTGTGACATGCCCTTCACAGGCAGGTTTCAAGGTAATCATAGAGATTACAGTAAAGAAAAATGAGGTGTTTTTTGAAGTAAGGCAGGAAACGTAACTCAGAAGCCAAGATTCAGTCAATCAAACTAAAGCCTCAGTCCTACAAAGACTTATGCAGATGCTTTACTTTGAACACTGGAGCAGTCATGAGATCAGTGGAACTACTCAGATGCTTAACTTTAAGCATGAGCATAACTCCTTACAAGACAGGATGTGTATACATGGTGAGAATGCAACTAGTGTTATAAGTAACCTAGAAAATATTGTTATTTATTTATTACTGGTTCTTTATTTAGAATCATTTTCTTCAACATATCATATTATTGTTGAAGATAAATGTAGACTGATTCTGGGGGAAAAAGACTTTATTTTCTAAAGGCTTACAGAGGTACCCAGTGAAAAATGAGTCTTGAAGATCAGGTGCCTCCCTAGAATAGCTGTAGTTTTTCTTACACTTAAAACTGAAAAACCTGCAGTACTCTAGATGTGGTAGCGTCAACAAAAGCTGACATTTTAAAGATGGCTAGCCACTGTATATTTACCAGGGATCAGTGCAACCAGAGTTTTCCAAGCAGAAATTAGATGTGGAAGTTAACTGGCTAAAACTACTAATGTCTTCTAAAGCCTTCCCACTGATATTTTCCCCTCTGCAGCCTTTAGACGCACTCAATCCCTCCATTAAAAAAACCTCCCAATATTCCAAAATCAATTTACATGAAGACAAAATGAGGCAAAAGAAAATGCTGTGGATGTCAAATGGAGATAAGGCTATAGCTGTTATACACATGGGACGCATATCTGAAGATGCATCACTAATCAAACTGTACAGTTTCATCAAATATTCATGAAAACGCACAGACCACAGTCTGCACTATCCAAAGCCAAACCCTTCAGCCATATTTCTTTTACCTGGTAAGTAAAAGATCAAACATAAAAGAAAATAAAAATATTGAAAAAAATCTATTTGAGAGCCAATCCGGCACTTCTAACCTGATGTGAATTTTGCTTTGGTAAAGAATGCAGTGGCAACAACTTTAACATTAATGTTTTCAAGATATTACTGAATTTCAGTGAAGTGTTTCATTAATTGCAATAAAAAAAAGAACTGTTCAGAAAGGTTTTAATTTAATGCTTGACTGTGCAACCACGTATTAACCAAGTAGTCAACAGAGGTAAGTGTGGGAGGGATTTAAGATACGAATGATGCAGCCACTGTTTTGAAGGATATACTGAATAGCTGGACCCAATGATCTTGCAAGGTCCCATCTAGCCCTAATGTCTATGAAATCTATGAATTGGAAATACTGTTTTTGGTTCCATTTGCACAACCATCTTTATAACAACCAACCTTTGTTTTTCAAGTTACCTTCCAAAATCCAGCTGCTAAATTACACATAGTTCACTGGTAAGATAGAAAGCAGGATGGCGACTGGCTCAAATTCATACCTGGTGCCATTTCATGGAAGCCAAGGGAGTTACTTAGAATTAACCTTGCCAGTTCTTCTGCTGAAGTGAACAGAGCGAAGTCAATATGCTTCATAGTAAATGTGTGTCCACACCCTAGCAGAGCCACAGATGCTCAGTTTTCCAATGACATTCGACTGGGCAGGCTGCAGATTTAGCTCTACACTGTTACCAAGCCCCTCTGATAGCCAGAACAAAGGAGATCACACTCCCATCTGGCGAGGTGTAGCTGCTTTTTCAACTGGAGTGATTAGAGTCACCTGATAAATCTCTGAATTATACTAGTGCAACAAGTAACGGAAGTCACTCTCCTACTTAAATAATACTACTACTAATAATAATACTAATAATGGCTTTTGTTCTTTGGAATGTCATCTGGCCCACAACCAGCAGTCAATAACCAAAAGGCGCTCACCTCTGTGTGAAGAGTACCAGGCACAGTGTCAACAGTAGGGTCACGCAGCATGCCTAGCGGACAGGGCACCAGGACTGGGGTCCTGGGGCCTGGGCTCTATTTCCAGCTCTGCAACTAGCTTGGCATGCGGTCTTGGGAAATCATTTGGCTTCTCCTGCCTCGGGTTCACTGCATCCACTGTGAGGACAGGAATGCTAACCAACCTTAGTAAAGTGCTTCGGGAGACAGAGCTGAAAAGTACTAGGTAAGTACTCTTGGCAGTCACCACACAACCTGAAAAAATGCTAAGAAATTCTCCCCTTTCTTTTTTACTTTTAATGTGGACAGCAGATAATAATGTAGGTAAACTAATCCGAATCCATTTCAAATGGAATGTTGCCACTTTGTTTTTAAAGATTAAATCAGTAAATGAACTGCTACTGTTAGTCTCATCCTTGTCCGCAAAATAGGAGCTAGAAAACAGGACAGAAAAAGGACACATTTTCCCTTTAAAACTCAATGATAATTAAAGCACAGGAGCATTCCTACACTCACCTGGCTCAGCAGAAGCACAGGGACAAATGAAATTTCCTTGAGCAGCAGATGACAAGTCAGGGTGCTTCAGCCACTCATTTTGCTGCACAGTATTTGCTGAAAGCCTTCTGGACTCCCTTTCAATGATAAAAGCTGTGCATTGTTTGCTTCCTCCCTTGTCCTACTAATGTCGTTAAGATGTACTTGACTCCTTCAAGCCATAAGAAAAACACATTTCTTTCATTCATTAAATCACCATTTGTCATTTTTGTTTATTTGCCCTTTCTTTATATAATCTCAGAGGAAATTCTTCTTTCAGGCATATTTTTCCCTAGTGACTTTACATTTAGTTAATGCACAAGAACATTTGGAAAAAAAAAAAGCAAATTGAGTTTACTCAGTCTCAGGGCATGCAGGGTAAGGATGTTATCACTCACCATGTGCATTCACAATTTATAAGTCTTCAGCCTGGGCAGCTCAGGCACAGCCCAGCAGATGGCTTCCCAAAAGCAATTAGTAGCATGCTACAATTTTCACTCCGCCTATTACAGTCGCATAGAAAGTTGAGCCCACAACCACCAGGCACAGGATGGCAGGCCCTAACTCGGCCATGGACAATCATTTTGGATGGAGGAATCTGGGTAAGCTGTTGTGGGCCAGTGAGAGTGGAGGGTTGGGGGGTGAAAAGGGTGCTAACTTGGCCCAGTGCGATGCGTGGAGGGAGGGGAAGGTGTAGCAGTTAGTCTTATCTGGCCTGGGCACATCTGCCCTGCACCCACAACTGGGGGGCACTGGACAGAGCAGACAGGAAGGGTCTCTATGGAGACCAAGCATACCCCTTGCAGGCAGGGGATACTGGGCTGGGCAGATGGGACGGGGCCACAGGCAGGCGGAGAACAGTGTCCAGGAATGGGATGGGTAGGAGAGTGCCCACCTATCCCACTCCTCGACATTGCTCCCTGCCTGCCTGTGGCCTCATCCCATCTGCCCAGCCCTGCCTGTAGGGGTCCTGGCCAGTGTCCATGGAGACCTGCCCACCTACTCCATCCACTGCCCCAGTGGTAGGTGTGGGGCAGACGGGCCAGGGCGCCCGGCTGGAGGGCCAGATCTGGTGGCAGCGGCAACACTAGCAGCAGCAGCCAAAAGAAGCCACAACTGCCAGGAGTGCTGGGAAGGAGAGTCCTGCCACCACACGCACCACAGCCCAGACTGCCCCAAGTACCAGAGCTGAGCCAGGTTGAGGAACATGCAACAAACCAAATAAAATCACCTGGTGGGCTGGATCTGCCCACACCTGCCTTAACCCCTCTGCCACTAAGCCACCTGAGTGATATTTTACACTGCCTGCTACTGTGAATCACTGCTCTGCCTGGACCCATCTGCAAAGGCCAAGACCTGAACCCATCCCCTACTCTATTCAACCCTATTCTGGGAAGAATTAATTTTCTCATTTTATTTCTTGCTTCTTTTCCTGTGGCTCTCCTGATTACATTGTTTTCCTCATTCTACTCTTAATCTCCTCTAGGATCCACTTCCCCATCCCCCCCACTCACCATAGCAGCTGGTGGCAATGCTGTCTAATGAGACAAGTCAGGAAACCTAGGTTCAACTCCTAGCTTCACCACTGACCTGCAAGGGCACAGAAGTGCTGTACTATTAATTTCGCTGATCAGATTAATAAAACACTCTCCACATCCACTCCACGTGCAATCGACGGCAGACCAATGGTGACGCACAGGAGTTGCATGTGCACCCCCTGAGCAGCCACGCTCACTGTTTAGGTGATGGCAGGGGGGCAGGCAGAGCGTCAGTGCCCCCCTGCAAGTACCAGGCAGGAAGCAGATCTCCCAGAAGCAGCCACAGTGATTGATAGGCCACAAGGGACCCCCCGCCCCACCCGCTCCCTGTCAGTGTTATTTTAGTTGACCGCAGGGAAATGCCCTCGCTGTCAGCAAGATTTGCCACAGGGGTTGCTGACTGGTCACTGGGTGGGGCATGTGCTCCACCTGACTAAGGTGGCAACAATTGCCCATGTGGCAAGGAAAAGATTACTGGTAACTTTCAAGTTTTACTTGGCTTGCTATCTGGCAAACCAGTAGTCTGAACTCAAGGTCAATGGTTTTCAACTTTTTTTTCCATCTGCAGACACCTAAAAATTTTTGATTAGAGGTGCAGACCCCTCTGAATTGTAAGTGTGGGTATTCACATAATTTTGATTGATCATAGCCATTTTTTGCAGGCCCCTTAGACATAGTCTAAAAACCCCGAGGAGTCTGCAGACCACAGGTTGAAAACCACTATTCCAGGCAAACAAACCTATGGGTGACTGACAATCACAGCACTTTAATACAATGGAAGGCACCTGGCACAGCAAGTTAAGTGCCAGACTTCCAGCATTATCGACCACACTTCACATCCTACTTTGGTTTGAACGCGGAGATGAAGCTTGTGGGACTTATTCTAGTTATCAAAAAAAGGCACCATACAGTAAAACTACAAAAGAATCACTCCTAGCAGTCTGGTCCAGGCATCCCAGAACCACAGTTGTCCAGTGGCTTTAAGTCAAGATTAAGGAGCCACAACTGATGGGGAAAATAAAAATTTGCAGGATGTCAGACCAGCCAGGCTACTGGTTCCTTTCTCATGCACCTCAACATACATTCACCAACTGAAAAGAAAGGTGAAAGAAAATAAACTGGTTAACTTCAACAATCAGTAGGCAAAAAAATTTCACTCAGCTGCTTTTCTCCAGCCCTTTTTTTTTTTGCCTGGTTTCTCAAGTTACTGGGCCTCCTCCCCCTTTTTGTTGACATTTTACAGATGGCCTGTAGCTTCACTCTAGAGAGACCAGAACTCAGGAATGAGCCAGGAAAGTTTACTTTTTTTTTCCTAATAGGAAACTAAAACTTTAAACAATATACTGTCAAGTACAGTGTAAATACTAATTAAGCCAATTACATCACTGACCATGCAAATCAATCCTATTACTTCTCCTATAGCCTCTCTCAGGGCTGTATTGCATGCGTTCAAGACTACCATGACCAAAAATGCTCACTGGGATTGTGAAGTGGTAACTCCTGCTTTCTAAGGGCAGACGATAATGCTCAGTTATCAAAGAGGCCTAGGACCCCTTACAACCATCAACACTCAAAGCAGCTCACTGCTAATATCCAAAATAAAAACACTGTATCATCTCCACAAATACAATTTTTCTGGTATTGCCACATACACTTGCATGCTACATGTGGGTCAAGAAAATTTCCATCTTAAAAGGAACTGCCATAATTGGTTTCTTAGTTATTCTGCTAATACAATGCACTGAAGATCAGTAACAGTGTCAGCATCCATTACTATTTTAAAGGACTGCTAGATTTGAAACCATGTCCAATCTTGTTGGGGGTTTTTTTTTAAACATCACTAAAAAAGGAAGTTCAATACTAAAAGTGTATGTGCACATGTGCATGTGTACATATACACACAATATTATTATCCTTAACCAAGGGTACTATCAAGAGAGTAGACCACAGGACTCTGGGGTTTTATACTTAGCTCTGTTACAGATAGATATTGTACTATCTTTGGCAAACTGTTTCACTTCTCTACAATACCATTTCCTCATTTGTAAAATGGGGATAATACTTCTAACTTACCTAGTCAAGGAGTGATGAAAAGATTCCTAAGTGTCTTGAGAACATTAGCTACGTGGTGTTACACCATATCAGGAATGAGGATCACCATGAAAAAGGATAGGGTTTAAAACAAGAGACTGTATTTGTTCTAGTTGTGTATATTTTATACAAATATGCAAAACTTTACTTGACATTTTTTTTTCATTTTATCCAGAGTACAAAAGGATGATGCAATTTTTTTTCCTGGCACTTGGTTTTGGGAGACATCAGTTTTGAACAATGTTAAAACTGTGGATGTTCCGATCTCAGCATGCTGTAATCTTCCAATCAGCATTTCCCAAAGATATACTGTGCCCTTCAGGTTGAATGTTGAAAAAGTTCCAGCTCCAGTGAAAAGAAATACCAGCATTTTCCAGACAGCAGATAATGACAGTAAGAAAACAGGAAGGGCAGCTTTGCAAAAAGGAACAAGAACGCATCACTCCCCAATGACCTTAAAAAATGGGAAGCTACCTGCAATTTTAATAGCACACTCAGGGGGAAAAATATATTAAGTATTCTGGTATCTCACTATGCATTCAGGTCAATACGGAGGGGAAAAAATTACAAACAACAGTTCAGAAGTCAAAAATATGACTATTCCTTTGTAAAATCAGTCAAGTAAAGAATT
The DNA here is from genome assembly GCF_001723895.1 of Crocodylus porosus. Taxonomy (NCBI): domain Eukaryota; kingdom Metazoa; phylum Chordata; order Crocodylia; family Crocodylidae; genus Crocodylus; species Crocodylus porosus. The sequence continues at coordinate 45,848,647 of NW_017728943.1, forward strand.
GGTTTTATTTATTTAAACCTACCCAAAAATGCTTCTTCTGAATGCATCTCATGTTCTTTTGTCAATGAAACTTACATGTCATTAAACTATTAAAAGTAGGAGGAGACTATCCCAAACTCTCACGGGCACAAGCAGCATAGGCATCAAGTGAAAGCTTTTACAATTAGATTTACTGAATGTTTTGGAAACCATCAACCATAAAAAACCCCTGCTGAGCTGATCCTGTATTTAAATCAAATACTTTGTGGAGATTTTTTTTTTAATAACTCAGTTCCATTGTCTGCTGCTAGTCAAATAACACTTCGGTTTCACTGCCGATTAGCATTACCATACAACAGAAGAATTTTTCTTTCATGGAAAACTGAATGGGGGAGGAAATATTAAAATACACAAAAATAAGTTAGATATTTAACTTCTCTGCTCAGGCTAACGTAACATTTTCTCTATCCACTTCTACTTCAAATAGAAGGAATAAGATTTAAGTTGTGAAAAATTAAGCTAAACAAACAAACATTTGAGAATCTCCCATAGGGTGAAAGCAAGAAAGAAATGCAATTCTTTCCTATTTCTCTCTTTATAATTTATATATGCTACAAGATCATGTGACGTTAGTTAAAGGTAAGCCCAAACTGCCATCCTAAATATAGTCCAATAAAATATCAATACATCTGTATGTGTCACATGTTTTGAAAAAAATATTTCAGGGCTATTTAACAAAGCTTTAATTTTTTTTCCTGAGATTTCTATCATTCTTCCACTGCCTTTAAAGCTTACTTTTGCTAGAGCTGAAGTCTCTCTGACTTCAGTGTTGCAGGTGCAGACCCGAAAAGTCCAAGTTTATAGAGTTCAGAGGGAGCATAAAAGTGACCCACCCACTACAGCTTTCCTATACATAAAAGTGTCATGACTTCAAAATGCAATATTTCAGCTCTTTCCAGGGCTGCAGTAAGGGACCCATAATAGGATTAAAGCCCTATTTCTAGCCCCAGAGGTTCACGAGATAAAATTAACTCTGTTTTTATGTACAGAAAAGTTGTTAGTGGCCCAGAAGTAAATCTAGCCCATCTTGAGCCTCAAGCAGGGCTTATTTTTAGGACCTATTCTCTATTTGGAAGAAGAATAAAGGAACATCCTGTAGCATGTTGATTCTTATGTTAATGGCAGCTTTATGAAGCTATTCAGGGGGAGGAATGTTAAGAGTAAAAATCCTGAGGGAGACAGATTAGTAGGCAGAGGGCACTGAATGGTCAAGATTAAAATCATTAATTACACAGCTCTGCAATTTAACTCAGGAACCTCACTTCCCCAGTTTGGAATGGCATAGTAGTAACATAATACATTCTTGCTCTCAAAATTAGGGCCTGTGCCTCCTACAAGGGTTCACTTGAATCTACAAAGCTATGAAAACAAAGCTTTATTCTGTGATGAAGTCATAGGAGCATTTTGCGTTTTTCTTTTCTTTTTTTTTATCTCAGTAAGCAATACTGTAAACTGGAATGCCAGGTGGAAGCTAACAGTCCTTATTCACACAGCAAAGCCAACCAAAGTCACTAAGACTGCTCAGATACATAACAGTTTGTAAACTGGGCTTTCTTGTACAACAACTAAAAAGCACGTATGTTGATAACAGCCAGAGAAATAAGGAAATGCCATCCTCCCTACACTCCTGTTACAGGACAAGGAGAAATAGAGAAGAAGGTTTTGAAGACATGGAAGATTCTCGAATTCCAAGAGTGGAGACTCGCCTGCTCGTTACAACAGCACGACAGACTGTTGAAAGCAGGACTGCTCAGGAAATGGCACTTGCTGGACCCATATGCATTTTGAAATGGCTGAAAGCTTGGGGCCCTCAACCCTGTACACACAAAAAGTACTCCTGAATGTTGCTGGGTGCTCCCATCTCCTCTCATAGGAGGTGCTTACTACCCTAAAAGAAAAAAGTCAGGTCCTTGGACGTAAGATTTACATGTGAACAAACCCAAAGGTCACAGACATTCAGTATAAATATACATCGTCCCTTGAGATCTATTCATCTAATGTTGCAATGCTTCTGACCCGTGTGTGGCACTGCACAGTTATATAGACACTGCTGTCCTGAGGCACAAAGAAGTGGAGTAACTTCAGCTGTAAGGGCCTAACCCTGCATTCTGACAGTGTAGAGTACATTGCAGGTTCTGAGCCTTAATCTGTCTCTTTTTCTTTAGTTGACTCCCCTCCTACCTCAGCTCCATCCCCATTTTGCCTCCTACTCAAAACTAACTTTGATTTGTCATTAGAAGAAAAGAAAAACTATTTCTGTCCATGTATGCAACTAAGCTGTACAAGCTGTATAAGCTGTAACAACAGGACACAAAACACCACTTCAGTAGAGTAAAGCCAGGGATGAAGAGTCCCAACCCTTTTACTGATAAAATATACATTGGTAATACAATCTGTAAGCCCTTTTTAACAAAATCATGTCATGTGTATAGCAACTGGTCTTCAACATCTCAGGTCTTGGTCATTTATCACTTCAGTCTTTTATAAACTGATTAAAGTGTTAATTTTTAAACCCCAGACTTCTGGAGTTACATTTTTAAATGCCTCCAAGATATATTTTTTCACACTCCTTGTAAACAATCAATTCTTCTATAAATGTGTATTACCTTCCATTTCAAATTACGGCATTGAGATATTTTACAGCCATATTACTACCCTACAAATAAGACTTGTATTTTTCCTTAAAAAATGCATAAACCTTTTAGCTATAAGAGTGCTAGCAGGCGCCACTGTAATCAGGTTGGGCGAAAACTAATTTCAGGCCCAAATCCCTTCAATGGCTCCTTGGCCTCATGCCACCGCTTATGACAACCATAAGTTAAAAATGAAAACAGCTGTACTGTCTCCACTACAATTGAAGACTCTCTTAAAGAACCTGAAAATATTACTTTGCAAATAGCCCTCAAGAGGACATGTAGGTTCACCATGCCATACCAGGAATCTAAGGAACTTTTTGATTCTTTGAACTCTCTCAGCAAGCCAAACTATTGCAATCCCAAGTGATTTACATTATTGTCAGCTAGTTGACGACAGCTGTAGAAACATCTCTAAAATGACTGGCATATCACACACCAACACACAGCTCCACCTATTATTGGTATGTCCATGTGGTCCTCACCTGTCCAACTGCATATCAGTGAGCAGATGTCTGTTTCTGAAATGCTGTCAGTTTGTTTAGAAGAAAATGGTGGTCAAAGCAATTTCAACCCTTGGTTTTACATGAGAGCCATCACTATCAAGTATCATCCAAACAAGAGTCTTGAAAACCTGTTTCTTCACCTAAGATGTATCAAAATATTGATCTTTGTTATACATACTTCAATGGCACAATCCAAAACAGGATTTACTACACAATTAAGATTACTTTCAGACTCAAAACACAGATAAGATGAGAGCTTTGTATTCTGTATCAATCAAACCTGTCCATAAGAAAGGAACCTTCATCCTCAAGAATTCGTTTCAGTTTTGGGTATTAACAAATCTTTACTTTCGGATTACTCACACTGACCTGAAATTTAGCTGATCACTACATATCCCAAAACACATCCACCCACTTTTTTTTATACTGAGAGAACTTTACAGTCCAGGCCAGACCCTTAAATGGTTAAAATTAACAAATCTTAACAGATTTCTATGGAGTTATGTAGCAGCAAACCAGCTAAAGAACCATCCCATTAATTTTTAAGCAGGAAAGAGAACAAGAGTATTGCGGCTAGGCTAGGAGGCATGTAAAGCAAAGTCTGGGTGAGAGTTTACTTACTAATCCATCAAATATTCATTACTGCATTAATGTTATTTAAATACTTGTCTGGGTCAAATATGTTTAATCCTCTTTGTTAAATTTTTCCTTTACCTGGAAGTCATCTTACCCCTGTTTGTCTTGCATACAGTTGGAACACATCTCTAAAAATAATTCGCTACCATTATTTCTCAACTCCTTTAATTCAGACTAACCTAATGTTTTATTAGCCGTGACTTACATAGCTTATTTAAATGCTACATTTCTAATAAATAAGAAAGGGCACAATAATAGTGTTTACTGAAACACAAGTTGATTTTTTCACCTTTATTCTCCATTTCCTACCACAGCTTCATATGGGTGCAATTCTACTGATCCAGATCCTGCTTTGCAATACTCAAAGGAACCAAACCCACAAAGCTGGTATTACCAGTCAGCAACAGTTGGGGGATCCTGGCAGCACAGGAGGTGAGAAGGCATGGGCAAAACACTATTGGGCTCCAGCCTTCCCTTTGGTCAGGGCCCCTTGAGGATGTTACCAGCTAGCATTACTTAAAGCACCATTGAGTCTTCTGGGGATTATGCTGTGAGCTATATCAACCCCTCACTTTGAAAAAATCTCCATGACTTCTGGGGTACAAAGGTGGAGTGAAGCCACATTTTGCCTCTTCCTCTGCCTCAAGCACAGCCCAAAGAGGCCCTATTCCTGACACCACTGACTGTGATACAAAAAACCGGAGGCAGGCCACTCCTGTTCACCAACAACAAAAGTACTGCCTCAACCCTGACTCCAGGTTTGAAACTAGCCTGGTTAACTGCAGCTCAAAACAAAGTTATTTCTCTCAAATAAAGCTAATGACTTTGTTTTTTTAAATGCAGTCCCAATTTTTAGGCCTGAAATCTACACAAATCCAAAGGTCATGATTTACATATGGACATTTCATTCTGTATCCTCATTATTCCATTTTATTTCCACTTGACTCTTCCTTTTATGGCATTTCTTGTTCTGGTCCCCACAGCAACACAAATGTGTGTGAGGAGAATGGGTGTTTCATTCCATGCTTTCCTACAGTTCACTAGTGCTGACCAGAATCGCATGCTGGCTCCTTATTACAAGGTTGTTGTTCCAAAGGATCAGCCCCACCCCTTTGTTTTATCCAGGGTACACTTTTAGAAGCTAACTCATCCTCTTTCCACAAGAAACTAATTTAAGCATCACAGGTTTTAAGTTTAAATTGTTCATGCCAAATAATAAGCTGCAGGATCAAACTGTTCTGCTGACAAATTTGATATGGAGTGGAAAACTGTATAAACTTATTTTTACCCTTGAATAAAAACATCTACAATGTCTGGTGGTAAACCAGCATTCATCTTTAACATCCAATATTGATTGCTCAAGTCCACAATCTTAAACCTGAATGCTGCCCCTAACACTTACTCCAAGTAACTTTGGTGTCCATCTGACTGACTTGTCTCTGCCTTTATACCTGCATACAAATGAAGCCAAATTGAAGGGCATCATGCAAGTTCCTGAGGCACACTGTTACTCCATTCTCAGACTGGTGAAAGCAGTGGACTCTCTTGCCCAAGATGGGCTGCAGGACTCATGCCCCATTCTTAAAGGCAGACATTTGTGCTAACATGAGGTAAGTGACAACCGTCCAAGTTTTCTGTTATCCAGTGTCCTATTTTAGGTATAGTGTGACTGCATTAGTGTCTGTCACATAGTCCTGCTTCCAATCTGCTGCCAAGTCTCCAGCAAATTCCAGCATTTAATGCACAGTTCTAGTTGGGATTCAGTCCTGCTTATCACTAAGACACACTGACTAAGATTTTCCCACATTATAAACCGACCCACCCTTCACTCATATGAGGTCATTTTTCACAAGTGTAGCTTGTAAATGTGAAAAACATTTGGAATAAACTTCCCTGAGAGTCCAAAAGTACAAAGGACAGTAATTACAATAGGTTCCAGAAAAAGTTTTAACAAACTTAAAAGCTGCAGGGCAGACCTTCAGAAGGTATAAATCAAGAGTAACCTCACTGAAGCCTACAAATGATTATAGACTTAGAAGCTGGCTACTACATGTACTTAAAACAACAAGGAGAACGTGCAACTCCAAAACAAGGTTAAAAGAATTCAGAAGAGATTTGGAAATCAGATTAAAACATAAGAAAGAAACTACCGGGGACTAGTTATAAACTGTTTGTTGTGCTGTGCCTACAAAACCACATTTTTTTTTAATGTATACAGTATGCTGAATGTTAGTTTAATTAATTCAAGACAGAAAAAAGAAAAATACAAGATGGTAATAAATATCTTTGTGGACACTGGAGTCAGGAGTGGAGTGGCCAAGTTCGCCGATGACACCAAAC
>NW_017728943.1:45855503-45917417 GCF_001723895.1 Crocodylus porosus
CTATGACCCCAGCTGACTTCCTGGCCTTTGGGCAGGGGGCTGGACTCCATGATCTCCCGAGGTCCCTTCCAGCCCTGATGTCTATGAAATCTTTATCACCACCATTACACTTACCATGCATGAGTCTCTAACCAATTTACAAACAAAAAACATTGTCATTCTGTAGTGAACTTTAAACTCAATTACATTAAAGACAAGTGGAGGGGAGGGTTAATGAGTGACTGACTACCTAGCTTGATTTCTGATTTTCAGAGGGCAGGTATTTTCAGATAAATCAAGCCTTTTATAAGGGTGGGGACCCAAAATCCCAGTTGCCTTATAGAAACCCTAGCCTTGGTGACCTGTGCAAAGTTAAGCATCACAGATGGAATTTCCATATCTATGCCCTGTTTACTGGACTGTAATGGCCTTTAATAAAGGCAGCATGTTGGTTGATGTTTCCACTTTGTTCAGTGTCAAAACACCCACTCATTTCCTTCAGGCCCAATGTACCCTTCAAAAACCACTGCAATCAATAACTTACTGGTATATAGCAAAAACTGCTTTCTTCAAGAACAAACTAGAATGATTAGCTTCATGTTGCATTCCATTGATGCTATAAATGTATAGTTAATTAGCATGCCTGAGCTACCCGCTACAAGTTCCATGAGGCTGCAAAGCATTCCATCTGCAGATACCAGCTACAGAACATTTTCAATACCTTAATTAGCAATTTTTCATCTACAGAAGAGTCAAGGAAATCCTTCATAATTACTTAATACATATAAAGGCCAACATTTTCAAACTTGGATGCCCTCAGACAAGCAACTAAATCTAAATGAAAGTTCCTAAATAAATAGCCACCATTTGCGGAACCACCAAGCATCTGCAGGAACCACTGGCCATAATGATGCACACTTGCTACGTGTAGCTGTGCATTAACAAAATGGCACTGCATAGCTAGAAAATTGAATCAAGTTTCACAAAAACTATATTGTCTATTCTTTTTGGGTGTAATACCTAGGAAACAGGCCCATTCTAGCTAAGGTCTTGGACTTATAGTCAACTAATATTTTGCAATCAGTGTTGAATGAAGCATGGCATATTTAGGTCTACCATGATGTTATATACAACAAAATTGCACTTTACCAACACAGCAGTAAGTATCAAGGCAGGTGGTTTAATCGCACTCCACCACAGAATCCATTACATTGACTCACTGCAGTGGAAACTAGTCTGCCAATTAAGCTCCTCTCCTGATTATCAGATACTCAAAGGTATATAAATTTGTTAATGTAATAACAACATTAACTCAATATCTCTGCTGCAATAGGAAATGCAACAACACTGGTGCATTTTCTACTGAAGAGCCTGAAATATATTTCACAATGCATTTTAACAGTATATCACTTTAGCATTGACAGAGGACATTAGATACTGAGCAGGGGAAACAATCAGTTTTGAGAGCCCTCAGTTCCCAGTGAAAATACTACAAACTAGAAGGATTTTTTTGTACCATTTCAGAGCCCTGGCCCACCAGTTCAGTATCCCCTTTGCAGCCACTGGCAAGCTCCAGCCCTTCAGAAGGTCTACAAAATAAAACACATCATGAAACAAAACTAACACAGTATCCAAATTATGAATCAAAGAGGATTTAAAAAAACATGTTTCCTGACCAAAACAGCCATTCACTGAAGCCTTGAATCACAGAATTTTATTACATTTGTTAGTGGGATGAACATCCAAATACATGCAAGTGTTATGAACATGGTCAGGGCCCGAAATGGAAAGGGATAACTCACATTTGCAGACCGCAAGGCCAGATAGGACCACCACAGCCAGCCAATAATTTTTTACATTACTTAATGCATGGTGCATATGCGCTTTATAGTGGCATGTATCAGACTGAAAAAACCTGTTATTTCTATATCAATACATTAACCTGCAGGCTGTTTAGTTCATCTGAACCACAAAGAAACAGATGAAGACTGTTGTCTGGTTTGTTTGTTTTTACCAGTTATACATCTTCACTCTTGATCATCCCTCTGCTAATTCAAGACTAACACTTGCCCATTTATGACTGCACATCCGCACATAAACCTGTATAACTACCCATGAGATTTCTGATCGACAATTCTGGACCGGCAAAAGTAAAGCATCTTTTAAAGCCTCACACTACTCCATCTCTTTCTTTGGCATAAATCATAATTAACTTGTGCCGGTTTCCATGGAGACACCAGCTGCACCTGCGCAGGAAAGCTCAGGCTGGGGTTGCCATGGAGATCAGCCTCAGCTGTGTGGACAGCGCATGCGGCAGAGCAGCACAGGGAACTAGAGACAAGGGCAGCTTGCTCCAGTCCTAGGGCAGAGCTGTGATCTGTAGCCTGCATGCTCCAGGCAGGGGCGCACAAGCAGGGGATTGCAGCTGTGCCCCAGCTCCTTGCAATGGTGACAGCCTGGTCTGGAGCCAAGGCAGAGCCACAATGCACTGCTTGTGCACCCTGCCCAGAGCATGTAGGCTACAGATCACAGCTCTGCCTTGGCTCCAGATCAAGCCACCCCCATCCTAAGTTCCCAGCCATTCCAAAGTGGCCCACTGCAATGCTCTGCTGCACTGAGGCTGGTCTCCATGGCACCCCAACCTGAGCTTTCCCCCACAGGTGCAGCTAGGGTCTCCATGGAGACTGGCACAAGCCACGGAGGCATGGACTGCTGGGAAATGGAGCCCAGCTACTGGCTGGATCTGCCATTTTGCCCACCTCTGAGATATAGTTGTGCCCATTAAGCACAGTACCTCTCAGCATCTACTCTTTTTCAAGTCATGGTGAGCCACTATACTGCATAATATTAGACTTCTCTTACACTCCCTCAGCTGAGATATGCCTTTCTTTCCCATTTCCAATGAATCCTGTTTCTTCATCAGCCTTAGGTATCTGGCAAACATCACCAAACAGTTTATTCAGAATCCCTCTCAGCTTGTCGCATATGATTAGTGCAGCTGCATTCTCCATGAGGCAAAGCCAGACCAGACTACCCTGACCCTCATCTGCACATCAATTTTTGGAACATCTTAGGACTTGTGACAAGGACACCCAGTTCTAGTTATGACTAAAGGACTAATTAGCCCAGGGATCCTTTGTGGAAGGTACCTGGATTACACACATGTTCTGAGCAGTGCTGAACTGTGGTGTAGCTTGATATGCTGTTGACTCTCGTGCAGCCAAGCCCAATGAACTCTGGCTTTAGACTACTGTTATGTTTGGAAACACCATATATCTAGGTCCAAGAAGGTAGTTTTACTTAAGCCCCCCTAGGGATAACTGTTCTTCTGGTGTGGTTTAGTACCTGCTGAGGTGTTGGGGCTTGCTCCTGCAGCTATACAGCTGAGGACAGGTGAAATTTGGGGGTATCTGAACCCCCAGCTTCCAGGCTTAGACCTGCCTGTAGGATAACTGCCAAAAGATGCTGAAAATATCTGAAGCCCCTGGTGGGGGTAGAAGTTGTAGGGCCACTTATGGTTCTGGACTGACTCATGGATTTGGACTCGATTTGGCTTGGAACTAAAAAATATATATATATATATATGTTTTGTAAGAAAAGTTTGTGCTATGTATAAGTAGGTGCCAAAGGACCAGTTAAACTGGAGTATCTGTGCTATAACTTGTAGCAGTTTCAAAAAAGGTGACAGGCATTAATTCTGAGTGAACTAAATCTACGCGCACAAAATGCAAATTACTACAGTTATGTTCATTTCAGCATATTTTTTTTAAATGTGTTCCTCACTTCCATGTGCTTAGGGAGAGCAGAGTCTGACAGTAAGAGATGGGAAAGGCAATGAAGAACCTACAGTGGGAAGAAGTTGTGGGGGGCAGAGTGCAAAGGGGCTGACCCCCAGATTTAATTTTTCCTGCTGTAGCAGTGGGAAGGGGAAAATTCAAGGCAAACCTCCAATAATTAGATTCTATACCTGGAAAATTATATCAAATTTATAATTTTTCCATATACAGAAATTACTGGGGGGGTCATCTTATATTCAAGTAAACATGATAACACAGATAAGTAAGACAAGGGAATCAAGTCATAATCATTTTTACTTTAATAATATTTCTTTATTAGTCTCCTCCCTACTAGAAGTGAAGCATCAGCTCCTTTCATTGACACAGGATAGTATTTTCTCTTTCAGACTTCGTTCTTTCATCATCACATCAATCTTAAGAGATGAGACATTTCTTCCCTAGTCCTCCATGCTGTGTGTTGCAGAACAGGAGACCAAATTCTACAATATCAGTTTTGAGATCTCCATCAAATTAAATATCGATTTTACTGGCTGCATAAGTCCAGTTGCTCAGCACACATATATTAATACAACTCCAGGATCCTGCAAAATGAACCTTACATCCAGCCTCTTTCATCAGGGAAAGAATTGTCCATGGTAAAAATCTAACAGGGCGCTAACAAACAGAAATGCCACTTAATTTGGAATATTTACCTCTCAATAGGTTCACTGCAATGCATTTTTATGTCTCTAAACAGTAGATTAAATGGCACACCTTCTGTTTCAATTACATGACTGGAATGATCTTCTAGTCTATTGCTAGTAGCTGACAGGTGTGAATTAACATTTGCTGACATTTGGTTTTCAAACTGAGTGGCCCTTTTGTTCAGTTTATGCCACCTTCCTGGTGTAGTAAGGCTGAAGAACAAGTCAAACTAATGTAGCTTTTATTTTTTTTAACTTAAGTCCTATTTTTTGCACATTTAAAGAGATTGTGGAATGGCAACATAATTCATTTCTGTTGCAGCAGTTGTGAGAACTCAAAGGAATTTCTCTGTGCAACAGAAAGTGATGCAGTTTGATGAAAACCTAAAATGGTGGAGAATATAAGAAAACCATAAAAGAAAAGCAAAAGATCAATCCAACCAAAAGCATCTAAACTTATGTTGTAGTTTCAGGCCAACAAAAATTACTAATAAGGGAGAGAGTCAAAAAAAGAAAAGAAAAAAAAAGAAAAGAAATGTTAATGGTGCTAAAGACTCAGTTGAAGTTACTCGTCAACCTTAATCTGTCCTTGGGCACAGAAAAAGCATACACCAGCCCTGAAAGCAAGATTACAGAAGAACGAAATCTTTTTACTGGAACTTATATTAAGAATTATACAGAAACCATGCTCTTTCACACAATAAAAAAAAAAATGAGAAAAATCCATCTTTCTCTAGCAAGCCATAAAGAAACTTGAAAAGTTTCCTATGAACTCAACTGTATGATTTCCTACAGACAAACCAGGCTTTTTATACAGGGAAAAGAAAGTAAAAACTGATGTTTTAAACAAACAATAAACTGAAAAACGAAGAAGCTAAAAATGTTTTTAAAGAGTTGCATGCTTAAATAGGCAGAATTGGTTTAAGAGTAATAGTAATTACATCCATGACATGGGATAAAACTAAGCAGCGCTAAAAGTTTCTCATGTGCAATAGCCACTTGTTATTAAAGAAAAAGTAAATCTTTGATATGTCCAGCTGTAACTGTTGCTACACAATACTCATGCTCATTAGAAAAACAAAATTCACAACAGATCATTTTAAGAGTAATAATCAAATCTGAAAAATGAAAACCATATGTCAAAGAAAAGACACACAAAATAAGGCATACAACACATCTGCAGAAAGTTCATTATACCTGTATGATATACACTGCCTCCTCTAGCACTCTTGTTACCAGGCAAGCACTGAGTATTGGCAGGGATTATAGTTAACCACAATGAGATTTTTGAGGTGAAGATGTAAACCCACAATACAAACAGGAGAAAGGAATGAGTCTGTTGTGTGATCTTTATCATCACTGAGCCATCCTGGTTCCTGGTTTCACTGTGGAAGTCAGTTCTAGACAGACTGGGCACAGGTCTAGCATACAAGCCCAGAAATAAAAGCAGGTCACTGGGGTAGGTTTCAGCTTTAGAAAACCCTGTGCATTTTTCAGATTACAAGTATTAACAGAGCACAGTCCAGCTGTCATTGAAAATTCTCACTGAATGCTGTATATCAAACCCTAAATGGTTGCCAGGAAATACTGCAGCCATTGTGATGATGTGTATTACTCAACATTTCTACAGTCTAAGAGTAGCCGATGTGTAAGACCTTCTCAGTAGCTCCTCACACTGGTCCAAGAGCAGACAGATCTCTTAGCCTAAAAGTACATCTATTTGTAAAGGCCTTCATAAATTCAGAGTAGAGAACTGATTGTTGGTCAGGCATTCTCTGGGATTTAGATCCAAGAGACGATGCATGGCCACTGGGACATATACCAACTTCTGAACAGAATTTAAGGTCATGCCTAATACCTAGAGCTCCAGGCATTCCCTTCCAAACAGCTGGTTATGGTGGGCATTTCCTCACAAGCAAATTACAATTTTTTTGTAAATATATCATAAATATCACATATGTGATTACAAATATGTCCCCTATACAATGTAACTTAAATATCATGGGGCACTCCAATAAAAAAAATGGTTCTAAGAGTTTCAGATTTAGGTGCAGAAGGAAAGAAATCTTTCATCCCATTTCTTTTGAAGCTATATGTCCGACACAAAGGGACATGTGCCTGAAATCTGTTCATGCAGCAATGCTCTGGGCTGCCTACAGGTGTGGTATGAATGTCTCACAGCCTCTGTGTGCCATTCTTGCAAGCAGGTAGTGTTCAGTAATCCCCCATTACAGTAATCCCAAGGGTTGCAGGATTCATCCCCCATTACAGATGAAACAGCATTGTGATCCTTGTTAGATGAATACTGCATGTTCTTCTTGTGTCCAGAATTGTTGCATCTTTCTTTACTGTAGACAAATTACTTCACCGATGATGTGTTAAAAGCACATAAATGCTAGTGCTCTACAACCCAATTCTATTTCCAGTACCAAGTTTGTATTATCCAAGGAATAAACCATGCCACTTACTATTACAAAAATACTTGGCTCTATCAATTTTATTTAGTGTCATCCCAATATTGGTTGCAACACATTACCAACCAGCTACACACCATCAACTGTTGCCATGTTATGTCAGCATTTCAATAACCATTTTTACATATTTTATCCAGAAAAGCTGGCTGATGAGGCTGTTAAACAGCAGAATAGAGTTTAGTAACAGTAACTAACTCCTTCATCACCTATTTCTCTTGATCAACAATACCATCGTAAGCTTGTATCTGAGTCTTCCCGATACATGCAAGATCTTCTTCCAATCAGGTTTTTTCGCACTTGCCTGATGAGTCAAAATTCCTTGCAACACTTCTACATTGATATTTCTTTAAATAAAGTAATGAATGCAAACTGCCTTAATCTTTAAAGCTGTGGAACTACTATTCCCCAAGATGCCTTTATGAATTAATACATCTAAAGGTCAAAAATAATTTTGAAAAATAATCACCTAGCTATCAACATCCCCAGTCCTAACAGATCATAAATGCTGCATTTAATGCTTCAAACAATTTTATAAACCTAGACTGTTTAGGGTTATTTGAAATTAAAGGATATTCTTTCAACACTGATTATTAAAAACATATTTCTATGGACAATAGTTTTGATTACGTGTAGACATTATCTATAAAGAAAGACCTCTTCCCTCCCTCTTCACTGTACATGTGCAAATTTCCTCACAACTAGCAAACTGAAATGGTATTCACACTATATTCAATTGCTGATTCTGCTTTCGCAGGCACGGCAGGCATCCAACAGATTAATATTTTATGCATTTAAAAAAAAAAAATCAAAGATTTCTGACAAACAGCAGGTTGTCTTAACTAAAAAAAAGTCAGGATTCAGCGCTATGGAAGATGGATTTTTCAGAGATACTGCAGTCTTGCAATATTGGGCATAAGTCTGCCATTTTTTTTGGTATTAAAGCAGGCCTACCCATATCTACAACATCTATGTGGAAAACATAATGAAACCAAATCCATTTATGATGTCCGTTCAATTGTGTGTTCAATATCATCATTTCACAGCCGTAAACCCTTTCCAACCATTAAATGAAAAATTTTTTAAAAAATCAATACCTCCAAGGATTATTATTTTGCAACTTAATGTGGTATGCATTTAAAAATAAAAGGCAGGGATGTAATTCTCCAAACAACCAACGTTTCACATCTAAATATAGAAAACTGCATTCGGTAATACATCTGAAAGACAATGACACATTTAACTGGGGGGAGCCAAATAAGAGTAGACTTAATAAAGAATAAAGTACTGCTGATAGCAAAAAAAAAAAAAAAGCAGAAAATCTCCATTCCCAAATCAGTAAATGTTACTGTTATTGGAAAATGGGTACAAGGACTGCTGAGGTTTATTGTACCTTAGAGGCAGGAGGAAAAAACCAAATACCTTCTCCTTCACAATACAAAAGGGCACATAACACCCACCAGCCTGAATGCACCCAGCTGATGCACAAGTCTGGGTTTCAGTGGTGCATGCAGCATCTGGACACATTTGCCCCAGTCAGTCTAAAGGTGCACTCCTTCCTTTCCTTTACGATAAACACTCTTCCTGCAACCCCTCCCTAATGCTGCTACTTTTGTAGTATCAGATTAATGCTCCACAGCCGCAGGCTGGACTCCATCTGACCGCATTAGAGCTGCAGAACTGCAATCGCACAGCTCCCCACCGGCCCCCCCCCCCCTCATTACAGACTGGCAGCAAGCAAATTAAAAAAAACCAGAAAACCAGCAAACCCACCCAACATCTCCATGCAAAACTGCCATCTGCCTCTTCCTCACACACAGCCCCCCTGGGCACAACATCCAAAGAAAAAAAGATGCCCCCCAAAACCTGACAATGACGAGAGGGGAAAAAAATTATGAGAAGTGGGCATTAAAAACCCAAACCCCAGGCAACCCAGCTGGTTGGGTGGGGTTTTTTGCTTAGTGCACAAGGGAGATGGGGATTCCTGCGAGATGTAGCCAGAGAGCACGGCATGAAGGGGGTCAGAGCACTGCATTGTGCTGCATCGCTTCGCCCAGACATCATGGAAGGAGCGGTGTGTCGCACAAGAGCACCGGGGCTTCGCCAGGGGACACGCACACACACTTCAGTAAGCCCCATACCTCAGACAGGCACAAACACCGCCCCCCCAGTAGCCTTCATACCTCCCCATACATCCCCCCAACAGACAGACAGACACATACACTAACCCCCTGTTACCCCCTTACCTCCCCACACCCACACACACTTTTCAATAAGCCTCCCCAATAACCCCCATGCCTTCCCCCCCACACCTCACCAATTACACATACACACTTCAACAGCCCCCATGCCGCAGGCAACCCCCACCCCCAATAACCACCACAGCCCCCACCTAACACACACACACACAATAAAACCCATCCCTCAGACACAACATCCCCCAGTGAGCCCCATACCCCCCACCCCAACACATACACACGAGTCTCCCCCATGCCCCCAGCCCCCTTCCCCTCATGCCCCGCCTTGGGGACCCCCACCCCAAGTGCAGCTTGCAGCGCGCAGAGGCCCCCGGCCCCAGTCCCAGCCGGGCTGGATGCACAAACCTGTTGCCGTGCCGGGCGGGACACACACACACCCACCCACCCACCGCCGCACGCCCGCAGCGGGCAGAGCCGGGCCCGGCCACGCCTGTTTGCATCCCTGCGCCGCCGGCTGCGGCGCCCCCGCTGCCACCCCAGGCCCGGGGGACACCCCCCGCGCCAGCACCATGACTGAGCAAGACACTGCAAACCCAGCGTCCATTGCACGAGCCCCCCGCGCCTCCCTCCCGGCCGGGGGTCGTGCAGGCGGGTCCCCGCGCGCCCCTACCTCGCCTCGCTGGGGCTGCGCTGCTTCCCGGCGGCGGCAACGGCGGGTGGAGGCGATGCAGATGCAGCAGCTCGGCGGGGCCGGAGGCGGGAGGAAGGCGCGGCGCAGCCCGCAGCCGCCTGCCCCCGCGCAACCCGCACGCAGCAGCGGCACTGATTGAGGGGCGGGGACGGCGGCGGGCCCGCCCCGTGCAGCCTCTGGCCCTCGCTCGGGAGGCGGCCGGCCCGGCTTGGCTCGGGCGCAGGTGCACGGGCATGGCCCTGGCAGAGCCTGGGCCTGGCAGGGAGAGGGCGACTGCCTCCCCCGGCCTCACACCAGCTCCCCCCACCAGCCTTTCTGTGATCCCCCTACCCAGTGCTGCTGACTTTTAGGGGCCGCTCATCTCCCCTGCTGCGGGCTCTCTGCTCCCCTCAGCTTTGCCCATGTAACCAACCCCTGACTAGACCCACCCAGGCAGCCCCCTCCTCTCCCTTCGGCCCTGCTCTCCTGCTGCTCTGGGTGGCTTGTGACTCGTGAGTTGTGCCGTCTTCCTAGCTAAACGCGCTTCCAGGCTTCACAGTCTCAATCCCGGCTGCCTTTTTGACTAATTTCTCTAACCATCTCCCATCTCCACTTGTCTCTCTGCCCAGGGGCCTTTCAAGAGACAACTCGCATGCAATGTGGCCTTTCCTCCTCCCCTTCTCTATCCTCCTCTACCCCCTGTCAGAGATACACTTTCCTCCTTTGCCTTTTTTCCAGGAGATCTAGTAACCCTGTCCCATCCCCCAAATCTTATTATACCCTCTCCCTCACTCTTCTCTTTAACCTCTTTCTTTTCCTCTCCCACCCACAACAAAGCAGCTTTCACCTGTCACACTTGACTCCAGTCAGTCCCCACCCCTGCAGTTCAATCTCCTTCATGTTTTTCAGCTCTTTGTACATGCTGTTTTCACCCCTTCACCCTAGCTTCTTCTCCAGCTCCATCCTAGAGCCACTCCATCCTAGTTTCAACCTGTGTGCTCAGATGAGACAGGTTTTGCCAGTTTGGAATGGGCTTTTCCAGGCCACATCTCAGAACAACACTCCAGTCTCATCCTCCTTCCACACCATCAGTTGTGCTTTCTCCTGTTGACATCTTGTCCTCCCTTAGTTTCCATGACTGCTTCTTTTCCTCCCTCTCTTCATCATGTCCTTCAGAGGATCCCCTCATCCTCCCCTCCAACTTTATGTGGCAGTTTTAAAGGGCACTGTCTTTGGTTCTTTTCTCTTTCTCTCTGCATCTTACCGCTGGGTGACTTCAACCACAAACACAAATTCGACTCCCATAGCTTTACAGGCAACTCACAGATCTCACCCTCTATTCTAGACCTGTCTTCTGTTGTTTGTCCTTCACAAGCGAAGATGAGGAAAAAGGAGAAAGAAGAGAGAGGAAGGGGGTGGAGGCTAGGTTGCGTGAGTACACAGGTGACATATAAGCCCAATCTTTGCCCTGAACAATCTGCTGCAGCAGGGGCAGGAGAGCAACGAGGACTGGACACAAGAGGTCCTCGATTTCCTGGCCACACACTTCCTCACTGCCTCCGCCATGAGCTGCTCTGGACCAATGACCTCCAGGATAGATGATCACAAGTGATTTGCACCCACGACTCCTGGTCAATGCTGAAACTCTTTAGGGTGTCCTTGTACCTCTTCTTTGGTGGGCTGCAAAAGCGTACTCCATTTGGCAGTTCACAATAGAAGTTTTGCTTCAGCAGGCGAGTGTTGGTCATTCTTGAAAGGTAGCCGGCCTATCTTAGCGGCACCAGTTTCAGTAGTGTGTGGATACTGGGGAGAGCTGATCTTCTGAGCACCTCGGTATCCAGAATCGTGTCCTGCCACTTGATCTTTAGTATCTTTCACAAGCAGCAGAGGTGGAAGTGGTTTAGTCTCTTGGCATGACTGGTAGATAGATGGTCCAGCTTTTGCAGGCATAAAGGAGGTTCGGGAGAATGATGGCTTTGTAGACCTTCAGTTTCATGAACGTTCCAGTGCCTCTGCTCAAAGTAAAATGTCAGGGTATGTCTACACTGCCTCTGTGTGCTCTCCAGGCTGCTGCTGCTGAAAAAAAAGTTCCTCCTATGTGGTTCCACTCAGTAGCACCAGAACACAGGCTGTAAGGGCTCTCTGGGGGACCACCCCCCACAGCTCTTGAGCCAGAGAGACATGGAGAATGGCAATGAGAAACAAAGAGTCCTCGCTGCTTCAGGGGCAAGTTTGCAGCATGCAGAATGAGAGTAGGTGGACAGGCCACCTTCTTTTTGGAAGCAGTCTGAAAAGTATCACAATGACAATGTAGATAGGCCCTCCATCCTTGCAGATGCCTAACCTTTAGTTCAAATTGAACACCGCTGAAACATGACTCTTATTCTTCACACACACCCCAGAAGGATAGGTGCCCACAACCTCCTTACTTGATCAGTGTGGGCAATATCACTGTCCTGCCTGTCACTCAGCCCTTTTATTCAGGGCATCATTTTCAACTCAGATTTCACTCTGGGTCCTCACACGCAGGCTACAGCTAAGATCTAATCTTTCATTATCCATCCGCACAATTAAAACTCATGTCCAAGCTCTCTTTGTCCCACCAATCATTTCAGTGGACTGCAACATCCCATTTTCTGGCTTTGACAATGCAAACTGTCCCATATCCATCCAGAATGTTGCTGCAAAAATAATTTTCCTAGCCTACCACTTTGCACCATGTCATTTCTTCCTTTACCAGCTTCCCTTGGCTTATACTTCTCTACCACATTAGACGTAACCTACTTGTCTTAATTTTCAAGGCCTTCTATGACACACCCTGCCTCTCCATCATCTCTCATTCAGTTTCTAGAGGTTGACTCCTGCCTTTGATGCCAGTCCGTGACACTTGCCTCTATAGCTTCCTTGTTAGGTTTTCAAATAAGCACTTCCATGCTTCTCCCATGCTTCTCCCATGCTTCAGAGAAGCTCCCTCTAAGCATCTCAGAAGATCTCAGAAGTGCTTCATCACTCTCCTTTATTCACTCCTCAAAACTTCCTTTTACCACTTGGCCTACAGAAAACTTGACAACAGTTAAGCTGTAAATCTGCTGAGACTACTGCGCATGATGTTGACTGGTATTGTCTCCTTGTGCTTCCTTATCAGTCTATTCACCTGTTGCCTCATGTTTTATTCTTAGGCTGTGCGCTTCTTAGGGTGCGGGGCTGTCTTTTTGTTCTTTTTTTGCAAGCACTTGCCACAATGGGGACCATATCCATGATTAGCAATCCTAGCTCTTATGATCATATAAACAATGATTACGGTGATAATAAGGGTTACTATGTAAGAGATAGTAAACCAAACTCACAAACTTACTAGCTGTTCTTATAATGAAGTATAGGACATATGCATCAAGGAAACAGCATTTTAGAAGTTTGCATATATAGAAAAGCAACCAAGCAAAATAAGCCATAAAGTTGACAAACCAAATAATTCCACTGTTCCCAACCATCAGTAGAACCTAATTTTCCATATAGAGATACTACAATTAACATCTGTTCCCACAGGGAAAAAGACTACTCAGTATGAGTAGGCTGACAGAATTTGATCCAAGTCATTTGAAAAGTTCTACAGGAAACATAGCTTTCCACTCTAGATTTTCTTTAATACAGGGACTAAATTTTATGATATTTCTAAAAATAAAATTCCCATCATCTCAGTGAGGGATTTGCCAAAGGAGGGTAAAGGCCAAATATTTGACCCTGAATAAAGGCACACAAGTGTCCAAGCATCTGTTGTAGAGCACGTTGCACTCTGTTAACATGGATATCACTTCCCAGATTTAAGTAAGCCTGCCTCAAATTGTGTATTAGTGTGGGAAGCGTTGCTTAAATTACTCTGATCATCAATAATAGTAATTCAGAGTTAAATAAAGGCCGAACGATGTATTTTGTTTACCAGTAATTTTAATGTGGAAGTTTTTCCTCAAGATTAGTTTGCAGCTAAGTTGAATTGCCTTTCTGAAAAACAAACTTGTTTAGTTGTTAGGAATTTCTACCATGCTCGTTTCATATTACCAGCCTAGTAACAGTTCCTTTAATGCAACATCTCTTTGTTTTGTAGCCTTTTAAGTTTAGAGGGGTATGATAAATGTGAAATATGGGATTGAGGGGGTCTGTGGTTTTTGCATTATTAATGTATTTTTTCTTTTTATCAGGGTTAGATAACTAATATCCCTTTGTCATTCATTAGCATGAATCCAGTCACTTGGATTTTGTTCAGCAATTCATAAAGTATAGATTTTAGTCAGCAAGTCTTGTGTGATAAAACATCTCAAGCTTAATAAGGAGGTATAATAGTGCTTTGCCATTATGCTTACTACAGTGTTTAAGGAGAAGAGATTAAAATTTTAGTATTGTTGTATTTCTCATATTATATAATATCAGAAATTCAACAATAATTACTTACTAAAATAAAAATAATAACATCCTTACATTTGAGTGCGCGTGCGCGCACACACACACATATATATATATGCTCAAGTGTAAGGATTTTATTATTACAGATTAGAAAGAACATTGGAAAAATTCCATGCTTCACCCAACTATTAATATCTCCTGTGCAAGTAGGCAGGGGAAGAAAAAAAGATGCCAAATTTATGGAAGAGAGGAGGCAGGAACATCCAACATATTTTAAGATTCTGGCTGTCTTAACCTACATAGCTCAAACAAGGGTGGGCCAAAGATTATTGTGGAAATAGCTAGCTGGAATGAACACCTGTGAGATGGAAGAACCAGAATAACATCGCTACTGTGGGCTCCTGCCAGTTATACCAGTCATTCACATTTGTTTCCTTCCTTCAGCTGCTTGGATTTAAGTAAATCATGCAATAGCTAAATATAGATTTTGTTCTGATTTTTTAAATTAAGTGTTACCTTTTTGTAAGAGAAACATATGTTTTCATAAATGTAAACATTTTTATGGTTTAGTGTGACTATCCCCTTGCAGGATGAGAAAGCCAAACACGACAGCATTGCACAAATTACAGTGAGAATATCAACAAGTGAAATTGGCTATAATATAATGCCAACAAATGAAATGAACTAAACAGACTAGGTTCCTCAAACTAAAGGCTAAATTCTGATTCCTTTAATTCAGCCTGAATTATGTGGGATTATTCATGGAGTAAAGTGCAACTCAAAATAACTGGTATATTATAAAACATTATTAACTGAAGTGGAATAACAAAATAAAACAGTGTTAGTCCTTGATGCCACAAAGACTTCACTTCATGCATGTGAGTATTACCATAGGGAGCAACAGGACTACTCCAGTGTGTAAAGGTAAGTACATGGTTAAGTCTGTACAGGATCAAAGCCTAACTGTAAAATATAGTTTTAAAATGAAAAAGAATCATTTCAATAATCTAATGAGTTGTTCGGAATAAAGCAAAGGGATTTAGTGTGCAATTTTAGTCTTGGCAATGTCTCTCATATTTCAGGTATGCCTTCATTCAAACTGAAATTACAGTACAGCATTTCCAAAAGGAAACAAAAAGAAAATATAAGAGCCACCAATATTAAGCAAATAAAAATCTGGACAAATGTTATTTTAGGGTGGTGCCAAAATTCCGAGAGAGAAAAACATCACAATTCAGTAAGAAAATTAAAGTAAAAACTTACTAGCAATAACCTTTACTTGACCATATAGCATGCCTGCTGGTTGGTAAAGATGTGAGGAAAACTGTTGAACTGATTTCCAGAGTGACCCAACGACACAAAATCAGTCACCATTGCAAGCAGGGGATACACACTTCCAATAACACTCCTTTCTTCACCCTAGACTCCTCATCCCAGATTTTGAGCCCAGGACCACAGACTTCAACAGTGGTGTGGACCACAGGCTTGAGAGTAAAGTCTGTTAATGTCAATGATGCAACAGTGATGTGTGTGTACAGCTCTTCCTACCCTGTGTTAGTTTGCTATTGGCTTGTGCCCAGAAACAACAGGGTTTCTCTCTCTTGTACATTTTATCATATCTAATGTAATCATGGATACTTACATAATTGTATACATATGTGTTTACTTTTACACACTGGAGTAGTCCTGTTGCTCCCTATGGTAATACTCACATGCACGAAGTGAAGTCTTTGTGGCATCAAGGACTAACACTGTTTTACTTTGTTATTCCACTTCAGTTAATAATATTTCATAATAAACCAGTTATTTTGAGTTGCACTATACCTACCACGAGCTCAGCTAAGCTCTTGCCTTCAGTAACACTTTGTGGCAATGAGTTCCCCATGCATTGCTTACAAGCATATTTCCTTTTTCCACACTTGAATTCACTGCGCACAGACTGAGATGGAATTCACAGGAGTGAATAAGAACCAGGTAAATCCCTGGTGTAATTCTCCTTTCAGCCAGCCCATTATGCTGGCAAGCCTCTACCATCTGAATGAAGTAATAAATGTTCTTTCAGGGTTTCTCCATGTAGAGTACATTGCAGTAATATGATCTAAAGGTGTGAATGATATGGATGACAAGAGGTGAGGTCTGCATCAGTGAGAAACAGTCACAGTCTTTGAGCATGATTCAAATTAAAAAAAGATATTGCTTGCCATGGTTGCCTCCTGGGAGCCCCAGAGCACATGCACACTATGAAACAGTATCTGTTTCTCTCTAAATATTTTACATGCAACACCCCCTTACGCACACAAGTCTACTCTCTCATCAGCCATCACAAATTAATTAATAGTTCTTCCAATTCCCCTGTCAAAGGGGGGAATGTATTGTAGGCACATGAAGTGATGCTCTGAGCTGCACTTTCTGGAGATGCAGCTCAGGGAAAGCACAGATTATGATGCTCATCTTTGCCTGGTCTGCTCTAGCAAAAGTTCCCAGCATGACTTAGGCCCTGTGGACTACAATGTTGCATGCTGCAGTCCCACACCTGATATGCCCCACCCCATCTCTGCCATGACCCTGATATAGAGGTTTGCAAAAGGGTCCTTAAGAGGAAGCCATATGACCATAGTCAGCAATGCCTGACTGACAGAAATCCCCGTCCCCTCCCCTTGGTTGGATATGGGCCCTTTAGAGCCCCTTGTCATTACCTAGCCCTTTTACATAGCTCAACAGGGTTGAACCAGAAGTAGAGATTTCACCGAGAGAGTCTAAGTAAATTGCCCAGGTCCCGGTGTTACTCTGCATCAGAATGGGAAATATATCTGTTCAAAGTCTTAGCTACCAGAGCCTGCTTTCTATGCCAACTACTCAATGCAGTCCTAGGCAAATCTTGCAGGGTCTAGCCATAAAAGCTTTGTGATAAGAGGAATCGAAGGCTGTTGGTGAATATAAAATCAACATTAACACTTAGTCTTTGCCATTCCTAGGGGGGTGTCAAACACACAAATCCACAGTGTCCACATCATAACCAGGACAGAAACCCAACTTATAGGGATGCTAGAACATCATATATTCCATATTACTCAAGAGCTCTGTTGCTATCATTGTTCATTTGTCCCAAATGAAAGGGTTAGATACCAAGTGATTGTCCTGGTCAGTAGAACAGTTTTTTAACCAAGGGCCTATCTGTCTGCTTGACAGAAACAGATATCCTGCCCTCCCTTAGATGAAGGATTATCACAGACCAGCTCCTTTCCCCTAGATTAACCCTTATTTAAGATTTTCTCACAAGCTTTGCATACTGCAGAGGCTGGTCATAAATATTCCTCAAGAGCACAGGGGAGTTAGGCATTACATTTCTACCAGGAGAATGAATTATTGCTCTTCCAATAGAAATTACAAGTGTACACTTTATGCATCCTGCAAAAGAAAGGGCCATGTAAAATAATTGATTACTTATAATCTTTGCTGTCATCCCTTCCATTCTAGCTTCCTATTTTTCACACCGGAAATCATCTTTTTGTTAATCCATAGTTTTGGTTTTATTCAGTATCAGACCAAATTACTGGTTCTAATCACTTCTTCTAATCACTCCAGGAATCTTCTGTTTAAAATCTAAATATTGTAAATGGAAACCATTGTTGCAGCAATATATATTTTAAATACAGGTTTCCCTCAATTTATGTTGTACATGCATTCCTGGAGAATGGTGCATAAATCGAATTTGCATAAAGCGAACCCACTTTGCAATGTAACAAATAGGGATAGGTTCCCATGGTGGTAAGGGAGGGAGGGAGGGAGGCTGGGACTAGGGAAGGGGTGAGGGGAGGAGTGCACTCCTGGAGTTGCACAAGGCAGCAAAGCAGAGGAAACAGAGTGGCATTCACCCCAGCTCTGGCTGCAGAGGCCCCAGGAGCAGCTGGTGCCAGCTGGCTGCACTGTGCTCCTCCTGTCCCCAATCACCTCTGTTCTTGGGCTGTGCCATGCCCTAATGCAGACAGCTGGTGTTGGCTGCTCCCAGGGCTGCTGCAGCGAGGGCTGGGGTGAGTGCTGTTCCCCGCACTGCTCGGGGCTCTGCTTGTCCACACTTACCCCGGCCCATGCTGCAGTGGCCCCAAGAGCAGCTGACACCAGCTGCCTGCACCACAGTACGGCATAGCCCAGGAGCTGGGGTATGCCCAGGGTGGGGGGAAAGGCAGAGCATGGTGCAGCCCAGTGGCTGCAGACAGCTGGTGCCAGTCAGTCCTGGGGCTGCTGCAGCCGGGGCTGGGGTGAGTGGGGCCACGACCCTTTCCCCTTTCCCCACAAACTTACCTGCTTGGATGGGGGTGCATCTATGCTGATTGTACAAGAGAGAATTTACCTTGCATATAATGAATAATGGGCCTAAATATGCTCATTGCCAAGAGCGAATTAGCATATAAAGAACTCACATCAATCGAGGGAAACCTGTGATAGTATAAGTTCTCCAAGTGCTTTCCAGACACTTGATGTACAGGTGGAATCTACAAATCCTCCCACTTCCCTGCTCACATTTGATTTCCCATCTTGAAATACTAACACCAGATTCTGTCTTCATGCACAAAGGCCAATTTTTCTATTCCAAGCTTCCATTTGCTAGAGATAATTGAACCACTCTAATGCATTGATCTGTAAAGTGCTTTGTAATATCTTGAGTATGAGAGCAGGCAAAACCAAATTCTGGTCTATAAGCCACTAAAATAAGGTTAATCTGTCTGCTGAGACAATCTTTATGTTCTGATCTTTGTTTTCTTGCTGACATTTTCCACACAGTATAACAGGAGGGCCTGCAAGAATCTGGGGGACTGTGTAAGGGGGTAGTCGAGCCTCCCAGAGTCATGTTGCCTCCTGGCTGGAATAGTAGTGCTTTGTTGTTGTAGATCACCTGTCATGCTTTCAGTGTTATGGGAGATATGTTTATATACTCCTGGAAGGCAACTGAGAATGGCTATGGACTCAAGGTGTCGGCAGCTCTTCACAGGGCTCCACCATCCCCATCCCCTGCCCTCACTACACCTGATGTTCTGAGCATTGTTAATTGCCTCTTAGATCAATTGCTACCATTGTTCAAAGGACCCTCAGCTAGGGTCCTTGCCTAAGTGGCTGGTTGCTGCATTCTTCCCTGCACGGGACCCAAGGCAGCTATCTCTTGCCCTTCTGTTGCCCCTGTTGCTCTCCTGTGACTGCAGCCCTTTCTCTCTTCTTCTCCCCGTCCTTGGGGAGTAATTCCATCTATGCCTTCCTCTTCTCCTAGGTCCCTGGAGTGGTTCTTTCCACCCTCCAGTATTGGACTCACCGACCAATCAAGTCTCTCTGGCAGATCCAATTTCCCACTGGGTCTTGTCAGGTAGGTCCCAAGGCCAGAGCTTTTACTTTAGCTCCTGGGCCCCTTGCCTGCTTTCCGATCTCCTCTTCTTCTCCTCCTCTCTGTTCTCTTTTTTCTTCCTCCCCCTGGATGCTTCCTCGGCATCCCTTAAATCTTCCTTTTTCCAGCTGGGTCTATCATGGCGGCTTCCCATTCACTGCCTGTCTGACCCAGGTGATTGTCCTTTGCTCTCCAGTGCAGTCTCTTTTTTTTTCTCTCCGTTTTTCTCTTCCTGAGCTTAAACCCCCGTGGCTGGGTTTGCTGCGGCAGCTTTTAATCTGCCGTGGCCCCCACTGACTCCTCCTGTTGTTCTGAGTGTGGCATTTGATGTCTCCAGGCTTGCCACAGCTACTCTGGCTCCTCAGGGTAAGTTTTTCTCTTTTGGTTTTTTTTTCATTCTGTTCATGGCAGGGTGCTTCAAGTACCCTGTCATAGACCTGATTGGGTGTCAGCCCAGTCATTGACAATGAACAGGCAACCCTTGCGTAATGCTGTTTCACTTAGCACTATTTCACTATAACGCTCATTTGAAATTGATACCTGATTTCACTTAGCACTCAGCAGGGACAACTGGTGCCTCCCAAGTCTGGAGGGTGCCAGATCACCGATGGGGGGCAGTCCCCCAGTGGCTGATCGCTGACCGGGAGGAGGGGTCCTCTAGGAGCTGATCACCAACTGGGGGTGGGGAACTAGAACTGAGCTAGTGGCAAAACCTGAAGTGCACTTCCAGTTTCACGGCTGGTGCCTCCAGGGGGTGCATACGTGCACCCGCGTGCACCCCCTACACATTGCAAATGGCGCTCAGCGAGTTTTGTTATAACACTTGCAGTCGCCATCTTGGGTCATTAAAAACAATTGTGATCACCATCTTGGGTCATCAAATACTTTCAGTTTCACTTAATGCTCGGTTTTTCAGGAACCAATTAAGAGCACTAAGTGGGGGTTGCCTGTATTTTACCCATTACAATCCTCATTCCTGAGATCAAACATCTTTAAAAAAGAAAACAAAAAACCCCCAGGAACTATATTATCTGCAAAGTCAGGAAGGTTTCTGTGTTTCATTTATGAAATCCAAATTGTCACACATTTTTACGTTTACCACAAAGAATTCCCGATCGCTTTAGAACTGATTTTGCCTAAGTGTATCAGATAGCATGGTATTATCCTGATAAGCAAGAACAGGGATGTTACAATGTTTCCTAGCAGTGGTTGCTGCAGCTTAGAAAAATTTCAAAAGAAAGAAGATAATTAAAGATATGCAGGTGAGATTCCTGAATCTGGCTAGCTGGAACACTGCAGGGTTTCCATTAGCTGCTGTTGTTATGGTCCATGGTTTACAGGGTAGACCCTGCTTCACTGCTTTGTCACATAAATCTCACACTGATGTCACACCACTGATTCCAACTGATGTAACTGAATGATGACCCAGGTCCACAGCCTTCATCATGGAGCTGTATCCTCCAGTCATTCTGAACAAAGCTGCTTTCTAGAACGTGGGATTCCTGGAGAGTCACTATATACAATGTGTCATCCCCTGTGCAAATCTTGTTCAGTTTTGGATGGTTTTCCTTTTTTCGGTAGATGAGTGTGTCGGGCACTGGAATTCTCTCTTAGCCTGGGTGATGGAAAAAATTGCATCCCAGAAGATATGGAGCATTGTAGCCTGCTACTGCCATTTTGAGATGATTTTGAAATAACATCTACAGGGAATAATCCCACAGTTATGATTTTATTATGCAATGCAACTTCCCACTCACCTCTCAAATGATGCTATTTTGTGATGAAAGTTCTAACAGATGGCCTGAATCTGCCAAGCTTTGATGCATGGCTAGTATCAGAATATTATCAGAATTGAAAAGCAAAATCCCCCAGCCTTGCCACATCTAGTAATGCAGCTGTAAGGGACTTCTGTTATTTATCTCTCCTTGGGATACCTTAGATCCAGGCCCATAGGGGTCAGGTGGGCTTTTTGCCAGCACATCTTCTCTGAAGAGGACCAGGAAATGGACCAAGCTTTGGGTCCACTCCCCTATTTATTTGCTGGCAAGAGTAAAAGAGCGAGTTCTAGGGTAGAAGGTGATTTCACTGCCATGGAAAAGGCCAGCAATAAATTGCAGAGAACAGAGGCATTGTATTGTGCCTCTTTGGGATGGCACAGGTGGCACGTGCCACCATGTTCTGGGCCATGCATAAGCACACTGTCTAATTCAGATTAAGTAAACTGAAAAATAGAACTATGTTTGCTGTCTTCCTTCTAGGTTTTAACTGGAGCAAGAGCTGACACAAAGAGTTGAGCCAGAAATGAGACACTGGTTGTTTTGGGGGTTTTTTTACAGTGTCCCTTGAAGTGCAACAAGAGACATGCACCTATTGTGCAACTGTTTAGCAATAAGAAAAAATTGCTGAAATTGAAAGGTGAGCAAGAGTCACAATTGCAAAATGCCATGTCCCCAAACACCTTTTCTGAGTCTTAAATTTTGCAGCAAATTCACCCTCAGGATCAGCTGGAGTATATGAAATTTCAGCTCCACTCATGTTGATGTGGTATAACCAGTGTAGGTACGTAGGGGAAGCATTAATGACAGGTTCATTAGGGAGGTGCTATCCCCTACATAACAAGTATTCAAGGTGCTAACAGACGTGCAACTTCCCACTGAAACTCATGGCGGTTTGCAGGAAGCACCATGAGTTACAGCTATCCCTGGGACCCAACAGACATTCCCTGCTGGGTCCCAGGGATAGGAGATGAATTACAGTTCAGAGCACCTGTGTTTTTCCGTTTCTCTCCCTCAAGCCCCACTCCTCTGCACTCCAAACCCCAGCACTGTCTTCAGAATGGGGACTGGGGAAAGGGAGTGGAGGGACCTCATTCTGGCATTGCCTAACCAGTGCTGGAGAGTGGGGTGGGTGGATTGGATCCCCCTGAAGTGGGGGGGGCTTCAATCCAGCCACCCCACCCTCCAGTGCCAGCTGGGCAACCCCCAGAATGAGCTCCCTCTGCTCCCTTTCCCCTCTCCCATTCCAAAGACAGTGCAGGGAGCAGAGCTTAGCTGTCAGCTAAGCCCATCTCCCAGCTGCTCTGACAAATGTTAAGGAAGGCTCTCCACTTTGGAGCACCTTCATCTGAGTCCTCATATTATGAAGGTTCAGATTGTTGCCTGATCAGGCATTTTTAAAGCACTCTGCAGCCATGAACTTCTGTCAGTGCATGGCTGTATAGCAGTTCCAGTGGCTGATCATGCAACAAACTGTCACATCTGTCAGCACTACTGTCACTTAATGGAAAACTGCCTGGATATGTGAAATTGGCTCTTCTTTCCAGTCCATAAACTGTATGCAAAAGAGCTAAAAATAAACAGAGTACAATCACCCTAATATCACTTCCCCATGTCAATGTGTGTTGCGCCTACTGAAGTAAGTTTGCAAAAGCCTAGGTTTGTAAGTCCAAAAGTGATTTATAAACCCAGGTTTCATGTTCAAAAGTGACACAGGAGTCTATGAGTGTGTCTGCAATGGCTCTGTGCCATTTTCAAGGTAATCAGCTTCTGCTTTGCAGCCTCCAAACCTGAAAATTAGGTAGTGAGGATGCTCCAGAGTCTTTCCTTCATCACTGCTTGCAAGAACCTTGTTCCTGGGCAGGCTTGAGAGTGGCAGTGGGGACACAGTTTACTGCCACATTTCCAGGTTGGGAGTATATGGAACAGGAGTGGAAGGGCAGGATTATTTTTTGGCAGCAGCCTCAAAAGCTGTGCAGAGCCAGTGTCCCATACCTTTTGTCCCAGGCTTGCACATGCTGATCTAAGTACCAATGTAAGGCTTTAAAATGAGTCTTGGGCTCTTAAGTTACTTAGGCAGTTGTGGGAGTGCAAGCTATTATGTGATTGCAAAGGGGAAGGGCAACTAGACCATCTTTATAAAAAAATATGCTCTAATTGTAATGCCATTTGGGAAGCCCTGCTCTTTGTAGGCCAAGCCCTTAAGGCTTACTCTGCTTGGCTGCTTTGGCTTGTCAGACAAAGCATCTGACAAACTCAAAAAAGAAAGGACTCTTCATAGCTGGCACGGTCCCTTTCCTGCCATTCAGAGACTGTTAGAGTTCCACTGAAAAATCATTGTTCTTGTCCCTCTAGTTACTACAAGGTCATATTTAAGAGGCAGACACCTGAGCCCAGGTGTTTGGTTTTTTTTTTTGGGGGGGGGGAATAATATTTCATAAAAACAGATGAGGGATCTCATTTAACTGAAGAAAAGGAAATCTTAAAATCTGTCCTAAAATTAAATTTTGAGATCTTAATCTTATAAACCATATGTGAGTAGCTTTACCTGTGCAAGAAGTACCATTGGAACGTTTAAACATCTGCTGCATCAAAGCCTGGAAGTGCTGAAATTGATGATATTGAGGAGTGTCTCTACAAAACTCATTTAAAATAATTCTTACCTGTGCTACTAATTAATCCTGTTCTTGGGTTTTAACTTTGCAGTGGGTGCCATGCATATGGACCCTCATGCCCATGAAGAACTCCACTGAATCAGATGAGTCCCTTCAGAGTCAAAATGGTCCCCTCCTCTGGATCTGAATATAAGATCTTGGCCTAGATGATTAAAAATGGAAGACAATCAGGGCTTAGATGATTAGAAGCGAAGCCATTTAAAGTCTAATTTATTTTTATAAATGTTGTTCATCGTAATAGATCCTGAGGTCCTTGTTTGGCTTTTACATGGCCACAAGTTCCATGAAGCAAGCAGGATGTTTTCCAGAGTAACAATGGCATAAAAGGTGATTCAGGAGTTTGGGGTCTAGTTCTTCTTTGCATTGTGTATTTCTCTTGACAAACATGATTAAATCAGGTTGGCTACTTTCATTTTTTGGCTGTCCTGTATTAGCCCAGTGAGGTAGGTCTAATTTGTCCAGTATTAAAACAGAAAGCTTTGGAAAAAATATTGTTTTCATATACTTGACACATCTCCACTTCCTTTTTCTCCCTTTCTCCTGCTTTATTTTTAAACAAAGCTAAAATCTGGGGGCAAACAACAGAAGGGATGTTAGTTCCACCCTTGTTAGCTCATAGATGGTCTGCTCCTGTTTTTTCCATCTAAACAAAGGTAGGAATTGCTTTTCAGTATGGCCCAAAAGGCCTAACATGTATGCATCTAATATATCTAGGAATAGCAGAGTAAAATTATAGTCAAATGTAAGAGGAAAGAAGGGAAAGAGATGTTGCTGAGCAGCACCAAAGAAGCATTACAAAGAGAATCCTTTAAAGCTTCCTGTGGAGTCAGGTCTGTCTGAATGTATTTGCTAACAACCCTCACCACTGTTCATTTGGTGCACATGACAGAAAGTCTTCCTGTGGTGGCACTTCCTAGCTTTCAGCATGTGGTACTGATCCTGTCACAGCTGTGCCAGGAAGAATGTTTTGAAATGTATAGAGTTTGTGGCTAGATGCATTCATGAATATGTATGGATATGTTCATGGATATAAGGATATGTTTCACTGTGGTCAAATGTGCAATTAGAACTTGTGTAATAGGCACCTGTCTCATGAGACAATAGATTTGCACTGAGTGAGGCATCAGTTTGTTGAACATCTGCAAGTGTGGCTGTAGAGCCCAATTCTTCAATGTTAGGCCCTTCTGCACCTATTACATATGAAGTTCATATCTAACAGTCTTGAATGTGGTGTGTGGTTCTGCCTGAGGTTTCTTCTTTCCTTTGCATGTTAGACGCTTCTCTCTTCAACAGCCTTCATTCCATGCTGAATAACAGTTTCCAAGCACTTTGATCCTCAGCAATTTTCTCCCAGTCATTTGGCTCCATGTTCATTGCCTTTACATCTCTCTTGCAAACATCTTTGAAACAGAAATAAGGACACCCATGTCATCTTCTTCCTGTAAAGAGTTCTCCACACAAGAGATCTGTAGGTATACGGTCATCCACCATTCTCTACGCAGGACAAAGCCAAGGTCAATGCTGAGTAAGAAGAGAATGGATGCTGGAAATGTTGGCGTGTTCCAAGACCTCAGCATAGGCAACTCTGTCCCGCCAGGAAATTCCTAGAATGCAGCAAGGGCAACATAGGTGGAAGATGTTGAGGTGCTTTTCTTGAGTTGATATGTGGTCCAGGATTTACTGCTGTACAAAAGGGTGTCGATGTCACAAGCATGACATACTTTGACTTTGATCTTAACAGTTAGTTTGTTGTTTCATACCCATTTGTTCAGCATGCTCATAATACCTGATGCTTTGCCAATACAGGCAACTCCTGCTTAATGCAGTTTCGCTTACCGCAGTTTTTGCTATAGTGTTCATTTAAAATATGCACCTGGTTTCACTTAGCGCTCAGAGCATTTTGTTATAATGCTCAGTGTGGGGCTGGGGAGAAGCAGTGGTGGTGGTGGCAGTGAGTGAAGAAATGAGTGACAGCCAGCAAGGGCCCAGGGTCGGGCAGCAGGAGAGCAGGATTTGCTCCTACACATTGTGCTGGAGCTGGCTAGGAGGAGCGGTGGCAGTGAGAAAGTCCGGGGGGGGGGATGACCACATAGCCTGGGTGCCCAGGGTGGGGCAGCAGGAGTGTGGCAGGAGCCCAAGGTGGTCAGGCAGGTGGGGAAGAGGGGTGCTGACAGCAAGAAGGGGCAGGGAGCAGGAGTACAGGACCCAGGCTGGCAAGAGAGTGAGGCCTGGGGTGGCAGGACACATGAGCGTTGCCCCCCGCTCTAGGCCACAGTGGTGCTGAGCCTGCAGAGCCCCTCCTGCCCCTGGGCTGCAGTCCCCGCACCCCTGGGCTGCAGCCCGTGCCCCGTTCCAGTCAGGCACTCACCCGCAGGGCATGGAAACCGTCCTGAGCCTGCAGGCAATCCAGTGGCAGCAGATATTTCCAATGTCAGGTGCCCGGGAGGGTGCCCACACTGGGCAGAGTAGGGCATGGGCGCTGGCAGGCAGGTGGCCCCACTGCTTCCCCCGTGCTGGCCGGAGCTCCACTGCGTGGTGTCTCGGCCAGCAAGTTGTGCAGAACCAATAATATTTATTTACATGAAATCCTACAAGGAACTGGGTTTCACTTAACACCGTTTCACTTAGCTGCTCATTTTTTCCAGAACCAATTAAGAGCGCTAAGCAGCGGTTGTTGTACAGTTATTCAGTTCAGCCTCAAGTGACAGGGTGTTGGTTACAATGGAGCCAAAATACATAAATTTACTTACAACATACAATGTGTTTCCACCTATTGTTATCGTTGGTGGTAAATCAGTTTTCTGGCCCGTAACATTGGTCTTTCTGATGCTGATTATAAGACCAAACTCTTGGCAAGCATCAGCAAAGCAACTGATGAGGCTTTGAAGGTCGTTCTCAGTGTGGACTATCACTGTAGCGTCATGCAAAAACAGCAGCTCATGAATCAAAACTTTTTGCACTTTAGTCTTCACTACATCTGAGCATGTATGTAGATAAATACCTTGTGTAGACATAACTAAAATACGAACTAGTTCGTTTGGGTACTGAGAGCAGTGTAGCCATGGGAGCACAGAGCTAACTGTCCAAGGATTTACCCTTGGTTCTCAGGCAGGCTTTGCAGCCTGTGGTGGGCTCGAGGCTGCTACAGACACTCTATTATTGGTATCTGAGCTAGGTAGTTTAACACTAGTTTGGGAGCATCTAGAGAAACTGTAGTCCCACCACTGACAGCAACATAGATTTATACTAAATATGCCTCACCAGGTGGCTCCTGGAAAACATCTAGGCAGGACCTGAGATTTATATTTTTATTTACAATCTTGCATACATGCAGATGGAAATGGCTGCATGGGATTTTCTATTTATATTACCCATATGTTTGTATCTGCTCCAACAAAATCTTCTCTCATCCCTTCAGCAAGGCTTCAGGAACTCAGCAAGGACTCCTGCCAGCACTTCTGGACACTGAGGGTTGCTGTGATGCTGACACTGAAAGCAAGAAAACTGCCTTTGCTCTTGCTGTATTACTGCCCCCGCTGTTGGCTCTCAACCCAGGTGGAGCTGGAAGGAGAGCGAAGGAAGCAGGCAATAGCCAAGTACCTCAGGGTTTCCTTGGTGGAACATGAGCGGGGCAAGAGGAGGGTTTCTCTAAGTGGCTGGGCTAGACCACACAGGCGCCTTTGAGCATCCCACGAGTCTGGTCCTCAGAGTCTATATTCCCTTTTGGGGATTCAGGTCTCATTCAACTGTCACATCTAGT
The DNA here is from genome assembly GCF_001723895.1 of Crocodylus porosus. Lineage (NCBI taxonomy): Eukaryota > Metazoa > Chordata > Crocodylia > Crocodylidae > Crocodylus > Crocodylus porosus. The sequence continues at coordinate 45,883,284 of NW_017728943.1, forward strand.
CACTCTTCCACTTAGCTCTGTGTAGAGAAAAGAGCCCTTCCATCTTGCTGGGCAGGCCCAGGTAAAGGCTGCTGTACCTGTTGTAGGCTTTAGGCATGTATGAGTAGCTGATATATTGCACACACAAGGAGCTGAGCCCTAAGTTCAGTGGGGCCCGAGTGGAATAAGTTTGAACATCACTGTGCTAATAAACTGAGGCCATGAACAAGTGTCCATTTTTAGCAGCTGAAATTTCTGAGAAAGTGCTTCTAGGAGAGGGAACAGCACAGCGTCCAGTCTGCTACTGCCCCCTCTCCCCTTCCCCAGGCTGGGGTGATAGCGGGTGGGGAAGGCATGGGGGCAGTGGCTGTTCTGCTCCTCTTGTTCCCTACCCCTCCATTCCCCTCCCATAGACCAGTCTGGTTGGGGAGGGCAGCAGTGGGCAAAGCCCCCAGCCCATTCCTCACAGAAGGCTTGGGGAAGTGTGGGGAACATTGCCACGCTGCTGGGGGGACAGCCTCCTCAGCCCTGGTTTCTGGCCCTGTGGGCTTTTAAACCATCTCATACGCTGGCCAGCTGCATGGCATATGCAGCATTTAAAGCCCACAGGGCCAGCAACCAGGATGGGAGGAGTCTCCCCAAGCTCAGTTCCTGGCCCTGATATCACCACCCTCACTACCCCATTGGTGCTCCCAGATTTGGGGAGGGAGGCAGGGAGCAGTGGGAGCAGCATGCCTGACCATCCCTCTCCTTGCCAACCAATTCAGGAAGGAAGGAGGAGCAGTGGAGCTCATCCTCCAAACTGCGTAGTTCCTGATCTGCAGAACAGGCTGGGAGCATTGCTGCATTGCTCCCCTCCCCACCCGGACCAGACCAGACCAGATCACAAGGGGAACACGCAAGAATTACTCTCAGAAGGGAGATCTACCATTCACGCCCCCGCCCCCCTTATGAGACCAATCCAATGAAAAGATTACATAGAAATTCCAGTATAACCAACCTTGTTCTCTTCAGGGAGACTAGTGAGATGCAGCATCCATAACCTGATCTAGAACAATACCTAAATCAGTTCAGATTTGCACAAGTGTAGCTGAGTATGTGGACCCCAAACACTGACCAACAGTTGTTGGAGAAAGTTAAAGGGAAAATAAAAAGAATTCACCAGTGCTTATTGTGATTTTGCCCCAGCAATATAAACACTTACAAACTACAGACACAGACTGTAGCTCTGTTTACACTAGAGGAAGTTGCACTTGGTCAGGATGCACTTGTATATATGATTTAAAAAAAGAAACCTAGAACACACTGTACGTCCTTTGAAAAAGAAAAAATTACGGAATGGAAAATTCAGTGTGTTCCTACCACTTATAGTTTGATTCCAGTGTGCATGACACACAGGGCCTGACCTAAAGTCTACTGAATGTTTCCTACTGACTTCAATGGACTTGGGACCTGGTCCACAGTGAAAATTGGGGATGTGAACTATGTATTTCTAGTCAAATAGAAGAATTCAGTATGGTATATATCTAAGCACTATGGGGAAACCATGCATACTGGCTAAAAAATGCAACAGTAAGAGACTATCAGGGTTAAAGGTGGGTGCAAAGGACATCCTTAGAGATTTCATTGTACTATTTTAATACATAGGGTCAGAAGGTCACAATTTCTTGAAGGGACTTTCTTCTATTTGCATTATCCTTTTTGTTTTGTACTTTTATACGTCTATTTCTGTCAGCCTTGCATTATTCTGTGCCACAAAAAGAAAAATAAACATCACAGAATTATAGGATTAGAATATAGGATATGTTATTCCTAAACTAAGACAGACAAGAACAATATTGATTAATTGAAGGGCACTTGTGCTGAGCATAAAGATGCCTTCTGTTTGTCACCCTGATATGTAGAGTATAAATCAACAATAAAACATAACCTTTCATTGTTAACAGTCCCTTGGTACGACTTGAGTTCCAGTAAATGGAGAAGGAAATCCTTGGAGAGTCTGTACTTGACAGAAGAGGCCAATCTGAGATCTGCACATTCAACTGCAGATATGGTAAACAGATCCAGGAGGAAAGAGTAGATGCTGCTGATGTTGGGACACAGCTCTTTCCCTTTCCCTTTATTATCTATTGGCCTCCAGAGTGAAGTTTGTTAAGTTGAAAAGATTGATGCCTTGTTGTACTTCACAGTTCCATTGGGAACAATTCAGTGCTCGAATCTCCCATGTACTGATGTTAATATTACATTTCATCAGATTCACCTTCAAGGTGTCCTTCTTTTGCCCACCCCTTGAATGGCTCCAATTCACACACCCACCCTCCAGCGCTGGCTGGGGAGCCAGCTCCCTCTGCTCTCTTTCTGAAAACAGCATGAGCTATTGGGAAGGGAAACTAGATTCCCCTCCCACCTGGAACCAACAGTGAACTTCTGTTTGGTCTGGGGGATTGTTACAACTTAGAAGGCTTCCGGCAAAGTGTTCTCAGTTACAGCAGGGAGCTGCACTTCTGTGTGCACCCCTTGCGTTCCTTTGAGGGTTAATGTTTCATGCAGAGGTGGGGCTGTCAGCAAGGAGGGAGGGAGAAGGGAACAACACAAAGCTACCTGCTTGCTGCTGAGCTGGAGGGAAGTGGGGAGGTGGAATGGAGCCCCCTTACCTCATGCCTCCTCTCCCCCCAGCAACCCTGGCTGGGGTATTGGGGGGAGCTGGGCTGGGCCCACAAGAGGAGGGGGCTCCATTCTACACCACCCCTGCCCCAGACAGGCCTCTTGAGAGTAGCAGCAGAGGTGTCGACTGCTTTGCCTGACCCACTGGAGGGGTGGGGGTGGAATGGAGCCCCCTCACCTTGCAACCAGCCCAGCTCCCCACAAAACCACAGCCAGGGTAGCTCGGTAAGCCCTGCAAGGCAAAGGGGCTCCATTCCCCTGCCACCCCTCCACAGCTCAGGCCAGGCAAGCCAGCAGCTCCATGTTGCTCCCTTCTCCCTACCCCTGCTGACAGCCCCAGAGCTGGAGAGGGGGCAGGGAAAGGGGCAGTTCAGCAGCCTCCTTGGAGGCTGATGGAGCATTCCCGCCTTCTGGCAAGGGCCAGTGCAGGGAAGCTGCTCAGTCATGATTGCAGTTGCTGAGTTGCACGCATGTCTCAGTTCCAAGTACAAAATGACCATTGTGCAATCATTGTCTTCCTGTAGGTGCATGGCTAGGGGTCTGTGTACCATGTTGAGGTCCCTGGTGGCTCCACAACCATGTTCCACTCTACTTCTAGGGTATACTGCCTTCTGCCTTGCCTGCTATGCCTTGATATAATAATAGGATTAAAAGGGAGGCTATCCATGGGCCTTAGTGTGGGCCCCAGTCCAGTTGAATCCACACTGGGGTTCCTTGGCACCCTAATGGTCTCTGCCTCACTATTCCCAGGTCCTTGGCTGGGTCTTCTCTTAGCCATGCCACTGCAGGGCTCTTATAGTCTTAAGGTTAATTGTGTGGCTCTATTCCTTCCCTATACCATGCCCCAAGTTTCGTGGGTGTTGTGGTATTATTACTTTCCTGTTGGGGCTTTGGCCTCCTCCAACACTATCCCTCTCCTCTTAGCTAGGCTTTCTAACCTGGCCTACTGTATTGGACCTGGATTTGAGCTACCAGCTCTGATTTAGCTCACTAGGGGTCTGGGCCCTGGCCCCTGCCTGCCAAGCCCCAGGCCCCTGTTAAGTTGTGCCTCCCTTGGGCCCCTGGCCCCTGTCTGACTGCACCTCTCTTGGGCACCTGGCCCCTGTTTGGCTCTGTGACCCCATGCTCTGTCCCATTCTGGGCTCAACACTTGCTTGAGCCCCGCTAGGGGTAGGTTCAAGGCCCAAGACAATTGTACGACCCTCAGGCACAAATGAGACCGCCGTATACTGCCCCTTACAATCCCAACCCAAGCCACCAGAGCTAAATTGCAACTTAAGCTTTAAGCCCCCAGGCTATAACATAAACAGTCCCATCTGGGCTCATCAACATCAACCTGAAAGGGGAAGCAGCCCTAAGTCCTTTTAAGAGGGAAAAATTTCCCTCACCTCTTGCCAGGATAACCACCCAGCCATGTCCTTGTGATGTCCCTGAGCCTCACTGGGGATCCAAAGGCCACACCAGTCCCTCCAGCATTCTCTGGTAGCTCGCCTGGCCAGGAGTTAATACCCCTGTGGCTTACAGGGCTAAACTCCCTTACTAGCTCTGATACTGGGCTTATATGCCTTCTAGGCCCTGCCCTCTTCCTGTCAAGAGACTACCCTGGGCTGCCTGCAGGTGCCTGCTAACTAGCCTCATTGCCCAACTGCTGTGGTGACCTGCAGCAGCTGTGCCCTGCCTGGCTTTCAGTGCTTCCTCTCTGGACTGCTTCTCTCTCTAAAGGAACAGAGATCCCCAGATCCTCTGTTACAGTCTGTACATGGTGGGGATGCTATTGCACAATGAGCAACTATAGGATACTTTGCAGGAAGAAAAAAGTAATCCAATGGCCAAGAAAACCTAGATGACTAGAAGTTTCTATTCTGCTACAGCTTCATCTAACTTTGCAACTGTTGTGAAGTATTTGTTCTTTACCTTGTTCCACCTGGGAGGACCTTTAATTTTTGGAAATCTTGCTCTCAAGCTTGCCACCATGGATGACTTTACTAGAAGTTCAAAACTCCAGATCATTGGTGGCACACAAGCCTTTCTACCTCATCAAGGCTATGAGCCTTGGGAGGAAAAAGTATCCTTTAATAAACATTATAGGACCCATTTTGTATCTCTATTTTGCTTGTTAGACACTCACTTCAGCATCATTTACATCTAAGTAGAGCGGCGTAAGGATGCAGTGTAAAGGGTAGTAAAACATTGGAACAGGCTACCCAGAGAGGTTATGGATTCTCCATCCTTGGAGGTTTTTAAGACCCATCTAAACAAAGCCTTTGGCTGGGATGAGATATTTAGGGATGGTCCTGCTTTCAGCAGATGGCTGGAATTCCTGAGGTCCCTTCCAACCCTAATTTTCTATGATTCTATGAGGGGTGGACAATCAAGGCACAAGTCTTGGGGGCCCCCATGTAATAGAACTGGGCCCCAAAGATGGCTGTGACATCTTCTGGTGGCCTCATGACTCCTGCTGTGCTCTGACTTCCTGGGTACCCTCCCTCTTTAACCCTTTTGCCTGCCCTGCCTTGCAGTTATAATCTTATTGGGAGAAAGGGAGGTTTCCCAGGGTCCCAGAGTGAGCTTTCAAATGTTAGGTGGGCCTTCCTGGCCCATCCGTGCCCCAGGGCACTAATCTCCTCAATGACTAATCTTGTGGCTCTGACCTCCTCTACAACCACATCCATGCCTCACAGGTGTTACCAGTCATCACATAAACGGACACTTTGCCCCAAAAACCACTAAGCCACCTCAGGCCTCTGCTCCCTTTTGGGGGCCTTAGACTGCCTCACATTTTCCCCTCTGCTCTGGCTGCCCCCTTTTTAGCCTAGACCCATTGTACTGGTCTGGCTTCTTAGGCCCCAGCCCCAGTCTCACCTTATTTGGCCCTAGTTCTTGCCCTTCCAGGGCACTAGGCCCCCTGGCCCTGTTCTAGGCTGCAAACTTTTTCCTGATCACTGCCAGCCTGCACCTTAAGTCCAGCCCCTGGTAAGGCTCAAAATAGTTGTGTACCCCTCAGGCACTGCTGGGACCTCCACCTCCCCTTCAGTCCCAACCTAGTCCACTGGTATAAACCAGAACAAAAATTTAGCTCACCGACTATAATACAAAACTCTATGCATGCTGGCTACATGGAAAAGCACTTCTCACCCTGGGTTTAACTCCTTAGAAGCTCTTAGTCCCTTACTCACAGTTCCCGTAGTCAGTACCATACCTAGACTCTTGGCAGCCCCGGGCAAACTTCTAGTATTGGGCCCCCATTCACCAGAGATGATGATTTTTTGTTGCAAAAGTCTTTATCATATCTGTGGTATCGATGCCTTTAAATAGCTCATTCTCAATTGATAACATTGCCAGTCCCATTTATGCGCAATATGGAAATTTATTTTTGCAAACATAAACTTTTTGTTTTGTTTTCAGGCCCCCTTTCTGTCTGGGCCCTGAGCAGCTGCCCAGTTCGCCTATGCCTGCGTCTGAGTCTGCCCATAGTCATAGGGTCTCAGTCCATTGCTCAAACTACAGCTTTCTGAGGTCAGAGCTTCTTCCCAGAGAGCTTGCCAAACCAGACTGACTCCCTGGTTCAGACTTTGAGACTTTATATTTCTCTCCAGCCCTGCCCTTATCAGTCATGTGGCTCCTCAGCCACACAGAGGTGTCTCTGGTTGGATTTGCTAGCTGGCTAGTCTGCCAGGGTAATTTCTCGCTGTATTTTTTTCCCCTATTAGGGCTTGGCTTAGCTGCCTGCAGCTCTGGGCTTTCTACTGCCTATGGACATGCCCTGTTCGCAACTTATAGCTCTGCAGCTATTCTCTTGGGAAGTTACTCCCTAGAACAGCTACCTCTTATGTAGCTACAAGTCTGCCTGATGGTTGCCAGCTGATCAAATACAATCTGGTTGCCCAAATATTAGCTACCTGCCTTGCCTCAAGCCACCTCAGATTACTGTAGCTTCTCTTATTAAAGTAATGGGAACCCTCTGGCTCCCTATTACACCCAGGAATGGAGCTAGTAGGGTGCCTCATTCTCCTGTCCACTCGCTCTCCCTTGCAGAAGCCCCTACACAGGCAACAGGGAGTGCAGAGCAGCAGCAGAAGGGCAGGAGTGTCTATGTGCAAGAGGGAGGCTTTAGCATCCCTAGCCAAAAAAAGAACAAAAAAGAAAGAAAAAAAAGAAGGAGGTGGCATCTTCCCCAGGAACAGAAAACCTCCGGTCACTGCTCCAGCCCTTCTCTGCCATCCCCCCTGCTAGAGTTGGAGTTGCTGCAGGGAAGGTGCAGGGTATAGGGAGGGTGGATGGAGGAGAACTGCACATAGCACAGTGCTAGCCAGTTATGTCTCTGTGTCTGAGCAATTAGAAGTTGTTAATAGTCATTGACTCATATGGCCAGACACCAATCCCTAGAAATCAGGTGTGCCTAATATCAAAAGCACTGCCACTGTTGTCATTGACCTGACAGTTAATTATTTAATTAATTAGTAGCTTTACAGGCAGGTTCAACAGGAAGGCCAGTGACTGAATTAGTATTTTGCCTCTGCAATGGTCCTCTCACAACACAGCTGAGCCAGTAAGTACTAAATTAACTCATTTCTATTTCTGAAAATGAAGTCTTATGATCAAAAGTTAGGGAAGATGGGTCTGGGTCCCTTGCTTCTTTCTTCAAACAATCTGGCCACAGTCTGGCCTTATGATCACCAGAAAAAGGAATTCCACAGCTGGAGAACCCATCCAGCTGGGATCATGAACATTTCCTTTATGTAGCTAAAAAGACCTTACTCCTGCTGCTTTCCATGATCCATGATTCGTGTCATCATTGGCAGACTTGTCAGGAAGATATGACGACAGCAGTAGTGAGGCAAGTGACTCACAAATCACTCTGATTTCCCAGCAAGTAGCACAGAAGTCAATGGTTCATCCCTGGGTCTCCTGCTAGCAGTGAATCTGCCTAGTTTTCCTAAAAGAACATTTCTTGATTGCTTTTTTATGATGTCATATTTGTTACTTACTCTTTTGGACAACTGGGTTTAGGAAGCCTAATTGGCTATTTCATGGCTTGGGACTGTCATCTGAAGTGCCAGTCTGAGGAAAACAATTGCAACAAATTCCAAAATCATAGATACTCTTCAAGCGATAGCAGATTTCCTCCAGATATGCCCTGTCCAGTTCAGTTCCCAGTGTTCAACCTGTGACTAATGTGTATCTGCATGTGTATGAGAGTGAAAGTGTGATGGGCATTAACTGGTATGAGATAACCATAGTGAAATACTGTAGCTTGGGTGACTGAGGGCCTGAACTGAGAAATTTTCCCACATAGCAAAGACCCAGCAGGGACTACTCCTCAGTGAACTCCAGTGATAGTTTTGTAGCTGTGCAAGGACAGGGTTGCACAACTGTGCCAGGGGTCACCATCAATGCATGACGGTTTCTTCCCAATGGAATCTGAGCTACATGTACTGTAGAGTCATTGGAAGTCTTGCCAGGCATAAATTAGAGGGTATAGCAGACACTACAATGCCTCAAGGGGGCAAGATTCAACAAAGGTTAGACACTTACAATCATTGACAAAAACAGGGTTAACAAAATATAAAAAACAGACAGCAGAACAAACAATACCACTTGGTGAAATATAAGAGGCACAAAATGCAAAATGTCAAGTGACAAGGAAATATAGGACTTTAGTACCTGGAGGGGAAGAAAGGAGGGAAAACACAATGGCCCCTTTCCACTGCAAGAAGATTTGCTTCTTGTTAGCTCACTCACCCCAAGTCCCCACAGCTGGGGACTAAACCCAGGTTTCCCATACAATAGGTAGGAAGACTGCCACACAGCCACCACTGGTGACATTGCTCCAGCTTGCTAGGGATCTTGACCTTCCCAGTGCCCCAGCCTCACATCAAGCTGCCTGGCCTCTGATTGGAGGAGCTGGAAGCAGAGCTGGGAACTCCTCAGGTCGCTGCTCAGATCCTTCCTGGAGCGGGGGAGCCTCTCCTGCTGGCTGCAGCCGCTCCTCGGGGATCCTGGAGCCCAGCGGGGAGCCTCTCCTGCCAGCCACACTCCACACTGCTGAGGGTCCCACTGCTGCCTGCAGGTCCTGCTCTTTCAGGGCACTGCTCCTACCCTGCTAGCTCAGCTCTGTAAAGCTCCTTCCTTGTTGTCCCTCACTGGTCTCTCCTGCCCAGGCTGCCCCTTTTATCCCCCTCCAGGGGACCCAAGGGGCCAATCAGGGGACATGGGCGTGGGGGGTGAGTTTCTGGGGCCCAATTGGTGCAGAAAGGGAATCCCACGTCCTCCAATCATCTTTTACCCCTTCAAAACCCCTGGGCCAAATCATTACCAGATTGGTGAGGAAAGGGAATCCCAAGTCCTCCAATCTTCTTCTCCCCTTTCAAAACCCCTGGGCCAGGTCACTGCCAGCTAGCCCGTCACAATCATATTCATATAATGCTTGATGAGAAGCCAAGATCCCAGTGCAGCCTGCTGCAAATATATGTGCTACCTAGAAAGCAGTAGGTATGTGGGCCTATACTCATTTTAACAATTATATTACTGGTAGTAATCCTTCAAGTATCATTTCCAGAATCCATCTGTCACAAAGGGTGGACTTAAGTCCCAATAGTGCAAACTCCATCTGGTTATCTGCAGTCCATCTTCCAAACTCAGGCCTGATAAATGAATTTAGACAATCACAGTTGCAATTAATGAATCACAGCAGCATGTAAATAATATCTCCATCCCATTTATATGCCTCAGGTGATAATTTTCCCCACATGTAAATCACTACATGATCCTGTACACAGACTGACAACTCATTCTATCAGTGAACCAATCTCAGTGGAAGTTTTAAACTGACTTCCAGGATTTGTAATAAAGTGCTTAACAAAGTTTGTATCTTTAAAAAAAAAAACCCCAGAAAAAGGCTAAACAACTTTCTATTTCTCTATTTTTTCCTGACTTATAACTGATCACACAAAAAGTTCTCTGTTGAACAGCTGGTGAACTAATCTGAACTGTGCTTTTCCTCTGGTTTTCACTTGGTGGGCAGAATTGATCATTTTATTTCACCACATTTTAGTTTGTTTTATTAGCAATTGATCTGGGGTCAGAGCAGAAAAATATCCCCATGATTGTTGATATCCCAGGAGCCTGTATGCTGAAAATTGTGTCATTTGTTCAGTTCTCTTATTAAAGTGGATTTAATACACCAGCCTTCCTTCTATTTTCCATCTAAGCCATTAGCTTTGACTATTTTATCATCATTGGTCTAAATCAGCACTTGAAATCCCTTTGAAATTAATGGAGTTGCGCTTAGTTTTTCCTGAGGTGAACTTGCCCCATGATTTTAGATGTAAAAACCACATTGTATTTCCAGACCTTGTTAGCACTCCCTTTTTGACAAAAGAGTCACTTTCTTATCCCCCCTTTCCTGTACGTTTCAGCAGAAAGAGATGGTATTTCTCCTGCATCTGACATGAGTGAGACCATTACTGGAGTACTCTCTCTACCTCTGTTGTCCTCACTTCAAAAAAGCTGTTGAAAAATTGGGAAAGGTTAAAAACTTATTTAAGGTCTGAAAACATGCCTTACAATAAGCAACTTACAAAATTTGATGATTAAGTTTATCCAGGAGAAGGTTAGGAGGTGAATCTATCACAATCTGTATAAACCCACATAGGGAAGATATTAGTGATAATAACTGACTTCAGAAGAAGGCATAATGAATCCAAGAGCTGAATGCTGAAGTTACATAAAGCTAGAGACTTGAAGGTTTGCATTTTTAACAGTGGAAGTAATTAACTATTAGCACAGCGATTCTCCGCCAGGGTGCCCTGGGGTGCAAAGAGGAAAGCACTTGCTCATCTCCACCCTAACCCTGTGTGAGGAGGTAATTACCATAATTACATTTTTGAAATGGGGAGCTGCTAAATTCAGAGGGGGGGCGGGTTGCTTTCAATCTAAAAAGGTTGAGAACTCCTCTATTAGAACAATGTATCTAGGGACGGGAGAGATTCAAGATCAGAGGCATATATATACCTCTTCTTGACCTCAGTAGGGAGCACAGCAGTTAAGCTTATTAGCATGCCCCTTTCAGGTAAGCAAAACCCCAAGACAGAAGTCATCTTACAGTGTCTGGGCATGTGTCAGTAAAATGTATCCAAAACAGAGCTTATTGCCACACACCCACCTCTACTCTAAGGCAGCTAGGTTACATCTGTTTTGAAGTTAGGTACATGCTGAGTGGTGTTCTAGGTTTCACGGGGGTGCTTCCTAGCACAGTCTGGGCTTGATGTTAATGCACCCATGCGGTTGCTTTCAAAGATATGCTGTAACGTAAGTGATAGACTCAATACAAAAAATAATATGGGACATAACTCTATGAGGAGGTCAAACTAAGCAATCCTCAGGGATTTGGGTTTTCTGCTTGCTGCAGAAAAACATGGATTTTCCCCTTCAAAGGAAAAAAATGTGGGTTTCCCTTTGCAGGCTGGCAGAGTTCCAGCCTGCAAGGGGCTGGGAGGAGCAATATGCAGAGGTCACCATGTGGATGTGTTCAAGTGCACACATGCACGTGACCAGCAATACAGCCAGGCAGCGGTAGAGAGCAGCTCCCCCATCTGCCTGCAGGTAAGTCTGTTGTGGGGAGGGAGGGGGCAAGGGCAACATGTGGTGAGGGGCAGGAGGGTAGACATGGTGAGGGAGGGAGTGGAGCAGGGTTGGTGGCTGAGGCTGGGGGCTCTGTCCAGCTGGGGTTGAAATGTGTGGCTGTGGGGCTGGCTGGGGGAGTGGGACGGAGCCACAGGTAGCTTGTCCAGGGTACAGCAGCAGGTCTGGCTCCCTACCACTGTGCAAACTCCCAGGGGGGTGGGCATGCAGGGGGTGTATGTCCCCCCCACACACACTCACACAGATTTGTGCGTGGGGCAGAGGAGGATGCGGACTGCCTGCTGTGAGCTCAGAGCTCCTGACCCTGCTGCCCTTCCCCGGGAGCATCTGTGGGTGGGACTTGGTGTGGGAAGGCAGAGAGGCTCGGCTGCTGTCCCCACCACTGCTGGGAGCTCTGCACCAGCTGCATTGCTAAGGCAAGGCACCCCCTGCCCACCCAGCAGCAAGGGGCACAACTCCTCACCACCACCTCTGATGCTGCCAGGTGTGCAGGGGATGTCTTGCCGTAGCAGTGTGGCTGGCATGGGGGTTTGGTAGAAGTGGTAGCAGCACTAAGCCTCCCCTCCCACTCTGTCTCCTGTGCTCCTGCTAGGTCAAGGAGGCCCCTGGGGGAGGGAAGCAGGATGGGAAGTCCTAAGCCCTCAGTGGGCAGCCTGCATGCTCCCCTGCCCTGCATGGGCTCCACTTGGCTCTGCTGCAGCCATGCCACTGCAGGAGGTGGAGGGGAGCTCTGTGCTCTAGTCTGGCCACAGAAGCTGCCAGGTCCTATAGCCCTGGCAGCTGGGGACCTCCTCCAGCAGGGCAGGGGGGAGTGGGCTGCAAGTCAGGAATGAGGGTAGGGCTAGGGGGAGCGGGGGGGCTGTAGCTTGGGAGTGAGGGGCAACAGCATGATCAGGGACAGGGCACTGCCATATCAGGGCTGCTCAGAGCCAAAAGCAGAGAGGGGTAGGGGGAACAGAACAGCCACAGCTGGACTCACATCCTTGTGAGCAAAGTGGGCATGGGGAGCTGTGATTTTCCATGATAAAAAACAAGATCAAACACCAAAATATATTATTTTATATATTTGCACATATTATTATTTTATATATTTTATATATATTTCATATAATGATTGAGGCACCGGTAGGCCTCCAAATTGTTTTAACATTGCAATATTTATCAATAAAACATTGTGCTCAACTGATACCTACATATATATCGTGGCGCTTCATTTTAATTGTGGAAAAATGTGGATTTGGGGGGTTTTAAATCAGAGAATTTGGAGTTCTTTAAACAGAGAAAACCAGGATCCCTGGTCATCCTAATGGTTCCAGATAACCTTAAAATACATGACATACCTTCCTAGTATTTAAATCCTGAGTGTCAAGAACCACAGATTCACCATTTTATGGGGCCGACTCGGACCTAAATAGTCTCAAGGCAGAACAATGGAATCCTGCCCCCTTCACTCAGCATCAGTCTTTGGATCAGACTTTAACAAGTGATGTCTCCTTTGCTAGATACCTTCTGCTGTACCATTTTAGTAGTGCACCAGATCCCTGTTTAAACAAAGGGCTGCAGGCCTTCCATCAGCGCTGTAGCTGTGGTGCTGTTCTCAATATTAACCTTTGGGGTTGCATAATGTTTATCCCCATCTTACAGCCACCCACGCCCATATCAAGGGAAGTTCTGAGATCAGCGGCTAGCAGTACAGCCTCTGTAGACTCCTGCTGACATGCAAGCCAAAGGAGGCAGCAATGATTTGAAAAGCCATCATGGAAACACTGGACTCTGGGAAGAAAGCCAGCATAAAAGCACTGGGCTCTGGGAGAAAGGCCCCACCCTGTAGGTATATCAAAGGATTTATTAGTTAACCAGGTTGCATTCCATATAACTTCTTGTCCTCTACATGAGCAGAGGTTGACAAGAAGATCTTATTATACTAATTCAGGAAGATCCCAATAAAGATACCATTAGGGCACTTTTTTGAAGTCCAGTGGGTGGCCCTGGGGTCTTCAGCCAAAGTTTCCTCTTTTTATTCACTGTCATGCGATGGCTGATTCTTGTACTTCACTCCAAGACGACGGCACCTCTGTGGTGCTGTGTTAATAAGCACATTTCTTCCCTCAGTACACTAAAAATACAGTCCATCTTCACCAGGCAAAGTCAAATTTGCTCCTTTTTGCGGGGTTTCACTTGATTAAACAGGAAATGAATATTAATATAAAGATTACTTCTAGTGTTTTCCCCAGGGCTTGGCTGCTTTTTGCTCTGGACTGCTCTGCCCATATAAATCCCTCCCACCTACCTTGGATGCAGGGAGGGTAAACAGGCTTCAGGCAGAAACCATTTAACCTTTTCTCAGCAGGATCAACACCTGCTACCACTTTGGGATATATCAGGAAACTGTGCTAGTCTGCACACATACATGTCTAGGGTGGTCTGCCTTCTGCCTGGGTGAGAATAACCCAGCAGGGGATGGAAAAGAAAAACCTCAGCAGCAGGTTTTCCTGTGACTTTTCTGTCAGCTTGGAGGAACTTGTGCCCTCCCCTCAGAGAAGCTGAGGGTTCCCACCTTGAAGTCTACATACATCTTTGGAGATCAGCCAGAAGCAGGCAATGGTATGGATTCTCCCCCCTTTTGGATTGCATCACACTGTAGGAGCCTTTGGGTAATTTTTAAAGTACCTAAAGCAGGTGAAAATCCTTCTTCCCTTCCCCTCCCTGCTCAAAGGCATGTTACCTCCCTGACCCTTTCCCCCACTTCCCAGGGACAGGGAAGCACCAAGCCCTTCCTGATCACCATACAGGAGCTGGGCTCAGCTGGGGACAGGAACAAACAGCAACAGGGATGGCCGGGGGTTCCCCTTCCCCTCTCCCTGACCTGCAAAGTGTGTGTGTGGGGGGGGGGGGAACTACTTTCCAGCTGCCCTGCTGCTGCTCTCCCCTCCCCAGCTAAGTCCAGCCCTGGCCCCATTTGACTGCCTCCAGATCCCCCCCGCCCCGAACAGTAGATAAAATAGCAACAGCAAGCAGGAGAGTGGAGGGCAAAGGGAGAGAGGAGAGGAGGGGTCATGCCTCTGAGCAGGGAAGGGAAGGGAGGGAAGATATTCACTTGCTTTAGGGACTTATAGTCCCCAGAGCCTCCCAGGGCATGGTCTACCTGTACTGATGGGAGCAGGTGGTACAGCTGCTCCTGCAGTGTGGGTTGCTGCTCCTGCACCCCTCTTTGGGAAATCCTGGATCCACCCCTGAGTGGAAGCAAGGGGTGTCATTGTGGAGGCCCATATAACCAGTCATGCCCTCAATCCTACCTGATCATTGTTCCCCTGAGAGCAAGTTAATCTCCCATACCCCCTTCATCTTACACCCCCAACAGGTGTAAGATACAAACTATGGTGCACGCAACGGTATTGCTTACTCTGCTTTCACCCATACATCTAGCTGAGAGAGAGTTTGACTACACCTCTCAACTTGCATCTTCCTGGCCCTGATTTCTCCCCATCCTGATATGTTTTACACATATACGAGTCATAACCAGCAGCTTCTTTCTGTTCAAGGCAGTAGAAAGGAGCATGGATGAGGGACATCTTTTATTTAGCATTTTATAATCCAACAGCAGGTGGGGTGTCCTACAGCTGTAACATACACAAAATATACTATAAATTGGGATCAAATTCATCCCTGGTCTCACTCCACCTCTTACAGTGCAGTTACACTGAAAATTGAATTGTTCCAAAAAGCAGTAGATTTCTTCTCCCTTTATTCTGCCTTGCAATAATTATCCAACTATTATTCTAATGAAATCTTCTGTGCAAAGAACTCCTCACATCACTTGGTTAAAAAGCCTGTAACTGAGTCACACCCTGACTCTTTATTTTAATTTACGCTTGAAAGCTTATGATAAGAAAAACAGGAAGCATTCTTACAAATAAAAAAGATATATGCAGGGTGGATCTACATCCAGCTAAAAAGGAAGACTTTCCTCTCTGGAAAGTGCCGAGTAATATTTCAAATTCTGTTTGTTTTTTTCAGGCTAGGGACATGGTAATACATTGTCTTTTAAAATTCCACTTCAACAAAGACTCCAATTACGTCTCTGAAGCAATTTAGAGAAGTCAATGGTAAGGACGATGCCCTCAGCTTCAACTCCCCTAGCTATGGTCTAAGAATAATTTGCTCTCCATTAAAAAAAAATAAGGTCAGAAAAATATCCCCTTTGTCTTGCATGTGCTTTAACGACAGCTAGAAAAGACACTACAGTTAAGGGCCTGTCTGGCCACCATAAACCCTTATTTTAAGAGTTTTCAAGAGGTTTATAATAGGTATAAAATAACCCACTTTTGTCTGAGTCTTGTAAAATAACTCAGCTTCAATGAGTTGTTTTCAGGAATGAACAATAAAACACTGTTTCTTCCCTTTCACAATGAGGTCTTTACCCACTAGGTGTGGAGACTGTGAACAGTTAGGACTATTTGCTTTGAAAAGGAGTCTAGTTCTTTACAAACTTATATTTACTGAATTTATTTACTTGCTGCTTCTGCTCAGTCCCACCTTTTGCTATGTTCCCACTGCTTCCATGGGAAGAGTTCTGCATGAAATGACTGCTGATTAAATTTTATTCTCTCTTGCCTACATAATGGTCCAGCATCTTTTGAGAACTCTGGGAGGTGCTAGGATTCCTGGAGTTCAGGGAGAATACTAGCCTTCTGGTTATCAGCCAGTGTGGAGCAGGGCAATTTGATGGCTCTACCTCTTCTCTATTTTTCTCCACTTTGGCCCAGCTAGCACCCAAGGAGTCACAGAATCATAGAAAAATAGGGCTAGAAGAGACCTCCAGAGGTCATCCAGTCCAACCCCTTGCTAGAGGCAGGCTCATCTCTACCCAAACCACCCCAAATCCATTGTCCATCCTATTAGTACAACTACACAGTGGCTAGGGACAGACATTCAAACAGCCTGAGCCTGAATTGATTCAATCTTTAGAGGTTAGTTCAACGTGGCTAGGTTAAACCAGTTTGTAACCATACAGACATCCTCTCTGGACTGAAGAAGTGCAGGCACGTGCCTGCAGTGGCTCAGGCTAGAAGTTGGGGGTGGGGTGTTCCCTCCCCTTCTACAGTACTGAGCGAAAGGGGTATGTGGCCAAGCCTCAGCAAGATGCTCTAATTAGGGAGGGGTTCCTCCTCCCTCCTTGATAATAGAGCATTTATCAGCTCTGTTATCAGCATTTAACACCCCATCAGAAAACAAAGCTCTCATTAGTTCAAGCTCTTCTTAAACAACTTTTTGCAAGGAAGGGAACATTCCAGTTACTAGCTGACCTGTTGATTAGCTCCAAAAAGCCCTAAACACACTGTCCTGTCTGCCTTACACAGACCTCTCAGCATTAGCTAGCATACCACATGCTGACTACCATCCATACTGTGGGAGGGAGGAGAGAGGGATCCTTACTTGAGCTGTGAGCGGTGAGGGAGGGGTGGGGGGGAGCAGGAGGAAGCCAGGCAGATGCTCTGTGCCTGCAAGTCTCTACTGGAGCACCAGCAAGGGAGAAGAGGGGAGAGGCCAGCCCTGCTGTGGAGCAGAGAGCCCCACCCAGCCCAGAGACCGTGCCAGGATGCTGTGGGAGTCTGGTTTAACTTAAACCAGGAAGGGGTCTGGGACAGACATTGCATAAACTGGTTTGACCCAAATCAGCTAAATCTGATACTACATTCAACCAGGTTTTACTTAAACCGGTTTTAGCTGTTTTCAAACTGGTTTATGTGCACTGAATGTCTGTTCTATTACAGATTTAAGCCAGTTTCTGATCACTTGAACCAGCTTATGTGTAATGTCTGTCCCTAGTCAGTCAGCTCTCACACAACTACAAGATATGACACGCTCATCCACCACACATAAGGCAGCAAGACTGTGATGGCCATATCCTTCTGCTACAAGGTTTGTTAAAATTCACTTGAGAGGTACAGGAGCACCACAACAATGCTGTGCATGGCCATGCATCGCATTCCCCTTTGGCAGATAGTCTACATACAAAACAGCCATCTACAGCTAGAGTTCAAACTTCAGTGAGTGAGACATATGCTTTGGTGTGGAAGGTCTGAGGTTTAAAACCTTGCTTAGGGCCCTGATGGGTGTTGCTCCTCCAGTGAAGAGCTAGTGTCCTACTTCAGAAAACTCTGGGAGAGAAAAGAGAGGGAGGGAAAAACTTGTGCCCTTCCCACTTGTCTGTTCTCAAGGGCAGAGGCACAGCGTGGCTCTGTCCCAAGCACCCTCCTGCAATCTACATTCATATGTGCACACAGAAGGCTGTGTTAGAAACAACAGCTACATACTTATTATCACAATAAACCTCAATGGATCCTCTTCAGACAAATGAAGGACCGGTTGTGAGGGGCAGGGGAGGGAATGTCATTCTCCAAATGCACATTTTCATTAATCTCGCACTTCATTTGAAATCACCGCAGCAGGGGACACAAGAGATGGCTCAGGAATGTCAGCTGCTGAAACACTGCCTTTCTGGCCTGCTTACTAATAATGTTGTTGAAGGCTCTAAAGCTGCGCTGCTCGGAAGAGAGCATTTTCTGAAGTAACGGCATTCCTGGAAAGGGCTCTCGTCTCCCCCAAGCTACAGCCTCTGCAACTTGGCTTGCACAGCTCCCTTTCAAGCGGCCTCTTTCCCACAATTTGCCACAGGGCACGTACATTAAAAGGATGGGGAAGAGTCAACCTCTGTATGCCATGCACTTTGGTTTCCCCAACACAAGCAATTTCCTGAGCTTGTTATTATAATTAAAATTTCCATTTGTCTCATTTTAAATAGTGACAGTCGAATGCTGGGGGGACTTATATTAGTGAAAAAACAGAGAAACAGCAGCAGCTGCTCCCATTGCTGGTAACACCCTCCACTCCAGCAGGGACCAAACTGCTGTGCTCAGGGCACAAGCTCTCATTCACACTGCAGTCTAGGCAGCAAGAGGCTTGGGGGATGGATGCGTCCTCAGAGGATGGATGCATCCTTCCCTGTCAGAGCTATCTGTTACTAGGCCAGCTGCAGCACTGCCAGCACTTGTTCCAGCTGCTGGAGTCATGTGATACCGAAGAAATCTCAGCTTCTGTATCATTCTTAAAGTAAGTTGTATCATGCATATGATGCTGCAAATGTGTCCTAGGTGCATCCTGAAGCCTTAAAGATAAAAAAAAAAAAAGAAAGAAAATAAAAGGTAAGTCAATCTAATTTCTGAGGGGGCTTGCCTTAGGAGTTTTGAATGCCTCAGACTGGCAACACTGAAGAAGAAAGGTGTTGGCAGCCTTTGTATTTTCTAGTGGTGTGATGTTCATGTCACGAACAAGACCCCAAGGCACTGAGATAGCTTACTAGACTGAGTGGCATTTAGGGCTTGAACAGATTCAGGGGAAGGAGTACAAGGGTGTTGTTTTTGCATAAGTCGCAAAGTACAGAAAAATCACATTTTCAACCAACCACCTAAAATAGGGGAAAAAACTCAGAAACTACCACAGCTTGTTAGCGAAGTGGATATGGAAAGTCTAGGCGGCAATCTTCCAGCCGAGTCCTCCAGGTGAGGGTTGAAGCACAGTAGCACATTAAGAGTAGAGAGTTCTAGACACCCTGTATTGTACAAGTTTTGTGGATTAAAAGAGGTCTGCAGTTTCCAGTTCTGTCAGTAGCATTCCCATGAGCACTAAATTCACGTTGCTTTTACGTAACCAAGTACATTTTGTGCAAAACGGTCAATTCTACGCCCTCAAAATCTTACAAGCTTCCCAGCGTATAAATCCCAGACCTTGACATCTGAAGAATGCTTGGCAGATCCAACAAGAAACGCAGCCAATCTAGATGTCAAAGGTATTTGTCGGGTTTCCACTCCACCAAAAATATTAACACCTAACTCCAGTGATTGTTAATCAGATTTTTGTGGCACCGTGGGGTGTTGCGAGATCCTCTGAAGGTTGTCGATGCTGAACATTAGCACTGTTAGCTGTACAAACACCTACACAATTCACAAGATAAATCCAAAGATTTCAAACAGGACTCCCTAGTGGCAAAAGCAGTTTGACCAGTTATAGAATTTGAGTTCTTTGCAATGGAAGAATTGCTTTATTATTTTTCTATAGTCAAAAAATGTGTGAAAGCCAAGAGCTGGCATTTGCTAAGGGGTGCCTTGAGTTTAGAAAGGTTGAAAACTGCTGCTTTACTTGATGCTTAAAAGGAATGTGATTTTAGAGACAGAATCTATGCACAGCAGATTAAGGCTGCTATTACTAATTTGGTGAAGAAGAATTTAGTGAGTCTTAGACCCAAGCGTCTCAGAAGGAATGCTCAGAGATTTACACATTTAAGTCCTGAACCCTGCCCCCATAGCCTGGGTTTGTTTGGTAAGTTCACCATCATGAAAACAAAAGAAAACCCATGCATACTCACATATACACTTATGGAAATAAGTGATATATTTGGGTTTAACAGTAGTTCAGGAGTCCTCTGTGGTCCAGTGGTTGAATTCTTGTCTCCCACACACAAGACCTGCATTCAAGTCCTAGACACTTATACAACTACTTCCATGGAGGCACCAAACATCTGGACTCAGTTGTGTCTCAGTAGCCTAAAAGGAGGCTGGAAGGTGTGGGCAGCCTCCCCTCCTCCAAAATTCCTGCCCAGGCATATGCATCGAAGGACTGGGAGGTCCTCATGCATACACCATGATCCAAGAGGACCAATGGTTGTCACAGTAGCCCAAAGAAAAGGGGGGAACCACAGGTGACAACCTCCAACTTTTCATTTGCTGACTTCTTGTGACTCTCCAGAAAATAATAACAACTCTGTGATACAAACATAGGAAGTCTGAGTCTCCTCTTCTGTTCTACCAACAGTCATCTACACCACAGAACAGTACAAAATGGGTTGTATATGCTACAAAATTAGAATTGCAGCATTCTCACCTATTTTACCAATGAATAAAGGATAGAATTTTCTGCCATGTAGAATAAAATTATTTCACTGATGCCACTGGAGCTAAGCTGATTTATACGAGCTGACACCCATAATACGTTGATAGGCAACATAGATTCAGGCTTGTTCAAGCTTTGCTTAAACAACACTATCTTTTACAGAAGGTTGGTATAGTTTTACTTTTACAATAAAATGAAACGTGGTTAGAGCTTTACTCAATGCAAACTCAAACCCTTAGGTTCTATTTCTTGGGCATCAAAGCATTTGTTCAAGAGTGAAATCCCATAAAGGTAGACAATGTACTATTTTCCCTTTAATGCCGCTTATAAAGTTCACCATTCTCTGAGCCTCACTTGTAATCTTAGAGCTTCTGTTCTAGTCTATACGTTTTTTATGAGAAGACTCCTGTTGAAATTTTGCTTTGAGTGGCTAGAAAAATATTCTGGTTTATGTTGGCAAAGGCACAGAGATCCCAGTTTGTATAGGGCTTTCTTCTGAGACAGAGCTGAAAAAAGTAACAAGCCCTGTTTGCAGAAGAGGCAAGTGCAAGTCTCAGTGGGCCGGCTGAGGAAGCAGAGCCTGTCTGCCACACGTGACTGGAGGAGCGCAGCTTTCTCAGGGGACCCTTGGATGCTGGAACACAGTAAACTGGGTTGCAGTCAAGGGACAGCGAATCCGCCTCCAGTCCAGTGTCTGTCTCTCTTCGGCTCTTATGGGGCTTCCCGGCTCCACCCAGCACAGACCTGGAGCTGCAGACAGCTAGCTTCTTTCCAAAACAAAAGCCTCCTATTTTCATGATGAACCAGAGCCTCAGAAAAGAACGGGACCAGAAGATGTGCACCTTCTCTCATCCCCTGCTCTGCCCCCTCCTGTGCTTCCCAAGCCTGGAGAGAGGAAGACAGAGACAGGGAGGGAGCCGGCTTTCAGGCGCCAGGCAGCCCTGTGTGCACTGGCCCTGGCCACCAGCTTCTGAACAGCTCTCAGCATGGCCCGTGCCTGTCACTCCAGGGGCAGCAGCTCCGAGCAGAGAGGAGATTTCTGTCTTTTCCTAGAAGCAGCTTTCCTCTCTGAATCAGTTGGGGTAGAGGCAGTCTTCAGAGAGCAGAGACCTAGGAAGAGATGAGGAGAGGAAAAGGGAGTAGGGTGGAGCCGCTCCTGGCAAAAAGTACTTGCAATTTTTGTAAACAGGGAACGGTTCTTTCACTGAACAATGAATCAAGAGGAGACAGAGTGGAGATCGCCATGTCCGCAGCTGAATCCTGCACGCTGCCTATTGCTGTGGGAAGACAGCCCAGCCTGTGGAGGTGGGAATTGCAGCTAGTTAATGTTCAGAGCACAGAATCTGTTCTCACTTACCATTAGCCTGGGACGGGGTAGCAACATTGACTACGCCCATGGAGCCAAGAGTGGGATGACTTGGACCTGGGTATCATGCAATTGCAGACCTCTGTCAGGAAGCAATGTTTTCCTGACTATGATTGTAGTTGTTCAAAGGCCAGCAGGCACTAGCTGGCGTACTCTGCTTGGCGTCCCAGCCAGAGCACTGGCTTTGATCCCCACTTTGAACCTTTGATCCCCACTCCTGTCCCTGGTTTTGCATTAGCTGTCCCAAGAATTCTGCTGGTATACGCTTAGTGACCCCTCTGATAACAGAAGGGGGTAACAGTTTCTGTGTGGGCCCAGGCCTGCATTCCCCACACGTACCAAATAGGCCTGAGCAGGACTGGAGAACAACACTGGCAGCTTGGAGAGGCTGGTGCCTCTGAAGCCAGCTCAGGGAAAGAACTGCATTTGCAGCTGGTGGCTGCAAATCTACCTGCAAAATACACATCAGTCTGCAAACCTAGCCACTCTACTGGCAAGCACAAAAGGGCAGCCTGGCACATTTTGCTGACAGAAGCAGGGTAGATATGCACATTAGGGTATCTGAATACACGTGCCGGTGGAAGTGGGGAGCGCTTTCATTAGAGCGGCTCTTGTGCAGGGTTGTGTGGCACTGGCGGGGGTTGTGAGATCCTCTGAAGGTTCTTGGCACCTCTGAGAGCCGCTCTAATTAAAGCGCCCACAGTGTCACACACTTCAAAATGGCAGTGGGGGTGGTTTAAAGCTGGTTTAATGAGCTTTAGTTACAGCACCCCTGCCGCCATTTTGAGGCACGGTGACACTGAATACATGGGACACACAGGCTGCTGGAGCGTGCTAGTTAGCACACTCCAGCAGGCTTGATTGATCGAGTCTACTGACGTGTGCTAATTAACATGTGTTGGAGCAAACATCCAGCACATGTATAGGTGCCCTTAGAGACCACCTAAGATACCTCACCTTCTGCCTACCTTCATACCAACATGGCTAACTGCTTCTTTCTACATTTTGCTGGGTCTTCTGTAACTATCTAGTCCCCTGTTGGCCCATTAGGGCCAGCTACACAGCTCCTCCCCTGCAGTATATTTTCCAGAATTTTTCCCCACCTACTTTTGAACTATTAGTTTTTAATCACAGATTTGTTCATATTTAAAATTTCTTGACTCAGATTTAAAGGATTCTCTCATGCTCTCTCAGGTACACACCAGCCTTTATTACACAGGTTTTCTTTTTGACGTGCAACCACCTCAGTTCAGGGGCCTGCTTTTATTTACATCAGCATTTCCACAGCATATTTGGAAGGAGAGCGATTAGTGGCCCATTGTAAGAAGCAGGGCATGGGTATCGGGGTGGGTCACCTGGATGACAAGGGTACAGTCCAGGAGCTGAGACAGGGTCTTGGGCTGAGGAGATGAAGTCAGGAGCTGAACAAGGCAGTCCAGCCAGACAAGAGGTACAACAGTCTTGGCTCAAACACCTTGCTCCTGGCTGTTCTGGGCTTATAAGGGCCTATGCAGGCCAGGCCTCCTGCATGTAGTCCTGGGAGATGGCTTAACCTAATTCATGACAACTTCCAGCTGGGATCTGGGGCGAAGTTCTCCCCCGCTGGGCCAAGGCTTCCTACACCCATGGTGTTTCCTCCTCTTCATTCAATGGTCTCTATGGTTCATACTTTGCTCCCAGCCCCCAAGAGCCATATCATCCTTTCCTTCTTCCCTACACCCTGCCAGGGGGAGACTGACACTAGCCAGACTTTCAGAACGGCCCCTGTAAGTGCCTCAATTGGGCAGGGGATGGGCCCATTAAGGCTGAGAGTGGGGATTCCCTTGTGGGACAACTTAATCCCCTGTATACCTAGACACTCCAGGAGGCTTGCCCCTCTCTCCAGGAGGCCATCCCTCCTCCTGCCCTCTCTGGGGTGGTTAGATGCACAGTGACTCCAATGTGAGACAGTGACTGACTGGCACAACAGAACCTGTGACTCTCATTGGAGACAACAGGAACTTTTCCACTGGAGTCACATCAGGCCAGTGACAAGTCACATAGGTGTTTTTATATCACACACAGAATTAAATTAATAAATTATTTAGTCCAAAGTTAGGAAATGTCAGGAACAAGGTTGACAGACTAATGGATCTTAGGGCCAGAAGACACTATTATGATCATCTAGCCTGACCTCCTCCATTTCACGGGCCAGGGAGTTGTCCCCTAATAATTCCTGCTTCCAGCCTGTAGGCTCTGGTTGAAGGGACATCTAACTAAGATGTATAAACCCCAAAGACAGAGGAGCCCTTACATCAGTAAGGAAGCTATGACAGTGGTTGCTTACTCTCCCTGTTAAATATTTGCACCTATTTCCACTCCGCGTTTGTTTGATTTCAGTTCATAGCCATTGGTGGTATATCTACACTGCTATTTAGGGTTGCCGCCAAGCATCACTCAACCAGCACCAGACACAGAAGCTAATCCTCCCTGTTTATAAGTTGCTCTGGGACCTACACTACAGCCATACCTAGGCTACCTGTTGTTTCCTGAGTGGAGCCATTCTAGGAACCAGCATGCCTGATGTTTCTCTCTCCTTTGCTTGGCTCTGCTTACAGCAACAGAGACAAGAAGTGACATATAGGGGCATGTGTAAATGAAACAGGGGCCCTAAATTTAGGGCCAAGTAAACCCCCATGTCATGCACCCCCCCCCCCACTTACCTACCTCTCCGGCAGGGAAGGGAGGGCGAGCTGCCAGCGGGTGGGGCAGCCCCCTGGGCTGCAAGGGGGGCTGGTGCTTCCCTCCCTGGCAGCAGCAGCCCGTTCCGCCCAGCCACAGGCAGTACCCGGCTCAGGCGGTCCCCAGGGGCACTGCAGCCACGTGGGGAAGCGCTGTGCCTTCGCACAGCTCGGGCTGGCAGGCTCCATTGGAGGAAGCAGAGGGGGGAAAAAAAATCAGGCTCGCTGCTTTTGTTGTGTGGAGCCTACCTTCCTGGGCTGCTGCCAGCATGGGCAACTGGTGTCACCTTAGTGTCCTCCTTGTGACCAGTCCCGCCGAATGGGGAGTGGGGTCCCCCATGGCCGATCCTGCTGACTGGGGGGGGGGGGATCCCCCATGGCCAATTGCTTCAGCCAATCACAGGAGTGGCTGCAGCGATCTGCTGGTGCTTGCAGGGGGGGCACCAGTGCTCTCGCCTGCCCGTCAACTACACAGCGAGCGCAGCTGGTCAGGCGGTGCACTGGTGCTCTCAGGGGGCGCACTGTGCACCCCCTATGCATCGCCACAGGCTGCCAGGCTACCTGCAGGGCTTCCTGCAGAGCTGCGGAGCTGCACAGAGCCCAGCGCTTTGCTCTGCAGCTGTAGGGGCTGCGCACCAAGTCATTTAAAGCGCAGTGCACTGCCGAATTTTCTACAGTGGCTGGAATTAATGCACAATACGCTGCCAAGGCTTGCAAACACTGACACCATTAAAGCAGTGCAAAACCATTTCGCCCGCTTTAAAGTGTCATGCACACATGCCTCTCATTTTGTCTACACGCAGCCTAGAATGTCAATTTGCTCAGGTGCAGTGTATTGTGGGATTACTGGTGGAGGCCTACAGAGACCAAGTGAGCTCCTAACATACAGCAAGGAGGGACAGGGTAGGTGGAGAGGGGGTAGGTGGAGACTTGATTGTAGGCCCCCAAAGTTCAGCAGAATTGTTCAGGCTGCACCTCCATCAAAGGTTGAGCCTAGGGGTTTACTGTGCAGGCTGTTGGTATGGCCCCAGATGCAGTCTTAAGGTTGACTCCAACTACCAGTGTAGACATAGCCTGGATCTCATTTTACCTTTGTCTTGTAGATTATACAATAAGAAACCAAATTTCTCCCTCATAGATAGTTGGCTGACCATCCTTTGCTCATACACATTATAATGCTGTCTTTAATTAGAGACTAACCTCCTATCTTTCCATAGGAGCCCTGCCTCATTCAGTGCCCAGAATAGGTAGTACTCAGTTAACGACCCATTAGACAATGCCTTTTTTTCATTCTCATGCTTCAACATGTGACCTCAGACCTTATTTGCTACAAACAATCAAGCCCTGCTCTAAAGTTAGAATTGTTAATTTTGTCATTTGTTTTTCTGTGGTACCCAGCACTACAGTATCTGAGTCCTTCACAAACATAAATTACTTCATTTTTACAAAACCCTTGTGGATTGCATGGGTTATGATGATGCCCATTTTACAGCCAAGGGGCCGAGGCACTGAAAGAACGTCAAGTGACAAAATTCTGATTGCCCGTTTTTACCTTACTAGGGCTGATGTTTCAGAGCACTTAGCATTATATGTAACACTTTGTGTATCCACATCATGGTACCCCATTCACTTCAACTGCAACTGTGAGTACATGGCACTTCCGAAATCAGACCCCAGGGCTTCAAGTTAGGCATCCAGATAGTTTCATAGTTTCTAGGGTCGGAAGGGACCTGAGTAAATCATCTAGTCCAATGATAATGAGGAACACTCACTTAGGGGTCACCTGTGAAAAGTTTGGTTCAAGTGACTTGCTAAATGTCACATAGGTCCTCTGTAGGAAAAGCAGGGATAGAAGCCATTTCTCTCTTGCAGCATTTGGCTGCCTTACATGTTAGACACCTTTCCTGTTCTGCAGTCCCATGCCTCTTTCACTACACACATTGCAGCTGCAGCAACAATGCAGGAATCATAAACAAAGCTCCCTTCCTTGGTATATGCAATCTTCCCTCATCTCAAAGTCAGATGCATCCTGTGCACTGCATGAGGCAGGGGTCTTCTGGGAAAAACAGCACATGATCACATGCAATTAAAAACTCACTTATAATCCATAACCACAAGGTAGGAGGGGAGGAAGCAGAGAATTAAGCTGACACACATGGGTGACTGGTGCCTCCTGAGTCAGGGAGGGCACTTGCCCTCCCAGCAGCGAGTCAGTGACCGCTGGCACTTCTGGGCACACTGCTGGCACTCCCCAGACAGCGCTCTCAGGGCTCTCGCCTGCCCCCCTGCCTGTCGCCTAAGCAGGGAATGCTGCTGTCAGGGGGTGCGCCAGTGCTCTCAGGGGGTGCATGTGTACCCCCGTGCACCCCCTGTGCATTGCCACTGGTGACAACAACTTTAATTGTGACATGTTCCTTAACACATTTGGAAATTGTACCGTTAATTTGTAAACATTCTGCTTCGACAAGCTTTTCTGGAGGATTCTTGCACCCAGGCCCAGGCTCTACGACACTCAAATGCAAGTGTCCTGTGCCCCCTTGACTAGGGTGACTTGGCAATAAAAAGAACTATCCCATCATTCCTTTGAAAAAGGCAATTGCTCTAAACCAGTACAAACTGATCACCACCTGCAAGTCTGCCACCTAATTTTCCTAGGGAAAGGGCATTTATTTTTCTTGAGATACATAGCTCAGCTGTATAAACAATGAAACAATTCTAAGCAATCCAATAAACCAGCAATTAACATTTAAGAGCTATCTAATGGAGAAGGGAGGATTATTCTTAAAGTTTTAGCAGAAACAAAAGCCTGAAAACAACACAGCACTCATGATCCCCAGCTGAGAGAAGTCATGGCTTCTTCAGGAAATGGTTTCTGGTTAGTCGGGGAATTGCCCAAGGACTTAGAACAGGGCAGTACATACATGGGCTGAAGTTGGAAGAGTAGTGGCTCATGTGATGAAGTAGCACTGAATATTTTATCATGGTGATCCTCTCCCCAGGAATCCAGGCTTCACTGCAGTTCTTATGTTGCAGCTGTGATGGCTCTTGATCCAAGCCATTCAGGCTTAGTCACAGCAAATGGCACAGCCACATCCTCAGTAGCTGTAACTGTGGAGACAGCACTGAAGAAACTGAACAGAGGCACTGAAGCCAGGTGTAGACATTACGCTTTGACTAGTATAAGTGATCAGAATCCAGTCCGTACCCGTAACAGAACAGAAGCGTGGCATGCAAAACTGGTCTGTCCCCGTAGCAGGACAGAAGTTCAGCACACAGACTGGTTTAAAAATGACAGAAATCAGTGTAAAATTTGCCCCCTCCCCACCCCCACTCCCCCAAGAGCAATAGCATGTTCTTTTGCTAATGATCTAAACTATGCCACTTACAGAAAACGATGTAACTGAGATCGATCCCAGCTTGGGCCTTTTGAATGTCTGTACCTAGCCTGAGAGAGCAAGGAGTCAGGAAGGAGAGAGAGGTGTCCAGGAAAGATGGATACCATAACCCTATAATAATGCAATAATCACAAAGAAGAGTCCCACCATTACATGGTGATATTGCAAGCATGCATGGAGATACTGATTGGTTGTTGTGCAATGCTGGAGCACTGACCTCCAAAGTACTGTAAGGGCTTTGCAGAATTGTGGTGGGTCTCTCTGCAACTCTGGTCAATGAGGACACAGCTCTCGAGCTCTTCAAGGCTACCTAATGCTGTCCTGTATAATCAGAGGGGTCTGAACACTGGTATGAACAGTCTGCCTGGAGCTCCATCTAAGATGTTAGGAACTGGAAGTCATACTAGATGGCATTTAAAGTGAATTTGTCTCAGATTTGCGGTAGGCTCTTGCAGTTGACTTATGCTCTTGATTTCATAATGTTTTGCCATTCTTAACATTCCTATTCCTTGCCTGGGTATCTCTGCTCCTTACTAGTATAGTTGGATGTACAGCACATTCCTGAATTTTAAGCACTCAAAGTGATTGTGCTAAGATCAAGAAAGACAGAAAAAACCTCTGCGTGGAGTCTGAAGCTATAGATTTAGGTCCACTTTGGAGCATTGTTGAAGACATTAGTATTTTTATTGCTCTTGCTTTCAAAAAGAAAAAGCTCAGTGTATGCAGAGGCTGGGAAGAAACAATGAAGCAGCAAGGACTTCAGAGGATTTAGTATATCTAAAGATTTTACAGCTGTGAAGGCATGGTTTTCAATTGCTATATGCATTTCAAAGTATTATTTTTAATTGGCCCAGAAAGAGTTCAGTCCATAGACATGCATGTTCAAATCTGTCACTTTGTTCTCAGAGCTCAGAAATCATTAGCACTGCTCTGAAACAGCTGCAAGCTGGAAGGCCAGTTTGGGCACTGATATGTATGTTCGTGTACAATCACCTCACTTTGCTACTGCCTCCCTTACTACTGCTGCTGACTTTTGAACTGGCCTAAGATTTAACTAGACTAGGCAATAGTTACTAAGGACATCTGTTTGCCCTCTGGATCCATCTGGATGGTTTGGCAACTTGCATTACATAGGAAGAATATAGAATAATTTACAACAACAAAATCAAGTATGCGTTTTTTCTCTGAATTCCGCTTATTTGCCTCATATCCTTATCTCCTACTAGATACTCTGGAGTTGTGTGTTATGCCTTGTGAACCGCCTCTCTGAATTAGGGTTGTGGGAAATCTCAGGAACTGGCATAAGAGAATTCTTGATGGAACAGTCTCAGGGGAAGTGAAGATTCTCATTATGATTCAGAAAATATCTCATGCTAAACACTGGACCAGTTTCTATACTAGTTGAAACAGCTGCTACTCCCACTGAAGCTAGTATGAGTCATACTTGCTTACTTTAGGCTTAAATTTGTCCCAGTGCTCCTCCTCCATAGTACCAGGAATATGCAAAACACTGACCTGCCCTATGTATTCAGTGCTCTCTTGGCTTTAGCAGCTTCTAGTGCCAGTGGAAAGTACAGCATGGACACTCCACTGGTGTTCACATCTACAAGTCTGGCTGCAGTAGGGCATACTCTCTTACGCCGAGTCACCAGCAGACTTTAGCTCATAACTGAACTGGCAGAATCATCTGTATCCATGATACTGTAGAGGCTCAGTCAGGCTCTGGTGTGTCTGCTGCTCAACAAATGCTTCCAACTGTGACGATGACAATTAATGTTGCGGACCCAATGGGTCCTCTAGCAACATGATCTGACACCTACTGAGGTTAATGGAAAGCCTCTGATTGACTTCAATGACCAGCGTTTCAAAAGCTACGAAAGAAATTGAAGTCGGAAACCCACGTCATGGATCTGAGGTTGGACTGTAACTACATTCATCTTTTTCTGACTCAGGTTAAATTCAAACCAGAGGTAAGAGGCTCCCTGAACCAGTGCGCAGAACTGTCCAAAATCATATTCTTCTTTACTCAAGAGGCAAATGTGGTCCAGGTAGGCTTTATTTTTTTTAATCTCCATCATGTGAACCTTTGATCTTGTGCATCTCTGTCTTTAATTACAAGTTTTGAATGAACTCCTTGCTGTTACATCTCTTGCTGTATTCTGCTCTGGTCCAATGGAGGAGAGCCCAGTCCTTGGAAGCTTGTCTCATTTACAGTGGGGGTGTCAAATTCATCCAGCCCCACAGGTTAGGTGAGCAGTACGGGGCCAGGTGAGCAGCATCAGGCCAGAATCAAAGCCACAGACTCACCCCACATGCCAGATTTGGCACACAGGGCCAGTCTGGCGCTGGGCTGCATATAGCATGCACCCTGGACTCACCTCAGTTATTGTATGCAGTATGCATGCTGGCTTCAGCCCCTATGCTGCATGTAGCCTGTGACAGACAGTCTCTAAACACCATGGCCACATCTAGATGAGTGCAGACGTTTGTTTCCCCGGGGACAACTAGCAGCAGTACACCTTGTACCACTACTGCTTGTCCCCAGGGATTGCCTGTGGCATGCAAGTTACCCCAGCTGAAGCAGAAGAGGGGTCCTGGGGGCCTCCTGGGGCTACAGCTGCAGCAAAAGCCTGGCAAGCAGCTGGAACATGGCTGGATGGTGGGGATCCATGGGCTAGATTCAGCTCATGGGACGTATCTTTGACCCCTCCAACGTATAATATACAGCAAGGTCACTGCCAGGGCAGGGGCTTACCTTTCACAGCTCCTTGGTTTTGACCATTTAGACAAGAACTAGAACAGAAGGAGGAGAACAACTCTCCTAACAAAAGTGCTTGGAGAGTCACAGGTTGTAGACCATAAGGAATACTTGCCACCAGCTAAAACATAAAAACTCTTGGCCACGCTTTCATTTCATCGCTGAGCATGAAGGCAGCATGTTTACCTTCCCCTTGGTTGTTGGGGGCGGGCTGGGGGAGGAGGGAAAAAAAGAGAAGCTAGACAAAACCAGCATAGTCAGGACTGAGAGCTCAGAGTGGCCTGGCTAGAGATGAAAAGCAGAGGAAAGTTGCTGCTCTACTCAACAGAGACAGGCAGTCAGGACCAGTAAGGGAGATCAAAGGAGCTTATTTGTGGTTGTGGGGTAAATAAGCAGAGCAAAGAAGGGGAAAACAGAAGACACGGCTGAAAATATCTTTACCATTGTATATTCTTATCTTCCTCTGGTGGGAATTTTACGGTGTTGCTTCTCATATCCTGGGGGAAGGGACCTCATACACTTGCACCTACTACACTCTGAATTACAATGAAAAAAACAATATTGGTTGTGGCAGTACTAAACTAAAGGTGTAAAGTACTAAACTAAACAGAGGTTTCTATACCTTGCTCTTTGTTGCAAGGGAGATATTGTACTGGTTACTTGAGGCAAGGTTTATATCTGCTTTGTACTCCCGGAGCATCACAAGCAGAATGAACAGTGTTGATCTGTCCCATTGAATGGGATTGAGGTAGAATAATCTGGCCTTTCCCTTCAATGTGGCCTTTATCCCCAGACTTACACTGTGCCTATGCGATTTAGGAACAAAAACCCCATTAACTCTGCATGGAGTTGATATTCCTAAGACTGAAAGGTAAGTTTTAAGGCATGAATTTACAATGTATGATCTACTCCACAGCAACTGCCTGTGGACACACA
This sequence comes from Crocodylus porosus, assembly GCF_001723895.1. NCBI lineage: Eukaryota > Metazoa > Chordata > Crocodylia > Crocodylidae > Crocodylus > Crocodylus porosus. Next base: position 45,914,694 of record NW_017728943.1, read on the forward strand.
GTTGTACTGTGCTAAATGGGAGAGAAAGTTTGCCCCTTAATAAAAATAGGGTGACCTACTTCACATTTATCACAAGCAGTTACGCTGAAGTAATGAACATGCTGTAAATTCATTCCCTGGCTTTTTTTTTCATTTAGTAAAGATACACATACCCTTAGGTAGTTTTAAAAATCCCAGGTTCCAGTTGGGAACCATATTTTTAAGAGCCATCATGAGCGAATAGTGTTGAACAGAGACTCGTGTTACACAAGCCAATCAGTTAGAACTCAGACCTTGAATGAGAAAATGTTCAAGGAACCGCCATGGATTGCATCAGTTTTTAAGAGTTTGAGAGTGCCAATAGCGGGGGTATGCCATGAACAAAGAAGGTGACAACAGTACCAGTGGCTTAGAGGAAATGTTCATGGGGCAATGGGCAAAATAATTCCAGAGGAAAGGACTGAAAGCAAATTAAACCTTTGTCACTCTTAAATTGGATACTGGCTCTCAAGCTAAAATGCTGCCAAAAGCAATACTTTTAACACTGAAAGAAAACGTGAATTATAAGTCACTAGACAAAACTTACAGGGATTAGCTTCTCTCCACTAAGGGAAAAAATGGAATGGATACAATACATAATAGTACCAGAGTAAGGAGGATTGATTATTAGCCCAAAATACGATATGCCTTTGGTCTCATTCAGAGGAACCAGAGCAACTGAAGAACAGTTTGAGGACACCTTCCTGGAGAAGGGGAAGCTCACAACACAGCATAGAACGGAAGAACACAGCAAGTAGAAGAACCAAGAGAGAGAGACTTATTTGTTTGCAGCTTCCTGGCAACAGTGGTGGTCAGCAGCCTAGGTCTAATTAGACTGGTTGTATGCATTTTACATTCTGTATTATGTAAACGTTGCTTGTTAATTGTTGTGTTTAACCCAGAAAAGAAGCAGCAGAGAACTGTACCTTGAGGAGAGTTTATTTGAACCAACTGGAACTAGCCGTTACGTTTTGCAGTAATTTATTACACAATGTTAATTAGTTAGAACAGATACTGAATAAAGCAGACCTCTGCCAGACTCCTGATTACCGAACACAAACTTGTACTGTTGTGACAGAGCTCGGGTATCTTGGTCTCCGAATTCATGAAAAGAAAGTCTATTCCTAAAAGTAAGCAATTACATAAGGCAAGTATGCATGAGTTTTACTAAAGCAGCTAGTAATTTTAAATCACAACATACATGCATTACATCCATCCACCTTTGACTTCCCAGGATGAAGAAGGAGGTATCCATTTACAGTTTGGGACAATTGTGGTAGACTTCAGCCTGGAACTCAAGTTCAAGCCTCTGAAAGCCACAGAGAGACACCTGGATATTAAATATCGTTTAAACCTTATGTGGATATTCTTTAAACTCTATAGGATGGTTTAAAAAATGGAAAGATTTTACTAAATTTTTACAGGATTTTTCCATAAGGTCCCACTCCTTGCAGGTTTTCAAAACCTGGCTAGACAAAGGTTTGGCTGGGTTGATCTAGTTGGGATGGTCCTGCATTGAGCAGGGGGTTGGACTAGATGACCTCCTGAGGTCCCTTCCAACCCTAACTTTTATGATTCTATGATTAGTGAAATAAAGTGCTAGGGATGGAAAAATACCTAAATAAATGTTTCACTGCAACTCTGCATTACAATAGGGAACTGTGGAATGATGTAGTAATTAAAGTAGTGAGCTATAGTGGGCTAGTCATGAGCCATCCCTGTGTTAGGATGATAATTATTAGGGCTGTACTAGGCTTCGGATTGCACTTCTGATCCGGGGCCGCTTTGGACACTTTGGCGTCCAAAACAGCATGCCTGAAGCGAAGCGCGAGCTTGTTTAAGCTGTCCAAAGCGGTTTGGAGCTTCCGAAGTGCTTCGGAAATGCTTTGGATGCTGAAAGTGAAAGTTAGAAAGGTAGGGGGAATGGAGGAGGGAGGGAGAGCAAGAGATGGGGGAGGGAAGACTGACATGTTTAGGTGGCCACTGAGAAGGATTTCTCTCTAGCTGCCTTTCCAATGACAGCGTCTGCAGGGAAGGACTTAGAATCAGCATAAAAGCCTCTGTTTGGAGGCGTGGTGTGCCTTTTGCTAGCTTGTTCCCTCTCAGGAACTGAGTGAGACAGGTGTCCTAACACTCAAGCACCTCAGCTTGGTTACTTTACTCAGTAGTTGAACTTGCCTGCTCCTTTTTGTTATTAGAAAGGATTGGATAGGAATTAGCTTATCTTAGCTTAGCAATTCAATTACTATTACTATTTAATTCATTTCTTTCAATTTATATTTGCTCTTTCTTTTTTTGCAAACTTCAAAAAAAGAAAGCTGTGTGTTTTCCCTGCCAGCGTGATCCATCACTGCGCAGGGAGGCACACGAATTGCACACGCATACACAATATAAATAAGAAAAATCAGATATTCATAGGAGAAGACGACAGACTGCACACAATTTTTACATAGCTCTTAACACTGAAGCAAACAATCAAAGAAGAGTCCAGCGCCTGCACGCAACAGAGGGAATAAAACACACAACACAAAAGGAGTCACACACACACACACACACACAGATCTTTTGCAGCACAGGAAGGATTAATATGAAGCGTGCTGGAAAGCCAGGTGCCAGGTCTTCTGGCAGGGGAGGGAGAGGGGGTAGAGGGAGAGCTAGAGCCGCAAGCCCCCTCCACCGCCAACCATGGATGCATTCTCTTCCCAA
>NW_017728943.1:45917682-46016865 GCF_001723895.1 Crocodylus porosus
ACCCAGATCTCCTCCGGAAAGCAGCACCTCAGAGAAGGCTGAGGTTGTGGAGGCAAGTTGCTCAGCTGGGGCAGCGCCTTCTGCTGTTCAGCCTCAGCCTGCTGAGGAGCGGGATAAGGCAGGATCCTCACCCACAACCCAGAAGTGGGGGAGTAGTGTAGCATGGGAGCATTTTAAACTAGCAGATGATCCCAGGTTTGCCATCTGCCAGCACTGCCAAAGGCACACGAGCCGTGGCAAGGATGTGAGACACTTTTCCACCACGGAAATGCTGCACCAGTGTGAGTATGCCAAAGCTCCCTATCCCTCCAAAGCAGAGGCAGGCCACCCTGGACCAGTGGGGGAAAGGTGGACAGAAAGGGGGGCACATTCCCAAGGCGCATGAGATCACCCAGAGCACTGGGGAGATGCTTGCTCTGGGTAGCCAACCCATCTCCCTACTTGAGCAGCCAGGGTTCAGATGGTTCGTAGCACTTCTGGCCCCATTTTACAAAGTGCCCACATGCACCACCTTCAGCAGGACAGTGGTGCCCTCCCTGTATGAGGCATGCAGGGGGTACTTGAGGGAGGAGCTGCACAAGGCAGGGCTGCAGGTAGCCTGGCACTTCACCTCCAACATCTGGAGCAGCTGGGGTGGTGATCACGCCTACTTCTCCCTCAAAGTGCACTGGTGCGATCAGTCGGCTGTTGGTGGGCTCTACTGCAAGCTGAGGTGCTGGATGACTCCCACACAGCAAGGGAGATCATGGAGGCTATGAACCGCATAGTGCAGGGGTGGCTTGTTGGGCAGGCTGAGCTCACCCATGGGTTCATGGTCACCAACAATGGGGCCAATATGGTGAAGGCTGTCCATGATGCCAACTTTGTTGGCATCCGCTGTGTGGCACACAGGCTGTAGCTAACAGTGAGGGATGCCTTGGAGGGGGACAGGGCTGCCGCCGCCACCACCACTGCTACAAGCCAACTGATTTCAAAATGCAGGAAGGTGGCGGGCTACTTCCACTGCAGCATCACAGGGGCATGATGCTGTGGGAGAAACAGGCAGAGCTGAGCATCTCACAGCATAAAATCATGCAGGATGTGGAAACTCGGTGGAACTCCACATACCTGATGCTCAAAAGGTTGGTGGGGCAACAGAAGGCCACTTGCTTGGGGAGTTTGGGATCAGTGGCCTCCTGAACAGAGCTGAGTGGGGTACCATCTCCCAGATATTGGTGGCCCTCAAGCCCTTCCTCGAGGCCACCAAGACCCTTAGCGCTGGTGATGCCCTCCTCAGTCAGGTGATCCCCTTAGTGAGGGCACTGGAGAACCAAATGGAGAAGTTCCAGGGGATCAATATTGCTGGCTGGGGCAGGCCGCTGTCACCAGATGTGCAGGCACTGGTGAGGTGACTGAAGGAGGGCATCAGGAGATGGCTGGATCCCTTGTGGTCCAGTACAGTCCACATGATAGCACCCAAGGGTGAAGGGGAGCATGTGTACTGGCAGCCCCAAACCCCTCAATCACTGGATGCAGGTGCTGGTCAACAGAGTCAGGGAGGCCAAAGTGCAAAGGCAAGGGGATCCACTATCCCGTGACAGCACCAGCACCAGCCAGTCTCCTCCAGGCCAGCCACTGCCAATGTGGGCCATGGGCATGGCTTCAATGCTGGGGGCCAAATGCACCAGACCCTAGCCTCCAGCAAGGTAGCCACCGAAGCCTTGGCGCTACTATCTCACTGAGGATGTGGAGGCACTGGACCGCGACCCCTTGGCCTACTGGGCAAACCACAGCCAGATGTGGCAGGATCTGGCCACAGTTGCCCAGCAACACCTGTCCTGTCCACTGACCAGTGTTCCAAGCGAGAGGGTGTTCAGCATCACTGGGGATGTTGTAACACCCCACCACACCTCCTTGGATCCTACTTTGGTGGAGCAGCTGGTGTTCCTAAAGGTGAACCTCCTGCTGCTGGGGTTCCCCAAGCTCTACCAGCAGACGCCACCCTCCTCACTCCGTCTGCACCAATTTCCTTTTTTGAGTTTTTGAAAAGCCAGGTAATGCCCTGCTCTCACCTGGATGGGGCGCCAACTGCATCACCAGCCAGCAGGGGAAGAACATGTCCCTGCTGAGCTCATTCCCCTGCCAGGACGAACTTGGAGGTATGGGATTGGGGCTATGGGGGAGGAAGAGGCCTCAGGCCCTGGGCATGACCACTAAAACTGTACCCTGCCAGGGTAGAGAGGCCTGATGGGACTGCTGGAGACACAGCAGCCCCATAAATGCCAGGACCAACAATCCCCTGGTGAAAGTTGGGTAGGAGGCACTGTAACCTCCAGCTAATGCACACACTCACGAAGTCCTAACCGGGGAACACCCAGACCTGTCACGTCTTTGACAGGCCTGACGCTTGCTGGTTGCAGTGCAGTTGTGAGGCTCCTGGTGAACTCAGCTTAGCTGCCCGGGATGCCAGCTTTAGGTTTGAAAACCCCTTTGTCTGGCTGAGGAAGTACCTGCAGTTGGTCCTGGATGGAAGGAATAGTAAAGAAGCCAGAGGCTGGCCTGGCCTGCAATGTAGGCAAGAAAGCCAGTCAGTGAAAATGGAAATGGAGGTGTCAGGGGGTGAAGGACAGGCTGGGGTAGGGGGAAAAGGGGGATGTAGCAATGCAGGTAAATGTGCAGGGGTGCCCGGGGTGTCAGATGTCCGGCAGGTCGCAGTGTGCCAGAACTCCACTGTCTATATTGAGTCCATGAGTTTCTGTACCTACTACCTAGGAGACTGATGAAGTGCAGTTCATAGGCTCAGCTCGGAAAAGTGGTTTGCATTGTAATTTGTTCCCTCTTAGGATCAGGCCTGAGAGACTGGAGACAGAGTGCTTTTTCGGTGAGGAATGTGCCCCCACAGGTAGTTGGGTTTTGTTGTCGTTGATAGATTCTGGTGTGCAGGTTGTGGGGGTACTGGAGATAGTTGGCAGGTTTTGTGTTTTGAGCTGTAGGAAGCTGGCTTCAGTTCTGCTGATGAGGTTAGGTGCTTGTTTGGATGTAGAAACCGCCCCTGCAGTTTTCAGCCCGCTGCACCTTAACACATACAGGGTCATCTGTGTCATGAGCTTTGCCTGTCAGCAGCTTGAGGTGCAGTTCCCCCCAAAGCCCTACACCGATCTTCTTGAAACTTGGCAGGCTTCATGCTCTCAGCAGAGCCTAACATCTCTGCAAGTTTCACTGAAATCAGAGACATAATAAGAAAGTTATAGATATTTCATTGATCCCCCATTATACCCTATGGCTGGATCTCCAAGGCAGCTCCAAAGCTTTGAAGCCGCTTCCACTGGATTGAAGCGGCAAACCGATCCGGAACTCCAGATTGGATTGCTGACATCCAGAGCTGAAGCCAGATCGAATACCTGCCTACTCACACAGGCCTAATAATTATAAAGCCATTAGAGACATTCAGGAAGTGAAGTCACCCTTCTGCTTCCTTAGAACCTCATGGTGTGCAACGGGGCAATCTCACTTTAATTCTTCCTGATTTCTAAGGGTATCTCATAGAATCATAGAAAGTTAGGGTCAGAAGGGACCTCAGGAGGTCATCTAGTCCAACCCTCTGCTCAAAGCAGGCCCCTCCCCAACTAGATCATCAACTAGATCATCCCAGGCAAAAAATTTTCTAGCCAGGTTTTGAAAGCCTCCAAGGATGGAGCTTCCACCACCTCTCTGAGTAACCTGTTCCAGTGTTTTACTGCCCTCCTAGTGAAAAAACTCTTCCTAATATCTAACCTAAACTTCTCTTGCTGCAACTTGAGACCACAGGGTCATCTGTGTCATGAGCTGCTCTGTCAGCTGCCATCACTAAAAACAGTCTAGCTCCATCCCCTTTCAAAAAAAAAAAAAAAAAGCATTATTTCCCAAACCTTGCAGGTTCATGCCCCTCCATAGTAAAGTCAGATACTCTTGTACTCCTGTACTTCAGCCAGTGCCACTGCTTCCCTCACTACCAATTCCTCCTGCCACTGACTGCTGTCACTTCCCCTGCTGGCAACTGGTGGTGGTGGGGGGAAATTGGCTGAAGCTGGCAGTGAGATAAAGCAACAGAAGCTACAGTAGGGAGGTGAGACACTAGGTGAAGTAGGGGGCACTTCCTATTTCACATACAGCTCCCTATAGGAACCTTTTACATCTGACTGGGGTGGGGAGGTGCATCCTACAGTTTTGGAGCTGCTCCTGTAGAGGACTGGAGCAGCACTGGAGTCCAGTCATCTTCAGAGTCCATACAGCTAGCATGATACAGTCATATAGGCACTAAGGAGTTTTATTGCAGACTTCTTGGAACAGTCAGCTTATAACCCCAATTTGCTTCTGCGGAAGTTTTGCAACAACACTCTTGGCAAACCAAAGTCAAACCCCTATGCCATACAACCTGGAAGCAGAGGTCCTCCACGCCTGAACCAAATCCACTTTTCTCTCATTACCTGAACATTTCAGTTAAAAGGCTAGCTTCCTTAATGAGGCTACCTCCCCACTCCCTGTGGGACAGAGCAACCATTTTTTTGTTTCATATAAAAAGAGGAGTATGTCTACAGGGAGGAACTGAAATTGAACTTTTTTGGTGCACGTTTCCCATATCAAAGCCTTTCAAACAGGTATTCAAATGAAAACCAGCCATGCCTCAAACATTTGAGCAAACAAAAACCAATGCATGTGAATGTTTGTGAAGGGTGAAGACAAAAGGGCACAGATGTGGTTACACTCAACAGCTGTTCAGTGTGTGAATGAATGTTCAATTTTGTGGTATACAGAGTATTTGACAAGCAAGGAGGTAAAATGGAAACGATGGCGCTATGGCGGCAGCAGAAATATTGTGATGGTTTATGTTGTGAATCAACATTTCTTTTCAGTTAGAGTCTTACAACTGTGTTTCTTTACTTTTGTGAATAGTGCATGATCCAGAAGTGTTGTTGAAAAGAAAATGAAAGATAAAGCTACCCTATATGCTGTAATCAAAGTTTGCACTGTAATTCAGGCTTAATTAACTGACTCATCACCAATCACCAAGAAAGAAAAAAAGCAATCCAAAACTGCTCAGTACAGAGGATGAACACAGCAGTTGGTGTATTAAGCCAAAATGGCTTTTTCAAGAGGATTTTTTTAATACCGAATTGGAGTCAGTCATAGGAAGGACACGATAAAGACTGACTTACAGCAGGTCTGGCAAAATCATCTGGCCCTGTGGGCTGAATCAGTCTCACAGAATGGCTCCACATGCTGGAGCCATCCCACAAGGCCAGTCTAGTGCAGGCACTGCAACCAAGGACTGGCTCTGTGTGCTGCTTGCAGATTTTGTACTAGCTTCAGCCCTGCACACTGCGTGTAGTACATGCCAACACAGGTCCCAGTCCTAGCACCTGAGCAAGGCCAGTCTGTGCGCCTGACCCTGACCAGCCCTGGATCTAGTGCACCTGACTGGTCTCACCAGTCTACCTGCAGTGTGTGCAGCCTGCACCAAATGGGCTCTGTGTGTCATGTGCAGTGCAGTAGGGCTGGTGCCAGTGCTTGCTGCATGCAGTGCACTGGCCTGAGACCCACAAGCAATACTGCAGGCTAGGTGATAGGGCTCCACAGGCCACATCTAGCCCATGGACTATATCTTTGACACCCCAAATTTACAGTACATAGTCCTCAAATTGATTCCATGGTCCAAGTCTCCTTTCTGTAACTGTTGGGCATTGAGCTGGCCTGTCTGGATAAGCAGGAACATTTTTACTGCATACAAGGATGGTTCGTATACTGGAGTGACATGTACACCCAATCAGTTTTGCTTTAATCTTTGCAAATCTCATCCTCTATAATTGCATATGCTCATCTCATTTATGTCACTCAGTGCTGCTGAGTGACGGACAAAATTGTGACAGAAGGTTATTCGGTAACATAGGAGAATGGAAGGCAGCATTTTTAGAAGAGTTAGAACATTCTGACACATATATTAAGCTCATATTTAGCTCTCGTTTCAGTTAGCACTCTAAAATATCAGCAGAGTTGCACCATGACTAGCGCAAACTAAGTGTATAACCTGCACAAACTTTCTATGTAGTGGTGGCTCATGTGACCACCAGCACTGAGGTTTCTGAGCACTTTGCAAGTGGAAATAAACTGGTCCTCACAAAACTTCTGTGTAGTAAAGTGTTACCCCTATGTTATACTCACTTTGCTGAGGCACAGAGAAATTAAATGACTGGCCCAAAGTCACACGGGTTGTTTGCACCTCAGGCCCAACATTAAAACAAAAATCTCTGAGTCTCAATTGAGCACCTACCCCAAAATATCATCTTTCTTCTGTACAAAGAGGATTGTTTCAATCAGTCTGTGCATGCCTCTACACATGATCTGATACATTTCAATTAGAACACTCTAGCTTTGCTGCAGCGTCATATGTATAAGCCCCTGAGGGTTTAAAAATGGCTGCTGGTGTGCTTTAATTAAAGCTTGTTGGATGACCTTTAGTTAAAGCATCCCCTAGCCATTTTTAAACAGGCAGGGACTTACTACATGTGATGCTACAGCATTTTAAATAGAGCCGCTCTCTGGGAAGTTTTCTAATTAAAATGCCCATCCCCCTCCACTCCTGAGCACACGTATAGGCACCCTGTATGTTCAATTGGAATCCCTCCCCACCATGCTATTCACTTCCCATAGACCAGGAAATCATTCAGCTCAAGATTACTCTTCAAGGTGATGTTGTCAGGGCAACTTGACTATGCTACATCAACATGTAGTGCTCATGTAAGAATAGGCTCTTGACCCAGCTCTGTGACAGGTGTAACAATCTCGGTATGAGTATAGGGTAATACACTCTAAAGAGCTGTAAGTTTGCTAAAAGCCCTAAAATACTATTCATTATTTGATTAAATCCCCCCTTTTATTTCTGTAATTCTGTATGACTGGAATTATACCAATGCTGAATTTAAAATAAAAATCTACAGATCTGTGCTAAAAATGGCTAGACATACATTTTCCAGTTAAATACTTCAACTGAGAAAAATGTTACACTGCCCAGCACAATCTCCACAAATCTCCTTTGGGACTTTTCTGCATCTGCTGCCCTTTCTTAGATTAGCAAAATGTTAGATTCACCACTCCCAGTGGGACCTGATGTGAAGGGGAAAGGGAAGAGAGAGAAGGGGACCAAGTGGAAAACAAGAGGTGGAAGGTCTTATGTCAGAGATGCCCTTAAGTGCCACATCACTGAAGGCAACATGTTTAATTGGTATAAAACTGTTGGTCATTTGTTAGGCTTTGCTGGGCCCCTAAATGTCCCAGTAGAGGCTTTCTTGCACCTCTCTCACCACTGGAGCTTCTGCTGTCAGAAAAGCCAGAGTGTAGCAAGGCTGAAGAAAGCCAAGGCTCACTGTACCAAGCATTAAAGGGCCATGTTATTCCAAGGAAAAAACAGTAAAATGGTCCTACCAGTTAACCAAGCAGACAGAACTGTTGCTTGCAGAAAAAATCCCCCCCAGAAAACCTCCTTGCATTCTAGGTCTTGTTCTACCTTTTATTCCAAAATAGTTAGTGTAATATGCTAATATTTGGAATAAAAGCATTCTTTGGAATAAGGCATACTATCCTGTTTCACAAGTTGCTTTAATGCAATTACTGCACAGTGGGTGCGTCGACATGTATCTCTACGGCACCTTTGTTACCGTGCCATCATTTACGACTTCCAAAAGGATTTTTGGAAATCCTAAATGATGGCGCAGTTATATCCTGTACTGTGCTGTGCCAGAGGCGCACTTTTTCTTGTTGCTATGTCGGCGTAGCAATATGCTATACTGAGGGAGCGCATTGCTACGGTGACATAGCATCTTACGTAGACACGCTCAGGGACTCTCATAGGTGGACATCCATGTATTTGTTACTACTGTTGTTATTGTGGGCATAAGTGGAAAATAATGTGGTAAGCACTTTCCAGACAGCAATAAAGGAATGGTCCCTATCCCACAAAGCTTGCAAACGAGGGACTCAGTTCTCCAAGGTTATCTACCTGACACATTTCAAGACAGAGTACTTACAGAGAGAAAGGAATTGATTTCGAATAGTAATGACTGGAATATTCAGAAGCTTCCTGATTTCTGCTTACAGCCTGAGACTTGCAAATGATTAGCTTTCCACTCAGGGCACAGACAGCAGCTCACTTCAATGCTCAGGCATCTAACGCCCCTCAGTCCAAGAAGAGAGTCTTTCTACAGTAGAGGGGCAGCAGATATTCCCTGTGGAGATCCTTGAAGGACACCACATCTTTTTATAAATCTTTACACATAAGACTGAAGGTTTGAACCTGCTCCCAGTGAAGAGAAAAGCAAGACTGCCATTGACTTCCATGGAAGTAGGATCAGAGTAAGCAAGAGGAGAATTCCATTGGTAAGAAAAACCTCAATTTTGCAGGGATGCTCTTGTGTCATTTTAAAGTCCTCTCCCTGAAGGAATGGATAGGTGGAACTTCCTGTGTAAAATATCTTGTTAGCAACAAGGCAAAAGCAGAAACAACCTGCAATAAGAAGTTAAATTGTCCAACAAAGCATAGTGCAGCAAGCTGACTAATAATCCCACTGCCCTCTGTTAGAATTTGAATGGCTCAGTGTATTATGGGGCCTTCCTAGCTTTTCTTGACACGAAGAGATGCTCCTTTGGAAACATGAGGACTTCCGCTCTGTGGCTACTTCTATGGTTATTGCAAAGTTCCACATGACCATTAAATGCAACATAAAACCCACCATGAAATCCTATGTGGCCACCAATTTGTTCCTGTCACAAAGTTCTTAATGGCATTTCAGCGCCCCTGGGACTTTCATGTGCATCTTTACAAGAAAGAGAAGTCAGTGACATTAACCTCAGATGAGTATTCTGTCAAGGACTTGCTGTTACAGCTCAATGGGCAACTGTGTTCAAGTTCGGATTGTAAATTCTTCCTGTTTGAGTGCTCAGACACACATTACCTATATAGATAACCTTTGTGGAGAGTTCACCATGTATAGATGCCCCATGTGCCTTCATTCTGCCATGTCCTGAATTCTGGGGGAAAACCTGCTTCCTCCTCCACCAACATAAAGAATATCCATGATGCAAAAACCGCTAGGCAAAAGAAGCAGAAAGTAAGGAGAAGGGAAATAGCTAGGAGTAGGGGACCTAGGCAGGAAAGGGAAATCCACTGCCACGTGGATCTTCATGTTCACTGAGAAACCTCCCCCCTACTCCCCCAAGGACAGGTGGATGACAAAAGACACCTGTTCCCATTCAGCAAAAGGCCTAGAAACTTAGGCTGGGCAACGGGCTTCAGGTTTCAGGCTCAGCGTTCACTTTACTTAAACAAAATGGTTGTTCCTCAAGGTTTATAAAATTCAAGGTAGTGACCACATTCTGTATGCGAATTTATACGTTCTCAGAATAAACAAGGGCCACATACTCATATTTAACTTTGACATACATAGGAGCCTTTGTCAGTATATCCTGTACCATAGTAGACAGATAGTAGACAGACTATCCTACATTTTCCAAAGGGATACGCTGGAATAGAAATGTCTAGGAAATATTGGGTTGGTTTCTGGAGCAGTGCGATGGGAAAAAGTCTGTAAATTTGGGGCCTTATTTTTCAGAGAGTAGGTATCAGTAGATACAGTAAAATTCATTTTAATAGTACTCACAAAACCCAACAATGAATGAGTCAATGTCTGAAGACAATTTACCTGTCTGCATAAGACCCCTGAATATCTTACAAAATAAGGTCAAATACAGTTACTCCACTCATCACAGACATGCTTATGTTAGCCAATTGGTTAGCTTCGACTAAGCCATATTTCTCAAGCCAAAAGTATTCAGCTCAAATCAATATTTATTGTTTATCATGGACAGCAGTTCCAAAAGAGGGACACTTTCTGGGAATTTATGTACATTTTTAGTGCTATGAAGCAAGAAGAGCAGAGTTGTGAAGAGCTTTGGCAGGTACAGGAAAATAGCAGAATGAGATTTTTCTTCTTATCCAGCAGTTATTCAGATTCTCACTGCTCATTGGGACACTATCCATTTAAATTTCCTGTGTTGTACTTTGTCATTCTGCCAACAGCTGAGTGCTGTAACTCTTCTGCAGCACGGTCACTGCCTTGTTCATTCTGAGAATATATACATTTTCACACATAATGTGGTCACTACCTTGAAACCTTTTCCTGTTACCTGGTTTTCAAATCAGGCCCCCATGCTGCTGCACACTGTTAAAACATATGCAAACAGTCCCTGCCCCAGAGACCTTAAAGACAGCTCAGTCAACAAGAACTCCACAAAGGGACTGATGAGAGTCAACAGATCAGTCCCAGGCCCGAGAACAGAACGTGGTCCAGTTCCCTTAGCTAGCAACTACATTGTCTCACAATTTTTTTTTTAATGTTATGGTTACATACGCGGGACTCAACAAGCCCAGAAAGAACCGGACAGGATTGTGGGAGGATTCTTATTCGGTGGGATTGCTTGTTTAAGAGTTGCCATTCTGAGCTTTTGTACATTAACTAAGCTGGTCAAATGTGTTTTCAGTATCAACATCAAAAGATCCCAAATATTTCCCATGGTTTGGACCACAGTTTAATAGAAAATGTTTCATAGATGCTTCCCTTAACATTTGTGATTGGACAAGCCACTCTCCCTCGGACTTACAACTACAGCAATTGCATCCAGAATAGTAGCCTTCATAGACCACAGTTTCAGAACTATCACTCTACCCTAAACCCATGTGCCTACAAGGCTGAATGCAGGCAGAGAGCTTTAAGTGACAGCCTTCCTTCACTCATTAGTACAGAGCGAAGGTTTGTGGATACATGCCCGTCAGGTTGACACTACATCCTACCATCTCTGTGGAATCCTTCCCTTCACAAACTAGCTAGCATGTAGTGCAGGGGGAAATCACAGTCCTGTGATAGGGCTTGATCACACTCCTAATAAGCTGCTGGGCCTACTTGCAAGTATGGGCCCAATGCCACATATAATGGAGGTCACTTACCCTGCTGCCTTAGGTAGGTGAGCCAGCTCTAGTTTTCCAATACTCAGACCAGTCCATTTTACATGGAGCTATCTTAGCTCCACAATCACCTGGCTTCACCAACAAACCAAAGCCAGCTGTCTTCCTCCAGATATTGAGAGAAGAGCAAGTTTTAGCTCTGGGTTTTCCCTTCATTAGTGGGTTTTCACTTGCAGCTGGCCCCCAGCCTCCCCGCCAGGCACCCTATCAACAGGTGACAGCCTGGAGCTGTTCCAAGCCCGCAAGGGGCCGAGCACCTCCTGACATCACAGTTTTGCAAAACAAAACCTGAGGGGAGGCAGCAATTCACATCTTTGCTAGTTAGCTCTTTCTTGGTAATATACCACATGCTTATAGATTTCAGCTGTTTTGGGAGAAGGAAAGAAAAAGTGATGCTTGAATTTGTCCTGGGAGTGAAATCAGAAACATCTGTTGTTGTCATGAATGACTTCTTCGCTGAATCCGGTAGAACATCTCTTTGCCTGATCAGAGGTAGTTTCATTGACTGTGATTACTGCTGTTGATTCGGGTTGTTTGGGGAGATTCCAGAGATTCGCTAGTCCAGGAAAGGAAATGTCATCTCATAACCTCTATTAAATTAACATTAAGAAGTGCTGACACAACAAAGAGAATTTGTATTTTCCTTACCTGGTGTTTACTGGACATCGAAGAGCACTAGGGACTGAGACCCTCTATTTTACCAACAGAACAGTTGATCCTTGGGCAGTAGCGCATTCTTTCCCCACCTTGCTTTGTCAGCGTCCTTCAACTGTAACCTGGAAGGAGGACCTCTAGGATAGGGAGTGTAGTTCCTTTTCCATAGCCCAGGAAATCCTTTCCTCCTTTTTGAAAATGCCAACAACAACAGTGCACTTAATAGGTAGATACTTGTCCAGTGGGAATTGCACCAAGACTATTAACTCACATCACAGCGATGCAAACACAGATAAGAATGACTTCTAACTCCCATCCTGAGCTACATTTAAAACAGAGACAGGGAGGGAAGACTGTCCAGTTTCCTAGTAAGTTTTTTCCGCGAATTGAATAGTGTAGTACAAAAATGTACTTTTGGGGGAAAAGAAATCCCCAATCTTAATGATAGCTGCTTCATTTTTCCTTTGAGTGTCTAGGGGAGGGACACAGGGGAGGTCATGTAAAACCTTCACTGTGTTTCCCAGTGAGCAGAGAGCTGCTAGGCATTTCAACAAGGCCTCACTGAGTCCTTCCCCATTTCGTGGCTGGACTATACTCACTGTAAGCTAAGTTCACTGTAGGTTTATGCTGCTTTCCACCAATCAAACTAGAACACAGGGGCCCTTGGTGCTGGAAGTCTGCCACATAACAGAGGTTATTTCAGTACAAAATCCCTTTCAGCAGGCTCCTGCAGGCTGCCAGTTCAACACTAGCAGTCGGCAATGGTATTAGGGGTGGGCTGCAATCACAGGGGCTGTGGGAGTTATTTGTTCTCCACATCAGCACTGTCTCCGCTAACAGAGCCCAAGTAGAGCTATTAATCTCTCCAGAGCCCAGGAGGCCCATCTGTCCCTGGGAGGAGGAACGTGCACTTCTCTGGGGGAATGCCTCCCTTATGCTCCACTAGAGAGGTTCTGTAGGGCTTTTAGGAAAGCAGAGGGTGCAGGCAATAACTGGAGCTATCGTATAGCCACAAATTCTATTCTGTCCAATATCTTTGTAACCCCCCCAAAGAAATCTTCCAGTTTAGAAAGTTATACTACCTGATGCAAACAGATCTAATTAACTGCCTAAGTAAGCAGGCTCTCGAGTGGCATTAGAGATGTGGAAAAACAGAAAACCCCCTTAAAAAGGACAGTAGAGTTAAAGCTGGAGTTTGGGTCAACATTTGCTCATTTATTTTCTTGTTCTCTGTCCCTAAGCTGCAGAAACCCAGGTTGGACTTGCCGCAAAACCACTGTGCCTTACTTGGGTCCACCGGGAGGGTGGAGATGAAATGCTACGTGTCTGTCCCCATGAATGCCTTCTTCACACCCGCAAGGTGCAGCCATCCCCATTGATGCAAGAAGTCTGGTTGAACTCCCATCGCCATATTATCATGGGTGATTCAAGTGGATGCTGTTGACCTGTGAGAACTTGACGACTCCTTTTATCTTCTCACTGCTGCTGCCTGGAAGCATTTTTAGTTCACAGATCAATGACCCAGATAGACTGGAACAGCTTCCAAAGTGATTCCTCATGGTAGAGCTCCTCACAATACCTCCAAATGCTATAAAAAGTCACTGCACATATTAGAGATTCAAGTGCAGATTCTGAGCAGTGGCTTTGGGAACTCTTGTAGATTTGTATTTGCTGTGAATACCCCCCAAATGTCAGCATGGGCTTTCAAGATGTCCTTCTCCCCTATTCTAACCCCCCTCCCTATTTTGAGACTCTGGTTCCTTAGGAAGTTTCTCGTTTAAAACATAAAGCAAAGCCCTGGTATTGCAGATGCACTCATTAACTGAATGGCCAGGGGCCAGGACATTTCCATGCATACCCTCCACATTAAAATCTAAGGAAGAGGGCTCAGGAGTGAGAATCCTCTGGCAGGCTTCTTTCCTGTTGGTCCATTGTGGGCTGAGATGTGCCCTTCAGGAATGGCCTTCCTGAGCATCAGCACACAGGCAAAGGGCAGGGTAGGAAGCGTGTTTAGGCCATGCTCTACATATGGCAGGGATGTCAAACGTAAGGCTCAGGAGCTGTATTCAGCCCACTGAGCTACTCTTGTCCAGCCTGCAGGGTTATCACGGGCAATGTGACAATTGGCAGCATGGCAGTGAGCAAAGGCTGATACAGTCCTGGTGCCCAGCAGCCATCTGGACCCAAAGGTGATGCCATCGCATTGCCCTAGGCCAGAGCTGCCACCCTGTACCCTGGGCTGGATCCACCTTTCAAGGATCCACCTTCAGCAGCCAGGATGTAGCCTGGGACATGAGATGAATCTGACACCCCTGCTCCATGGCAACAGTAATAGACATGGAGTCGTTATGCAACTCCTCCATATGGGGAGCATTCCTTCCCTTCCATCTGCCCCTAACCAGCAGTATGCGAGCCCTGTACTCAGTGGAAGGATTTTTGTCACTCAGTAAACAGCAAAGGAGGGGGAAAAAGTCTAACAGGAATGTGCATGTGTATAGAAGATACACAATACAGAGACTACACACTGGCATTCAGGGTACCATCAAGCAAACAGCATGGTAGCATTTTTCAACATTATGCACAGTGCGGTATACTTCTTTCTACATTTATACTACTGTAAATGCCATAGCCAGTCACCCCAGAGAAGCAATGGCAGGGAGAAGCAGTGTAGTCGACTGCTGGTCTACAAAGTTACATCCATTGAAGTCAATGTGAGTTTTGCCATTGGCTTAAATGGAAGCAAGCTCAGTGCATTAAGTAAAATCACCCCATGTCAGACCTGGTCTGTTGCAGTGGGTATTTTGGCAAACAGATGATTCCCATTTTTATTCAAACTAACCTTTTGTTCTGGTGCCACAGAGCTAAATATTGCCTTTTTAAGCTGGTGTATGGCTGTTGCCACTGAAATACCATCTCACCGTCAAGGAGCAAGCCAAGCTCTGTCACACTGACACTGTCAGACTGTTGAAAAGTCTTGTACTAAAATAACAGTTTTTTCAGTGAGATTTAAATCTCTATATGCACATAATTTACTCTCTCTGCTCACAGAAGTCTCAGGAAGGAGTCTACGTCTAACAAATCATGGGCTGCTATATTTAGACATCTTAGCCGGAAGATGGCCTTTTCTAGAAACATTTGTCTATTGCCCTATGACATGAATAGCAGTGAGGTCACGTTGAAGGAAATAATACATATATTCAAAATATTTCAGTGCGCTTAATGTAAAGACAATTTCCAAATACGATTGTGTTTGCAAACAGTATGTACAACGCCTATAAAATGCATTCATTAATATAGATGCAAATAAAAACCATCCTTAATATGAACAAGAAATTTGCTACAGAAACAAGTGTGCAGTGCACAGAAAATAAAATCTACTCCTTCAGTAAAAGTCTCAAACTGAACACAATCAAAGGCACAATCCACAACCAATCAACAAGAGAGGCTTAGAACAAGTAGAACATAATCAAAAGGCAGATCTGAGCCTCAAGAATTCATGAAAAGGAATAAAATATATGTGCTCTGGTATTTTAGTGAACTACTCATTAAAAATACATACTTCTGGCTCAACTGCTATATGTGAATTGTGTAGAACTGCAGTGCATGCAACATATATTAGTTAGGAAATATGGATTTGATCTTGTAAACAGTTGCACATAATTCACTGCTCTGTGCTATGTGTAGCAAAGAAGGTGCCATCAGTTTCCAAGTCTTTTAAAAAGGTGAAAGATATAAAAGACTTAAGCATCTCAGGAAGCTGTTGTTTCAAAAGAAACTTCTCAAGGAGCAAAGAAAACTCAGCTATGTAAAAGCTTACATCTACTGCAATGAATGTAGTCAGATGTACGGACATTAAATTCATATGCCCTAATAGCCCAGAAATCTGGCAACTGTTATGTACTAGCTGAACCATATTGCCCTGCGTAATCAGATAGCAATGGCCTTAGCCCCACAAAAGATTGCAGCTTCTTTATCTGCATCAGCTCTTCAATGGTATACCAGTTACGTTTAAAAAGCTTCAATTAACGTGTCCAGATTGCTGAAATGTACCTTGTATGAGATTATACAAATCTAAAATCTACAAATGAACTGATCTACAAGAGAGCTTCTGGCAAGATCAACAACCAGCACGTTACTCTGGCCTATTATTTTGATTCAGAAGCATCATGCCATCATCTACATGGAAGACCAAATCCATGAAATCTATATTGCCAGTAAGGATTTAAAGTTGTGAACAACTTTTTCTATGGTCCTTTAAGTTATCTTTTCCTCAAGGTGGGATGACAAAATAACCTTGGTGGAAGGTGGAGATGCTAGAAGCAGGAGAAACTGAACGGACAGGAGAATGAACTAATGATTCAGATGCCCAGGAGTGGACTTCCCAACTCCTGGTCTGTTAATACAATTCTCCATGCACGAAAAAGGGGAAAAAGTATTTACATGCAGAAAGGTCTGCACAGTCTGGCCTTATGACATTAAAATATGAACAGTATCAAGAAGAAGTACTTGTAATTTTCAAATCTTAAAGAGTCAATTCTATGTTTGTACAGGGTATCCCATTCCCTCACTCACCATCCATTTTTTTATCATTTTAAATTGCAAGCTCTCATATGCATGGTCCAACTTCTATTGAAGGTAGTGATAATCGTTCCTGTGACTTTAAGGACAGCTGCATACACCATGCACTTGGATAATTTAATATACATGTTATTTTGTACCATGGTATCCATCTTGATCGTTTATTCTGGCATGAAAAGCCCGTGTCCTAGTATCACGGAAAACATGTTATGACTGGATATAAAAATCTCTCTGCCTCTGGTGATATTTACCTTGCCTGATAGACAATCCTCCTGAGACTGGGCATGGCTTTGTAGTGAGAGCCTGCTAGCAGCCATAAAGGACATCCAGTCTTCTGGAAGCTGGGCTTTTATGTTTAACATAGATATTAGCCTTTTTGCAAAATACTTCAGTTTTTTGCCAACTGTACAGTTCTAACAGACTTCACTC
Source organism: Crocodylus porosus (assembly GCF_001723895.1). Lineage (NCBI taxonomy): Eukaryota > Metazoa > Chordata > Crocodylia > Crocodylidae > Crocodylus > Crocodylus porosus. The sequence continues at coordinate 45,934,373 of NW_017728943.1, forward strand.
TCTCACACATGCTGGTCAAAAGTTTAATGAATAAAATTAGAAGCCAAAAAGGAAAACTATATTACAAAAGATACAGTTCTGACAGTTTTGGTCATATCCATATTTACAAATGTCAAAGTGCTTCAGCGTTGAAACGCTGGTAGAAACAGAGTTACATGTAATTAGTATAACTAGTGCGTACACTAAAATAAAGAGGCAGATTACTCTCAGATATGGCCTGTGGCTCCCTCTTACATCAGTGCAATCTGAGTTTGCATATCCAAAAAGCCAAAATTGGCCTCTAGAGTAATTTAAGAAATGTTACTGTCATCTGAAGCAGAACAAATAAATCAGCACAATGTGACTAAGTGTGTCCGAGGGTATTTTCATTTTTAGCTCCAGTAAGGAGGACCTGACAAAACTAGGTAGAAATTCTCTCAAAATAAGTTCTAAAGAAACTCTGAAAACTTTCCTTGGCTCTGTTAATGGCCTTTGAGAAAAGAACATGTAGCATGGTTGCAGCTACAGTGGTTGTAATGTCTTACTCAATATAGCAAGCAGGAAATCAAACTCCCATTGTTCTCACTGCTGTGAAATGCATATATTAACTTCTCCAGCACACTAGTGGATCAAATTCAAGAACCGCAGGTAATAACTTGCTTTATCTCTTTGATGAAAAACTGCTTCGTAACTGGAGTTGAAACTTTCTGAGTTTCCCTGAGACAAAGAGTAGGTGGGGGCGTTTCCTGTGACAACAACAAAGCAGGGTGCTGGGGAATATATTCCAGAAATCTTTTCCAAATATTCCAGTGTATTTCAAACTTCAGTAAAAGTTTGCTCATCAGTCGCTGGACTAACAGGTTTTCTGGACTAAAAAAGAAGCTAGAGCTCATAGGAAAATATCAATGTCCTTGAAAAAAAGTTCATTCCAAATTTGTCCTTGTTAGCTGTATACAGTAGTGACACGTTATTTTTGCATTCCTGTAGGCTGCAGCAAATTGTCTCTCTTGGCTGTCATTGTTTCCTACCGAAGCAACAATAGCTGCCATTTATGACAAGCTGACACCATATGGTGTGTGAAATCATGCTCTATGGGGCAGCAGCAAACAGATAACACATATCACAACTGTATATGTTAAAAGCAGCAATAAGAAAACCAAAACCAAAGCCTGGTCCTTCTATTTTTGCAAAAATAAATACATTTTGAAGAATCATAGTCACCTCCAGCCCTGAAAGTGTTAAAGTCATTCAAAGTCAAATTGGGGACAAAAAGCATGCAAACAATCCAGACCATTAAGTTCACATTACGAAGGCAATGAAATTCCACTGTAAAAAAAAAATAAAAAAGTTCTTATGAGCATACAGTTTTCTAGAAACATCAAAGTACAGTGCAGCTGTTGTTATGTCAAAGGAGTATTGTTTGCACTCTAGCAGTTCACTGGTGTCAGCTTGTGTTTGGTGTTATTGATATTAGCCTAGGCAAGAACACTGGCTAGCATAGTGATTCTAGGCTTTCCTTAATTCGGTGACTGGTGGTAATAAAACTGACTGTGTGGCTTTATTTGCGGTAGGTAACTTACGCAGAGATTTGTTGATGGGACTTTTCAGTATTGGGCATAAAGGCTCCTCCCTAGCAGGATGGATAACATTCACCTCTGTTGTCTGAGAAATGCTTGAACTCCTCCGTCCTCTTGCAGGAATGCTGGGGCAGGCTTTGGCTGCTGCTCTGACATCTGGTTTTGATAAGCGAGTTTCAGAGCCTAGTGGCCCCTGGGAATTCTGCAGGCAGTAACTGGGTGAGGTCATTCGGCTTTCCACTGAGTTTCCTTTCTCTGTTTTTGGCTGTCCTAGTGAGCATGACCCTCTAGCACTCTGGAATACTTCTGTTCCCTTAGGAACTATCGGCCCACTCTCTGGTTTTATCTCTGTCCACACAAAAGCTCCATGTCGCTGGAAAGGGAAACAAGGTTGATGTTAACCAGAGGAACATAAGCGGCTAGTAGATGCAGCTGTGAGCTGAGTTCATTTATTAGCTCAAGTGCTGGCAAGGCATTCACTTGTTTCTTGGCCTCTCTACTGGCCATCAGCCTACGTCCTAATAGCTGAAAGCTGGACCTGGAATAATGGCTGTTCTGTCAGCCTATTTTATTCATGAAATGGGGCACAGCAGGAATATTCGGAAAGGAGCAACAAGCAAAAGAAAATGCATCTTATTTTCTCTGGTTCACAACCATTATGCCTCTCAGAGTGTGTGACCAGCCTACGGCTCTCCAGTGCGAGTCTATTCATATCAGATTTCATTTCTTGCTACATGGGTTGCTATGGATACAATTCTAAAGGGCTGCTTTTGTGGGCCTGGAGATTTATGACGGCATCCCAAATGATTTGGTCCACCAGGGTCACACAAGATTTTTTTTCCCCCTTTTTAATAAGCAGAAGTGAAAACAAACACAAGGCTGTCTTCTTCAAAATGCTTCTGACAATTGAATTCTGCACTTTGGGCCTGATTCACAGCTACTGGATTGGTCTCCCACATTACATATGTCAACACCAACTCAGAAGACACACCTATTCTTATCTACACATATACTTATAGACCCAAATTCCTACTATACAAAAACTGTCAACAGTTTGGAACAAATATTTAAGGAAGTGACTTCAAAATACACACTGAGTCTGGCTCTTATTTTGTCCATGCCATTCCTGCTCCACTTACCTTGAGTGTAAATGAGCATAGTCAGTCACTGGAGAACCAAACTAGTGAGAATTATATCATTAGGATTTTTTTTTTGTAATCAGTCACTAAAGCTCCAGGAAGCCAGATAATACAATGCATGCAAACAAAAAACATGACATGTGAAGTAATATTAAAAAGCATATCTTCAATCCTGCCAATTCTAAGGTATGTAACAATAGCTCTTGGTTTTAAACCTGTTTGTCGGAAGTGTTGGAATAAACTTAAACCTCCAGCTTCCTTTTCACTATTAATCATACAGGATGCACATGGTCTTACCTTTCCTCGAATGGGTTCATTAGGAGTCACTCTGGAATTGTACTGATGGCTAAAGGAGATCTGTTCCTGTAAAATTTTTGGAAGGCTTTCTGGTGGTTTGGGATTAGCAAGTGGAACTAAAAACAAAAACAAAAAACCCCAATCAATCAATCAATCAATCAAACAATCAGAGATGCATGAAGGGCCCCCATGGTTTTACAGCAAAAAAATACTGTGATTCAACAGCACTCACAGATGTTAGATGTTGCATGAAAATACAAAAGAAAAATGACAGGTGCCTGTCCTGACTTGTTTAGAGAAACCTGACAGTCAGATACAGATGTAATGTCTCCCAGGAACAGTAGGAGAGAAGAACACTAATGACAATGATGTGATGGTAGGGATACTCAGTTAGGCATGCATACATACCATGATGATTCAAGGGCTTTTTGGAGTGTAAATGTACTTGTTTTTCATAGGCAGCGCTGCAGGCCTTTTGGAAGACATTGGATGGGGTGAGAATGAAGCCCAGACAAATAGACTTCAGAAGAAAATTCCAAGGATCATTTTGGGGGTGGGGGACAGAGGAAGAAAGAAGGAGAAAGCCTATGAAATCATTTAGTACACATGGAACTCTTCTTGTCAGATCATTTCCTACTGCTTTCCCTAGTTTAGTTTTAATTGTCCCTAGTGACATTAGACCCTTCTTTATCACCAGAATGACTATTCTGCCTTCTCTTAGGGTCAGATTGGCCCATGGATGTGCATACGTGACAACCATGAAGCTTCCCCTCCACCTCTTGTGAGTCTCCACAAAACCCAAACAATTAATCTGCCCCATCCCACACTGACCCACAAGTAGCCTGGCATATCAGGAAAAGAGGCAGCACTTTCCAGAAGAAGGCTGCATTCTGCACTGCCTCCCTATCTGATCAAAACTAGCCCTAAAATGAACCTCAGCAGTCTCTGGCTAGAAACTTTACCAGCACCTGACATGCTGCCATTTACCACTACCTTTTATTTACAGTTCTTTAGCCAGTTTTCTGTCTCCAACAGAATTCTTTTCCAAGCCAACTGGAATGATTCTGCATTTAATATTTTATGTGATACAGGCGGAAATGCTATACTAAACCATACACTATGTATGCAGTATTGATATAGGAAAATAAATTAGAAGCATAAGTACACACAAATGCTGAGTGCAGAAACAGAACTGAAATCCGCCACAAATACAACTACAACTCATACCGGGGTGGCCAATCTGCCATGAGTGACACTGGCAGCCTTTGTGTGTGGCACATTGTAGATCAGGGATGCCACAGGCAGCCAGCAGCAGATAGGGAAGGAAGCAGAAAGCAGAGGAGTAGATTGGGCATGAAGTACAGGGGAGGGAGTAGAGAGCAGAGCAGCAGATCAGGTAAGACAAAGGCAATGGGTTGGCACTTGCAGACGGTGGGTGATAATTTGTGGCATGCCTGCCAAAAGGGTTAGCCCTACACTGACCTATAACATAAAACTTAGAGCACATTAGCAAATACTAACCTCATGCCATACACTGCAGGGTCACAGTCTATGCTGACCAAGTCATTTAATTTTTAACAGGCATGTGTTAAAATGATTCTATTCTTTAAATGTGTTTTAGAAGATACCTGTTATACACTAAGAAAAACTTAGAAACAACTAGGCAATGGTTCACTCCCCACTGATACTACCACCTAGCAATCAGTCAGTGGCTGAGCTGGGAAGAGAGCCCAGTACTCTGCCCATTGTGCCCAGCTGTCTAAAGTTGCTAACACTCCATCCCTCATTTCACCTGGCATTTTACCTGTGCATACTCATATGAAAACAGAGCAAACACACAAGGTATCTTCAAGACAAAAGAGAAAGCTATTTTTGGGGGATCCCTCACAGACAAGGATGATTATCTTCCATGATTGTCTTACCTGTGTGTCCGAAGATGGCTGATGAGGCCTATCTGGGATAGACAAACTCTACTACAACTTGGACATGTGTGTCTGTGCGAAGTGGGTGGCACTGGATTCTTGATTTGGTCTGTGACACATTGTTTCTGCTGCTCCCACTTCTCCATCTCCTGTTATTGTCGTAAAGTTTCAAAGTACTGAGATCCCTGCAGCAGATTCTTCTTCCATTTGGGACAATCCTGGGCAATAGTCTACCACGAGTTGACAGAGATGTTGCATTTTTCTAAGCTGGCCTTGAAGATATCCCTGAAGCACTTTCTCTGCCCTTCTCTTGAGTGTATACCTTGACTGAGCTGGGAGAATAAAACTTGCTTCAGGAGTTTGGAGTCAGACATCCAAATGACAAGGCCAGCCCAAAGAAGTTGATGCCAGATGATCATTGCTGTAATACTCATGGTATTTGCTTGCAGGAAAACACTAACATTGGTGTGTCTGTCTTCCCACTGGATTCAGAGGATCTTCCACAGGCAGCATTGATGTTACTTCTCCAACAACTTTAGATGTCTCCTGTGTGTTGTCCTGTCTCAGTTCCATACAACAAGGTGGGGATCACAATTGCTTGTTAAACCTTGAGCTTGGTTTCAGATCTGATGTCACAATCTTTGAACACCTGTTTCCTCAGGCATCCAAGACCGCACTTGCACATTTGAGGTGATGTTGGATTTTTTCATCTATGTCAGCCTTCTATGAGCGATAGCTTCCAAGCAAGGTTCCCTCTAAGCAGCGCATGTGCATGGCTGCACACAAAAAAAAATATTTTGCCACACTTTAACTTTTTAATGCCATGCACCTGCCCAGAGAAGAGCTGGGCTGCAGCTTCTTAGAAACCTAGAGCACAGCAAAGGCACTGAGGCTGGTGGTAAGCTACCGCTCAGTTGCACTCCAATCCTCACTATGCCGGCATCCTTGCAGTGAGAGAGAGTGGCACGGGGCAGGCAGTGGCTCCTCCCTGAGGCGATGTAATTTTGCCAAGCACAAAAGGCCTTGAACTTGTGATCAATCAACTCTTGGATCTCCTGATTGTTCTCATCAAACCAGTCTTGATGTTTCTGGTAGACAATCCAAGTGTCTCTTCACAGGTGCTTATGACAGTGGCTTTGAGAGCACCCCAAACACTGCTGCCATTCTCCCATTGTTGTTGATTGGAATTTGCCTGTCTTTTGTTGAGGCACTGGTGGACTTGCTTAGGTCTTTGAGTCCTTCAGCATTGATCTTCCATTGGCACTGCTTCTGCCGCAGCTATTGTTTGGGAGCCAGTTTGAGTGACATAACTAAGTGGATGAGTCAGTGATCAGTCCAGCAATCATCAGCTTTCATAGACATTAGGGCTGGAAGGGACCTCAGAAGATCATCAAGTCTAGCCCTCCACCCAAAGGACAGGAAGTCAGCTGGGGTCATAGGATCCCAGCAAGATAAGCATCCAATTTGCTCTTAAAGGTGTTCAATGTAGGTGCTTGAACCTCCTCTGATGGCAGGCTGTTCCAGATCTTGGGGGCTCGGACAGTAAAGAAATACTTCCTTATGTCCAGTCTGAAATGGTCTTGTACTAGATTATGACCATTTGACCTCATCATCACTTGGGTCGTTTTGATGAACAAACATTCCCCCAGATCCTGGTGGTCACCCCTGATAAACTTATCAGATCACCCCTGAACCTGCGCTTTTCCAGGCTAACGAACCCCATGCCTCTCAGCCTGTTGTCGTAAGGTCTGCTTTCCTGACCTCTGATCATGCGCATGGCTCTTCTCTGGACTCTCTCAAGCATCTCCACATCCTTTTTGAATTGTGGAGCCCAAAACTGGACGCTCCTAGCATAGCTTGGGTGATGCAGACATCTTTGTGATCCCAAGTACAGACAATGACATAGTCAATCAGGTGTCAATGCTTAAATCATGAGAGTTGCCACGATGTCTTGTACCTGTTTTTCTGGCAGATCAGGATGTTGGTGATGGTAAGTCCACGTTCCACATATTTGGTCAAGAGGAGGATGCCACTGGAGTTGACCTTTTTAACTCCTTCCTTGCATCCCAGATGTTAGACTGGCATTGAAATCACTGAGAAAAATAAATCTGTCTCCCTCCAGAATGTGAAAAAAGACTTAGTCGAGGTTGGCATAGAATTCGTCCTTGGTTTCATCGGCAGCATCAAGAGTCAGGGCATACATAATGATGACAGTGGCATATTGGCTCCCCACCGGTTTAAGACAGAGAGTCATGAGGCACACTTTAATTCCAATTGGGAACTCATTGAGTTGGTTTATGAGTTCATACTTAATGGCAAAACCAAGTCCATGAAGTCAAAGTTATTCTTCCTGTTTACCCTTTCAGAAGAAGGTATGTTCTTTGATCTGGTATGCCTTTATGTTCCTTGAGCTGCCCATCTCTTGCTCACCTAGTCTCACTCAGTGCAGCTACATCAATGTTGTGCCACCTGAGTTCTTGCGCCATGATTACAGTGCAGCACTCTGGATGTTCACTATTAGGGTTGTCCAAGAGGGTCCTGATGTTCCAGGTCCTGAAAACAATGGTGTGTCTTTGTGGGTATTTTTGACCACAGGAAAACTGATCCTACTGGACCACAGTTATCCAGTCAAGAAGGAAAACAAAATACTGTATCAGACAGGCTATTTTTAGGGCCCCTCTTCCAGTCCCTTCCCCATGTGCGGTCAGCAAAGTGGATCCTCAAGAGGCCTACTCAGTCACAGTTACAGCTGTCAAATTACACTCCTGCCACATCCAAATGCTAAACAACCCTCTTGTAACTGCTGCCTTTGTGTCCATTCATGACTAGAAGTTCCACACCTCACAATCCTGTTCCCATCGCCATTACCTGGTTGCCAAGGGGCTTGAGAGCTTGAGGAATGTGCTTGAAACCTGTTGTCATGAAAGACACCTTTGCATGATTTCTTTTATTGTGGAGAAGCTGCTGCACATCAGCTTTCATGTGGCTCTTCACAAAACAGGACCTTGATCCAATGGCAAGGAGATCAAGACAACCGGGAATCTTGTTCCACTGCAGCTTTCATCTGCCTTTGCAGCCACTGAGATTCAAACGTCTTCTTCTGCCTGCTCCACCACTGGGGACTTGTAGACTCATGGCTGGGGGATAAGCAGGCTTATCATAGTGGTGACCCATACTTTCCATGTCACAGTACTGTCAAAAGATATGTGTGGCTTTTCAGGAGGAAAACCTTTGCCATCTGTTATCCTCAGCACATCCTGGTGGTGCTGCCGCTGCTTCGTCCATGACAAAGTTACCCCTGATTATTTCACAGCTAAACTTCCTTGCAGGTCATTCTGCTTCTTGTGGACATGCTGGGTAGCAGTACAGCTCTGCCCACAGACAGAAAGTTACAGGCACATCAACACAATAGGAGCCTGATCAGCGGCTGCTGTATTAATGAAAAGAATCCTGTTGAGTTTGGTCCAAGTTGTATTGGGCCCTAAGGCCCCTGCCAGATGTAATGGTATAAGTGTGATAGGATCTGATGTGCGATCCCACCATCGCACTTTCTGCTACAGCAATCATATTCCATCATGCCTTATTGATGGTGCAGGAAGAGCCCAGAATCACAATCCCAGGCTCCCCCTGCATCAGCAAGTAGCAAGCTCCCATGGCCGGGAGCCCCCTCAGCTAATGACAGGGGCACACCAGGCCACACGTTCAATTAATGATGTGATAGGAACCGGCTACAAAGTTATTAAACATTTTCTGCAGAATAACTTTGTGGTTTATTCCTTGTTTTATCAAGTTATTAATTGATTGAATGTGTGGCCAGATCACAACTTTAAGATGTGATTAACTGCTTAATTATGTTTTAAGTTCATGTATGGCAGGGGCCTAAGGGATTAAAACTACAAGAGGGAAAGGAATGAATAGTGTGATGGGGATGAACTATGTTCTCAAACCTAGAGGTAGTCCCTTCTCATCATAATCAAAGCATATGAGCAGGGAAGTATGAATGAATTTGTGCCGATGCTACCCATACTGTATCACTTCAGGGGATTAAACAGAAAAAAAAAAGAGTCTCTAGGGCTGTCACCTGGGCACTTATATGAGCGCACCAACAGAATTATATTTGGGGGCTTGCCCTAAGCCTACTTTGACTTCAAGGCTGAAAACATAACTGAGCTACCTCAGTCATTGTTAAGCAGTGTAGCCATGATAGTATGGTGAATGGTGTGGGCTAAAAAACTTGCTGGAGAAAGCAAGTAGACATGAGGAATTCACTTGTGCCAAGCTTAGCGTTGCTATGGCTGGACTGCTAGCGATACTTCAGCTAGATAGTTTAAAACTAGTTTGGGTACATCTACATGAGTTACAGTTACAGCAGTGACTTATCCTTCGATAACATGCTATACAGTGCAAAAATAGCATTCGCAGGCACCACTTGGAGGCAAAGGGTAAATCTGGCACAAGGATGATAACAGAGAGTCTTTTGTTAGAATCCTATTAAAGGAAACAAGATATGTAACTGAGTAGACATGGAAATGGAGGTCAGTAATCTGGTCTGCAAGGTCAATGTAAGGTGAATTCTGAGTCCATATTTAAGTGCTCGGATGCCAGATACACCAGGCATTGATAAGCTGATTATATACAGATTATTGATTAAATGAATCTTCCATTCTTTTTGCAAGCTGCAGCTCTGTCAACTAGATTTTAGTTATTGCAGGGTAGAGGCTCCAGCTAGCATGAGTGATCCACTGTTCTGGCACAAACTAGTAGCAACTATACTGAAGTTTATTAATGTGCTAAAAGCAATGAGTTAGCAATACTAAGAAGACCTGAAGAGGAAGGATTTTCACTAATTATGTGAGTGGACTAGGAGCCTAGAAATTCTGGAACCTAGAGGTGTAACCAGTTCGTTTGGTGCCCTGGGAGGCAGCAGCACACACTGCAGGGCCAACGGCTGGAGGTTTGCTGCTGCTGGGGAAATGTCACTTGTTTTTTGCCAGTAAAATGCAAGTTGAAGAGCCAAAATACCATTTTCATTGGCCAAAATAGGAGGTGAAACACCAGCAACTGCTCCTGCATCATGCACCACCATTGCTTCTCTGCCCTCTTCCCTGCCGGAGCCAGAGCCACTGCAGGGCAGATGCAGGGTGTGGGAGAGATGTGGGGGCAAGAGAGTGACCCCCCTAACTCCATTTCAGTTACTCCACACTGCTTCATTATAGTACTGACTATTACTGCTCTGTTGCTGATTTGCTGTGTGACCTTAGGTCTGTTACAAAACTTCTCTTGACAAAACAAGGAGCAATGGTCTCAAGTTGCAGTAAAGGAAGTTTAGGTTAGATATTAGGAAGATTTTTCTCACTAGGAGGGTAGTAAAACACTGGAACAGGTTACTCAGAGAGGTGGTAGAAGCTCCATCTTTGGAGGTTTTCAAAACCCAGCTTGACAAAACTTTGGGAAGGGTGATCTAGTTGGGGATGATCTTGCTTTGAGCAGGGGATTGGACTAGATGACCTTCTGAGGTCCCATCCAACCCTAACTTTCCATGATTCTTATCCTTTCCCTAGCTACGGGAGAAGCAATACTTAACTACCCCATAGGAATGCTGGAAGTTTAGAGAATTATCGGAGCCTGTAAAGCATGCTAACACATGAGTGACAAATGCCTAGCAAAGCACTGTTGTAGTTTGTTTCAGATTCTGAAGAAGCCCAGAAAAAATGTCCATTTGGGGAAACTGCAAATATATGTATGGAAATGTTTGTGATATACTTGCCAGGGACATGTACAGCGGTAGCTTCCACAGATCCCTGTGTTTTTAAGGTTCACTAGGATTTACTATGAGCTTTTTCATAAGTACACTATGTAATTAGAAATAATAGTAATTTCTTTAGGTAAAGAGACTCTATGTGTTTCAATGTAGGTATGAATGGTATGTCTGGGTTCTTTTAGTAATACTTAATAACTGAACCTGAGAGTTCAACCAATGAAACGAATTTATATAAGGAAATGGTATTTTCTACTTGACTAAGATAACAGGAGCTCATTCATAGCATGAATATGCTTGTAGCTCAGGTGCTAATAACTGTGAATATGCATAACATCATTCAGTAGATTGTGTTCTTGCTACAACTGAGCAAAAGTTAATATATTAGCTCACTATAGAATTTCTGCAAAGAAACAAGAGATTATTTGTATTACTATCTAATTTCTAGCCAACAAAATATGAAAAGGATATTTTCATTGGAGTCCCCAAAGGTGTCATTTTTCTAGTAATAAGATCTAATTTCTACTAGAAAAATGTTATTCATAAATAGCATCTCTGTTGAATTTTGTTCTAGTTGAGCCTCAAACACATTACTCAGGAGACCAAGGTATTTGTCAAATAAAGTATTCACACTTTTTCACTAATGTATTTAATACATTATTCAAAATTGCTTGTTTCAGTATTAATACAGTAAAATACTATATTATAGTTGTCCTGTATGAGAAATGTATACTATTTAATGAATATTCTACTGGAATATTTGGTAGTAAAACTACATTCAGAATAAATTATACAATACTTCTGTAGAAAATGAAACACTAAATAAAAATATTCCCAAGAGGTTAGGGAATATTCAATGAGGTTAGGGAAAGGTTAGATTGCATTAAAAATGGCCACCCAATCTTACTTAGTTCGCCCACTTAGACTGACCTAACTAGGGATCTAAATGTGAACTGTACAGAAGTTCAGGAAGGTTAGCTTGGTCTAAAAATGGCTGACTTGATCTAAGTTAATTGTACCTCTGAGGTATTCTAACTTAGATTGGGTCTGGCAAGGCAGATCTGTACAGTTCCCAGTGCAATCCCAATCCTGCCAAACCGTCCCAGTCCCCACCAACCCCCCCATGGATCCTGCTAAGCCCCCCAGTCCTCCTGGAGACCCCACTTGCTTCCCCTAATTTGCCCACTCCTCCTGTAGACATGCTTGCCCCCCCTATCCTCCCAATCCTCACCATAAACCCTGCTTGACCACTGATCCCTCCCAATCCTCCCCATGGATCTGTTTAACCCTCTGATCCCCACCCCCTGCAAACCCTACTTGCTCCCCCAATCCCTCTGATCCCCACTAAAGCATTCAGTGAGCTTTAGTTAAAGTGCCACCACCACCATATTGAAGTGCAGGAACACTGATATATGAAATGCTGCACTTTAATCAGAATGCCTTTTGGAGCTATTCAAATTAAAGCACACCCCTCCACCTCTGGATCACGTGTCAAAGCACCTTATGGGAAGATCTAGCAAGATGCAGGCAAACATTTAGACTTGAATTAAGGATTTGGGCAGGAGAGCAATATTAATTTAGATGGCACTGAGTATACTTCACAAACCTGTATGTGCACAACTATGTACTCTATAAATGGACAAATGGAGATTTAGCCTCACAATGTACTTTAGTCATCATAGGTTCATTGCTGGTAGGACTTGGTACAGGTCCTAGCAAAGGGCTCCAATTGGTAGAAAGACCACACAAAAGGGATTCATCAGCACAAGATGACTGCAGCCCTTCTTCACTAGCCAAGCTTGGTCTCAGAAATGGGTGATACTGGGATCAGTGGATAGGGAGCGCTGGGGGATGAATGGATTCAGCAGCTTCTGTCACATGTTAAATTGCCTACTTTGGCAAGGTTTTCACAGGCATTCATGGAAACTCCAGGGAGCAAAATACATATTTTATCCTCTCCAGTGGGTAAATCCTACTACTCTTGATGCAGCAAGAGTCATTAGTACAGCATGTGTGAATCTGGTGACTACAACTTAACACGGGGTTGGCTAATCCATTTGTGCAGCAAACGCACCTTCCACTCTGCAAAAAAATGAGTGGAGTTGGGAATCTGGGTGCAGAATATTTCAAAAGGCAGACAAGGTTCTTTGGGTGAATCTGATATATTTTATTAGACCAATGTAAATAGTTGGAAATTTTTTTTAGCAAGGTTTCAGGTTTAAAAACCCTTCATCCGGCTGAGGAAGTCTCTGTAGTTGGTGTGTGCTCTTCCTGGATGGAATCTTTTCATTCCATCCAGAAAGAGCACACACTCCTGCAGAGACTTCCTCAGCCTGACGAAGGGTTTTTAAACCCGAAAGCTTGCTAAAAATGTTTCCCAACTATTTAAGTTGGTCTAATAAAAGATATCAGATTCACCCAAAGGACCTTATCTACTATGTCCTTAGACCAACAAGGCAACAACCTATACCCCTGTAACATGGAGAATATTTCAAAAGGTATCAGAAGACAGAGGCGCATTCTGGCTGGAGAACTTTACACAAATAAAACTCGCAAGTAGGAGAAACCAAATGAGCTCCAAACCTATGAGTTAGAGACAGACTACCTCCTGTTAAATATGTAAACTGTTAAAATACCTTTGAGGTAGAACAGGCAGAAAGAATTCTTACCAGCCTCAGTAAGCAACAGCCCATGCACTAGAAAAGCATTAGCTATTGTTTCCTGGACACTTGAGGTGGGGGGGCAGAGGGAAATTGTCATATACATACCAAAAAAGACCATTTTTTTCTGTCTCTGTAAAGGCAGACTTATAGGAACCATACATTACTTCCTAGGTTACAGTTCAGCATATATAACCTCTTATGGAATAGAGCCATTTAACATACCAAGGTATAATCCTCCATCACTTCTAGATGCTGTAGTCTGAATCCAGACAGACAACTGGCTCAATTTCAGAACAACGAATGTGCCAACACATGGAAACCATTGCTTGCCTCATGAGCACAATAGTGTGATTGGGGATGACATGCTTTGGGCATTTGACAATATCCCCACAAGCAATCATCCAAAACAGTTCATTGTTTGTATTAAAAAGTGTTAGCGAGCAACCCTAAAGACTGGACACCCTTTGCCCTTCCCCTCTGTGAGGAGAAGCAAAAATATTGGCACTCCAACCAGTCAGAAGAGAAATCTCAGCCAGCACTGGTTGTTCAGACCACATTACATGCCTTACATAGCATGACCCTTTCTCTAGAAGAAGGCTGCTTTTCACAGAGCAGCACTGATGCTGTTTTCTTGCTAAACACAATGGCCTTGATAATCAAAGTGGCTAAAGCCTTGATCTGAACTTGTACAGTGGAGCACTGCCAGCTGATACCCCCAGAGACCTCCTGCCCCCTCAACAAGTGAAGTGGGGCAGGAAGATTCAATAATAAATCCTGGGCCGTTACACCCCATGACAGTGCTTTGATAACAGTGTCACCTCATCTGCTTCAGGTTATGCTGGCATAAGGCCCATGAAGAATCAGCGACCCTTACTGTCAAGGTGTGGTTAACAGTGTGACCCTGTGCTTTGACTACACATGAAGGGAGCAGGGAGAAAGCCTCCTGATGAGAAGACAGGGAATGTTTACTTTTTAAACCTTTTGTTTAGCACAAACATGGTAATCTGCACCATATGGTGCAGAGAAACAAAGGCATCCTCAATGCTGAAGAGCTTGCAAGAAGGCCATACGGGACTGGATTCTTCAACTGCACATTCCAGTATTGACCCTGCTGCATTCCCTGAGCAGCATTTGTGAGCTCAGAATCAGACGTGAAGTGCACTAAATGCATTTCCCAGGAGCCTTGCAGAAGCTGCTTTTCTCTTGAAAGAAGGTAACAGGATGAAACGAAATGCCATAAAGGCAACGGATGGCATTTCTGAAAGGCCTAAGGGCTAGACTTGCAACCTATTCCAAGTGAAGTAGGTAAGTAACTTTGGCCCTCCTAGCTTAAGTCTCATTGAATGTCCATGTAATTAGGCTCCAAGTGCTCAAGTCACTTTTGAAAATGGGTCTTATATTTCTCAGTCAGTTAGGAGTTTGTGAAAACTGTTACCCAGAATCTGGTGTGTCAGAAGTCTGATGCACAATTTGTAATCTATTGAATTTATTTTTCAGGAATTCTGAAAAGTTGAATGGGGAAGAACACCCCATAACAACTAACTGTAGCAAAATCCCATATACAGGTGAAGGCTGTCCTTGTGAGTAAACCACTGCATGCACTCAGACTCAGCACACTGAAGTTCAAGTCCCAGCCCTGCCATACAGTCCCTGAGAGACTCTAGGCAAGTTGCAAAGGTCCAGACTTGCAAAGGTATATAGCCACCTAGATGCAGATGGGTGCCACGTGGAATTGACGTAAGTATCTAACAAGGTAAGTTGCCTATAAGCATCTGCATCAGTTCCAGATCTATAAGGTGGGGAAAATATTTGCATCTTAAGTGTTTAGATTAAAGACAAATCCTGCCCTCAGTCACCTCCCAACACTTCCATATAAGGCAATAAGGGTAGTGAGAGTGTATCTAGGGCAGGATTTGGCCCTGAATAGCACAGCAATAGGAAAAAGGATTTGCTGCATGACAAAAATAGACTGAATGCTTTGTCATGTCTGACAAAGGTATTGAATTCCATAGCACAGATCTATAGTAACTTTGTTAAATTAGAAAAGTTTCCAAAACACATGACCAATCCAAACTGATGCCTGGTCCAGGGTAGATAGGTTTTTCCAAGGGTGGAAAAGGGTTTTAGCACCTGGATAAGTCATGTAACTGACCTGCCCTCTGTTGCTTTAAGTGTTCAACCTTCTAAGTCATCCCATACAGAAGCTACCGATTAAAATAGACACCAATAAAGACTGTATGACTAGGCTCTACAGATCTTATTCAAACTGGACAACATTTACAAATGAAATTAGCAAGATAATTTTACTCAGTGCATCTATACGTGCACTTGCACTGCAGAGTTGACTAATTAGCTCAGCAGTAAAGTGTCACCATCTACATGTGTGCAGGTAATAGGGTACAGTAAACTAATTAACTTCACTGTAAGATAGTACTGTTAGAGACAGTACTATCTTATGGCTGAGTCATTAAGTCCAGTCAAGCACTTGTGTAGACAGTGACTGTGGGGTGCAAATTGTACCTGGTCAGTCCAGCCAGCCGGGGGCCAGACCTCTGGCTCCTGTCAGCCTTCTGCTACCCAGCACCACCCCGCAAAGCAGACTCCCTCTGCCCCAGCTCAAATCACTGCAGTCCTGGGCATGTAGATGCTGAGCCCATGAGCAGTAAACTCTGGCTTGAACAGCTCCAGAATTTATTGCTGCACATTAATAGCACATGTAGATGCACCCAGTAAGAGCAGGGGCTGCTAAAAGAGCAGCTGGATGAACTCAAGCCTTGCTTGTTCTGGCTTATTCTTTTTAATATCAAATAAACCTGTATGATAGGGATAAATTAGCATAGGCTCATTAAAGCTATGCCTATTCATAGCAGGTGAGTATCTAGTCTATAGAACTGATTCACAGTTTCCTCCTATTTCCTGTACTACTTACGTCATTAGAACACATCTTCATTTGTGATCCTAAAAATGTACATTTTATTATACAGAATGGCTCCACTGCCAAACTATTTTCTAAGAAATGTGATTTATCTGTGTACATTAAAGGTATCATGAGTCACATGAAACCTGTTAGACGGCTGATGAGAAGCCAATTTGCCTTTGATGCAACACATATGGGCTGTACAAGATGAAAGAATCAAGGCCTCTAACTCATTTTGGTTTGGAAAACCAGGCATGAACAATTATTTTTCAACAGATACATCTCTGGTGCAGGGGGAATATTTGTCAATCTAACTATGGATGGTAGCCAGGCATTTGTTGGGTGGTGTGCCACACAAAGGGCACTTTCATTTTTGGCCCGGTATAGCATAGCTGAAATACCAAAGACCATGGGTAATTAAGTGGGTTGATGGAACAGAATGATCAGATGATAAAATGAAATTGGTATGAACATTCTTAGAGACTAGTTACTGAGTCTGTCTTTGAGGATCTGTCCCCCGGCTGCAGCTGAGTAATACTTAGTACAGTTTTAGGGGTAAAGAGATACAATGATGCCCTTTGCAGTCCCTCACTTCTGGAATTCTTGTCCCTAGAAATCTGGTCCCTGGGTGAAGCTCACTGTAGACTGTGCCAGCTCCCAATGGCCCACAGAACTGTTAAAGCAGCTGGGGAGCACTGGAAGCCCAGACAGTTCCAGTCACAACCTTTCACCCCAATCATACTCCCACACTGGCAGCTGGGGAAGGGAGGAGTTACCCAGAGCTGCTACAGCCACTCTGCACTGCCCAATGATCATCCTACAGAGGGGGAGTCCTCCAAGGACCTGACCCAACCTGTGTAGAGCCACCTTACACCAGTACAAAGCAGGTGTAGCAGGGACCAGGATCAGGGATTTCATTTTCTAGCTGTTTATTCTGGACACCTACGAAATGAATAAGACAGCTCCACATTTTCAGTTAATATTGGCATTTAGACAGTGTCACCCAAAACTTGACAAAATGGTGTTTGTTTTGGAGCTTTCTTAAAATTTTGATTAGACAATCTGCTCCCTCTATATCACAGCAGAAATTTCCCATAGTTCTGCCTGGCTGGACAAAGGAATGCTAGCAATGCCCAACTAGTATATGTTCCCTTGGGCTAGGGACAGAAGTTACACATGAACCGGTTTAAGTCACCAGTAACTGGTTTAAACCTGTAACAGAACAGAGCTGATGGCTGAAACCGGTTTATATGTAACTTCTGTCCCTAGCCCAAGGGAACATATACTAATTGGGCATTGCTAGCATTCCTTTGTCCAGCCAGGTTCAACCTGGTTGAATGTAGTATCAGACTCAACTGATTTAAATCAAACTGCTTTATGAAACTTCTGTCCCAGACCCCTTCCTGATTTAAGTTAAATCACAATCCCTTGCATCCCAGCATGCTTTCTAGTGCAGGGCTGTGCTGTCTGCTCCAGCAGAGAAGGACTGGGGGCCAGGGGAGGCAGGGACTGCCACCCCAGGCAAACCCGGGCTGGGGTCTGGGGCCAGGAAGAGGAGTTAAACCCACCTTCCCTGGAGTACAGAGCTGCCCTGCTAAATTTACTGAAACTTACTGCTGGCTGCAGCTGTGGACTACAAATCCCAGAGGCACCTGGAAACAGAGGAAGTGATGAGCAACCCTACAGAGTCCTGTTACTGTGATTCTGAACTGCAAATCCCAGAGACCTTGGGGACAGCAGAAAATCCCCTCACCGTGTTTAACGACTACTCGGGTCCTGGTATCTCACTGGCCTATAGAACACACAGTCCATGCCAGCTACAGATGAGCTCTAGTGCCTCCCTGATTTCTGGCCTGAGCCACTGCAAGCATGTGGCTGCATTTCCTGAATCAGAAGTAAATGTGTGTCCAGTTGCTTTGCAGTTTAATCTCTTCAGTTTAGACTAATCTTCAAAGACTGAATCAATTCAGCCTCGGGATTTTTGACTGTCTGTACTTAGCCTTGGAGACCAGCCTAGCTGGTACAAATTGGAGCAATCTCTTAGGTTGCCCCAACTTCTGCTAAGGAAGAGAGAGAGTCAGAGAGTTTTAGCTGACTTCTTGACAGTTCCCCAGCCCCAGTTCTCAGCAAAAGCTTCAGAGACTAGGGAATATACCCTCATATATTCCCTTACCTGGTTTCCAAGTTAAAATGGTGGTACCCTACTTTCACTTGCCTATGGGCAGCAACATTGAGCAACTAATGTGGCAGAAGCAATATCATGCGCTGCTCTCCCTACCGACCTCAGCATCAATTTTTAAATTTCCTGTGGTCCTGAGCAATGTCCTGTTTCCCATGAGCCATGGGTTATGCCCCACTGAGCTAAATTTTGCACAGTAGCTTACTGAAAATGTTGTTTTAAAAATGAATAAATCTTGTACCAATTTCCTTTTGGTACTGGCCAGATTTGGTCAGTGCAAATCTGTTTAAAGAAGCAAGTATTTATTTTCATTCTTTGTCCCAAGTGATTTTGTTATGTTATATAGGTGTGGTGTACCTATAGCAGAGTTCAGCATGCTTCAGAACAGCATTTGACAAAGTAGTTCAAATGTGTCAAGAGAGCTTGCAACTTTATGTAACCCAGGCCGTACTCCAAGAGGTACCATCTCTCCAATTAAAGGGATCAAAGCAGGTGCACAAGCACTGTGGGAGGTGTAGGGACTCTCCTCCCCCTATAGACTAGAGCCAGACCACCAATGGGGACTTAACCATATACTTTTTAATACCGGGAACATAAATCAGAGGGTATAGTGAATACTACAATGCCCCAAGGGGGCAGGATTCAACAAAAGTTAGACACTTATCATCACTGACAAAAAAACAGGGTTAACAAAATATAAAACACAAACAGCAGACCAAACGATACGGGCTGGTGAAATCTAAAAAGGCACAAAATGCAAAATGTCAAATGACAAGGAAATGTAGCACCTTGGTACCTGGAGGGGGAGAAAGGAGGGAAAACACAATGGCCCCTTTCCACTGCAAATAGATTTGCTTCTTGTTAGCTCACTCACCCCAAGTCATTGCAGCTAGGACTTGAACCCTGACCTCCCATGGTCAGGCAGGAACACTGCCACACAGCCACCACTGGTAGCACTGCTCCAACCTGCTAGGGGTCTTGACCTTCCTGGTGCCCCCACCTCCTGTCAAGCTGCCTGACCTCTGATTGGAGGAGCTGAAAGCAGAGCTGGGAACCTCTCAGGTTGCTGCTCAGATCCTTCCTGGAGCTGGGGAGCCTCTCCTGCTGGCTGTAGCCTCTCCCAGGGGATCCTGGAGCCCAGTGGGGAGCCTCTCTTGCCAGCAGCACTGCTAAGGTCATGCTCTTTCAGGCTCTTCTGGGGCACTGCTCCTGCCCCGCTAGCTCAGCTCTTGCCAGCTCTGTGAAGCTCTTTCCTTGTTGTCCCTCACTGGTCTCTCCTGAGTCAGCCCACACTGTTCCTTTTATCCCCCTCCAGGTGACCCAAGGGGCCAATAAGGGGACATGGGGGGGGTGAGTCTCTGGGGCCTGATTGGTGTGGAAAGGGAATCCCAAGTCCTCCAATCATCTTTTACCTCTCCAAAACCCCTGGGCCAAATCATTACCAGACTGGTGAGGAAAGGGAATCCTAAATCCTCCAGTCATCTTTTGCCCTTTCAAAACCCCTGGGCCAGGTCACTGCCAGCCAGCCCGTCACATTTGATTGGATGGTATTGTGGGCTTTGAAGTCATATTGTGATACAATGTTGTATCAGGAGGTAGTGGAATGTGGCAAGGAGAAAAGCCTGGGAATAAGAAAAGAAATGCATCCTAAAATAATTCATACCCCAAGAAAGTGCATATAACCAGCCAAGGACAGCGTTTGTGTGTTTGCATGTGTACTTATGTAAGCATGTCACATGCATGAAACTGGGTGACAGTATATGCTTTCTGATCCCACCACTGTTCCAGTAGATAGAAGTCTTTAAAACTTGACAATGACAGAGAAATCCACTGTTTCAGATTTTTGCATATGGGTATTATATACTATCTTTTTATGTTTCCCTCCAAATGAAAGAAGGGACCAATTACTACAGATCTCTTTTCTCACTCCCCTTATAGGGCGGGAGCCAGCAGGCTGGCAGATCTCACTTTAGAAGAAAAATTATGAGGAAATTCCTAAAAAAGACACCACTTCTTTCATTTGTTGCTGGTGAGAACTCAATCTATTCAGCAGATTTTCTGAGTTCCCCAACTCCAGATTCTCTTGCTGAGTCTATCTCCACAGCCAGAGAGGAGAGGAATGCCTGTGTGAGAAGTACTTCCCCATGCCAGGATAAAAAGTAAGGAAATGCCTCTCTCCTTTTAGTGGAGGGGGAATAGTGGAGAAGGGGCACTATGCTCCCTATGCTTTCTCTTACAATTTCTGACTTTTTGCAGAGGGATTTGTAGTTTTTCAGTGCTCTGTTAAGCTAAAGCGAGCGATTCTTGACGTATGCTGTTGAGTCTATGTACAGAGGGCAACGTCCATTGTGACTCTGCAAGTGGCAAATCCCCTCACCATGTTTAATGACTACTCAGGTCCTGGTATCTCACTGGCCTATAGAAACTCTGTAAAGCATAACTTCTGGGCCAATATATATTTTACTTCATGCAAGTCTTTCAGTAACATTAGCAAGGTCAGTAGAGTGAAAGCACTGATTTGTTAAGCAGAAAATACTTTGTTGTTTTATGACATTTAAATTGGCATTGAAGTGGCTTTTTTTGGTCTTTGCTAGTGAAAAACAATACAGTTCAGCTGTAGCACTTTGACATCACTGTTCTTCAAGACTTCTGCTAAATTCTTGTCGTTCGTGTCTACGGTGCCTTTTAATACCATCCAGCTGTAAGCAGCAATCTCTTTGGATCCTAGAATATTCAGTCAGGGTGTTGGTTTGTGGACCAGTTGTGCCTTTATAACAAATATGGATGGAATAAGAAAATGTAATAGGGCAGCTGGTGTTAAATGCACCGTCAGAGTAAAAATAAGTGACCTTAATCATAACAGCAGGACAGCTCTGCCACTGCTACCACAGTACTACTGAGCATATAGACCCAGCCCCAAAACAAACAACTGCTCTCAAATCCAGTCAGTTTACTGCAGGCCTCCTATTCTGTACCAAGCACACTGTGGATTGTCTTTTGTTCCTCAGTTTAAGACTGATTTTATGGAGGTCTTAGAACCCTATTCACCCTGTGGCCAGAGAATAAAGCACCAGTCATTATGATGATGTGACCTGAGGTAGCTTCAGAGTCCATTCAGGCAGTTTTTGAACATTTGGTCTAGACTTTTTTATTAAATTGTTCTAGAGACAGATGGAGAAAAGGGAAAGGAAGATATATTATTATTAATAATAATAAACAAAAGAAGTATTTTGTGTTCCAGATCCAAATCAGTTCCAAATCATATTGATTGATCAGAACTCTATCATTCCAAAAACAATATCAATTGAGCAGGCAGAACGCAATTGTTCTAGACACCATGATAGTCCTACAGCCAGCGAGCATCCTTCATCCCAGGCTCTCGCTCTGGGACTTCAGATATTCCCAAATCCATTCGCAGGCATCCTACGTGCAGACCCAAGTCTGGAGGTCTTGAGATTCGGATGCCACCACAAGATGCCAAGAACTACGCTTAATCTGGGCCAAAAGGCTGAGAAGTGAAGATATTTACTTCAGTTTTTGAGCACAGTTGCAACAGCCCTCCATTTAATTTGCTCTTTGCTGCTCTCCTATTGATAAAGGTGTAGTCATTCAGGGAGCAGCAAAAACAACAACAAAAAAACTCCTTGGGGGAAGAGCCAGGTGATCAAATAACAAATAAAGAATATACAGAGCAGACAGCTCTTTTCTAATAGAAGTATTTACCCAAATTACAAATACAAAATATACTTGCAAATAATGGGAATAATTCAAACACATATTTAAACAGTTTCCAAACACATATTTAAAAAACTATAAGTTTTCATCATTTCCATATCCTGAAAGAGTCCATGTTTTTGCACTGAAGAGAGGTGGCCAAAGTCAGCATGCATTTGCATGCATTACAAATAGTGGTTGTTCTTCAATGGTCATCATTCTATTCAGATTTCATGGCCAAGAAAATAGGATGGGTGGATGAAAAGCTGGATAATCAGAGAGACTCAGTTTTCAGTTACACTACTGTAAACCCAAAGTAAATCTGTGGACTTCACTGACACATATCATACTGTTGTATGGTACCTCATACCAAAATACCTTTATTTTTTCCTATTCTGAGTATTGAGAAAACTAGTCATACCACAGGGATGTACCTACTTGCAAATGCTATTTAAAGGTGTACATTGTTCAATCTTAGCTTGATAAGATAACAGTTTCTAACTTGGTATATTAGTAAAAGGAGCTGCCTTACAGGTACTTACCTATTCCACATGATGGCGGTATTTTACAGATGTATTTAGGTGGACAAGTTAACTTACAGGCTGGGTTCTGGAAATCACTTCTTTGGGTGGTCTGTCTGTCATAAGATGGATTATAATGTTGTATATGGGATTTACCAGTTGGCCACCAATGATCCTTTAAAGGCAAAGGAAAGAGAAATGAAAATCTATACATGCCCTTAAGTGTGTACTATCATTACATTGTCTGTAACATCTTCTCAGATCTCACAGAGCTTTAATTCTCCTGCTAGCTCCATGTTTGCTTTATCTACTTTGGCTCCTAACACTGACCCTAAGCAGGCTACTCTTAAATATGTTACAGTCTCATTATTTTTCCCTCTTCTGTCTTGCACTGTTATTCTTCCCTCATATAAACACCATGTAACTGTCTCTCAGATTCTGGGGTTTCCCCAGGTGATCTAGGAAAGTGAGATGTCAGGTATATCATTATGTACAAACTGCCTTCTCACACCACTCTTACAAGAGGCCATCGTGGCACATCAGAACCAAAGCTGGAAAAAAAATGTTTCTAACATTCACATTTTTGGCAACAACATCCCCAGTGCAGAGGGAAACCTGTCTAACATGTTAAGAGCTCATGTTAACAAGCTGAGGATAGTCACTATTGTAGCAGAGTGCCTATGCAGACACTCTGACTGGGGGTAAATTTCACCCAAAATGAACCACCCTTTTGCTAAACCAAACAGAGAGTGTTTGATTATTTCCTGGCACTATGGAGAGACTCAATGCATTTTATCAGAGGGCTCACGTAGAAAGGATTCCATAACCACACTCGTTATAAAATGTTATCTGCCATTCGTACAGGCCGCAGGACTGATCAGAACCATTTTACCTATGCAGAAAGAACAAAAATGCAGTACATTTGCAAAGCTGCCATGTTAGAACAGTCATCTAAACTATCAAGCAAGACAACACCTGGCTTGTTCTCTCCCTTCTAGAGTTCAAGCATCTCATTTCCCTGCATTGGACAGGAAGGCCTATTCCTACATGCTATTTAACAGTTTAAACAGCTAACCTTCTTCCAACATGGCTGCTTAGCTTACCATATTGTGACACACTTTCTGATGCTGAGAGGCACCTTACTTAAATGGGACACTTCACAGACCAAAGCACTCCAGCATTGATAAGGTTCCACAATCCATCCCCCGCAACATTAAATCATTGGATTAGAGTAAAATTCCCACCTGTGCAAAGAGCCCATACACTGTTACCATGTTACCCATTAATGCTATGTTTTAAGAGGTACATCAGCTTTGTGCTCACCTTGTCTAAGGGTCACTTTCCTAGAAATGAAATAGACAATAACCCCTTTAAATCAATTTCCTTTAACTGTAATACACAAAACAAATCAAACCAGAAACTACTGTGTGATAAAGTAATTCTAAGACTGACCGAATCTGACAAAAGCAAGCTTTAATTATGATTTTCCTAACACCTCTTTGTGCCTGACTATTGCAGGTATCTTCATGCAGTGACAGATCTTCATGCCATATGCACTGCCATTCCTTGGCACAGCAGAGTGAGTTAGAGAGTTTTAAGGCTTAATTCTGAGCTTTCTTACTGTTATGGGGTTCAATTCAGATCCTTAGTGCTATTTAATGTAGTTCTCTCATGCAGCATAGAGGTATATATTATTTAGAGTATGATATTAGTTGGAAAGATAATGCCAAATGATCCCACCTCTTTTTGCATAGTATTTTTGGTTTCCATATAGACTATTGGTTCATTTAAGAACCTAACATCACAGTCAATGACTTTTGCATAACGTGGGTACGGATGATTGCGTCGCTCTGGTGAACACGGTGGCTCACGCGGTTTGTTTTCTCTATTGAGCTTTTCTAGCCTCTTAACTGGCTCTGGCATATCAAGATAAAATACTCTCGAGGTATCTGAGCTGGAAGACAAAAGAAGACAAAGACATGACTATTTTCACATACATACCCTATAACGTGTTAGTAGTTAATCTATTTATATCACATAAAACAGGATAAGAAAATAGTATCTGCTAAGAACTTAAGCAGGCTTAAATCCCATTTCACTCAGTATTGTAACTGCAGGATCTGATTTCACTGCACCTACTGCGGGATTACATGAGTATACACGGCAGCAGAATTTAACTTCTATGGTATGCTTCTTCTCACTCACTAGTTTTGGATTAGCGTAACTCAGTGTTAGTCCCAATGCATGCTGGAGAAATCAGAATTGGCTGGTCAAATATTTGTACATTAAATTGTTGCAATATGAAAGTTGACATCTCAGGTCTGCTTCCCTTTAAATATTTACTGATGTCTCTAACTTGTTACAGTCTGCACAAAACTATTATGTATTGCAAATGCTTGAGGCCAGCTCCTTTACATGTTCTACCTTCTATTCCTGATCCTTCCTAATCCGGTTTTTGCTCTGGCCAGTCTACCAGGACAGTCCTCCCAGCATTCTTAATGATTTGTTCGTAGCTAATGCCAAACGGCTGACTTCTATTCTTATCCCTCTCAACTAATCAGTAGCTCACTTACGTCTCTATCACCTTGGCACATTCTTTTTTCCTTATTCTACTCTCCAATGGGTTTTTTTCCAACTTATCTAATCAATCTTCTGTAGCATCTTAGGATAATCACCTTCCCTTCCTGACTCCTTTCTCAGTGGCTGCTCCAGAACATTCTGTTCTGAGTCTCCTACTTTTCTCTGTTTATGCTCTCCCTTTGGTGATATTATCTCTGATCACAGCCAACAATATCATTAACATGCTGATGACCTTAGTTACACTCCCCTCCTTCCTTCCTTTTCTCCCTGTAGTGTTTCATTCTGCTCCTGCCAGTTTCACCTCTATTTCCAGAAAGGCAAATTATCATTAATTAAACATGAAAATAATAAAACAAAATAGCATTCTATTAAGACAAAAACAAAAACCTGCCCTAGTACCTCAGAAAAAGTTCTATGATATAAGGATTGGTACGTTATTAGAGAAGTGACATATAGACTTGATATGACCAATATTTTGACATAAAAATGGCTTCTTGGAAACTAAAACTATCCATTTCCAGTAGAAGTAATATTAACCTTACTCACATCAAAGCCTCAGGTCTTGAACAGGAAATAAGCTGCCAAATACAGGTAATGATACCAAATTATGTCAGTCACTTATATAATTAATCAGTGGACTCAGGGCAATCAATACATAAGGAGTCAATGAGAAGCCATGGCATTTGGGCACTAAAAAAATCTCCCTTTTTCCACTGAAACAGTACTACTAATAATTTTGTTAGCATTATGGCTTTGCCTAAGGTCCTACACAGGATTTCATAGACATTAGACATTAGGGCTGGAAGGGACCTTGGAAGATCATCAAGTCCAGCCCCCTGCCCAAAGGGCACAAAGTCAGCAGGATCCCAGCAAGATAGTCTGAAGGTGTTCAAGGTAGGTGCTTGAACCACCTCTAGCGGCAGTCTATCCAAACCTTGGGGGCTCGGACAGTAAATAACTTCTTCCTTATGTCCAGCCTGAAATGTTCACAGAGGAGTTTGTGATGATACTCTACTGTTCTGTGTATTGCAAGCTTACCATGTACTGGGTACTGTACAAACCCAGAACAAAAAGACAGTCTCTCTCCTGCAGTCTGACCCAGCTTCTGCAGAACTCAGTGACAATTTCTCCATTGGTTACAGCTGGAGTTAGCTCAGTAGTCTGAGGTGTCTACAGCCTAGTTTCATACTAAGCATCTCATCCATTTACTGTCCAACAATTTCTGTAATTTTATTTATTTACTAATTGGTTACTAGACTGGAGGAGTGCAGCCTTTACTTTGGTAACCTACTGACTTGTAACTTTAGCAGCACTTAGCAGTTTAGGGCTGTGTTTACTGAGTACCCATGTTTATAAATTCAAGTAGTTTTGCTTAAGGCTGATTTAGGTGCGTTTAATGTATAACAAAAATGAATCAGGATTAGATCTTTCCTTCCTTTCCTGCACAATTCTTCATTTAAGAACATAGAACTCAACAGCCCTACTTGAGTCAATGAGTACAGTATCCTGCTATCATAGGCAGTGAGGGTATATAATCCCTTTCAAGATCATTTTAAAACTAATTAGGTTTCTTGCCCCAGTCACTCCTCAAATAGTTAGGAACCTTCTTTTAATTTCCAGCCTAAATTTATTCATGGCCAGTTTATTCCTATTTCTTTGCATCTAAACTTTGTCTTTATGTTGAAAGAGCTGTTCTTTCTCCTTGGATTTTAACATCCTGATATAAACTTACTGTGAAAGGCAGTGATGCCCTCAAGTCACTGTGCAGCTTCAGGCAGACTAAACCAGAAGCAACACAGTTCTTTCCATGGATGGGCTAATTAGCACAGAGCTGCTCTGATTGGCACTGTCATTCTTCAGTGCTAATTCACCTGCCTACTGAGCCATAGAGTCGCTGTTTGGAGCTGTGCAGCATCTTTGAGGGTGCCACTGCCTGGCACAGTAAATTTACTATGTAAGTATGGCCTTAATTTCAGGCTCTTCATTCCCCTGGTAATCCTAGTCATTTTTGCCAACCCTGCTGCAGTACAAATTCCCCATTCTTAAACAGCGTGACTAGAACTGTATGCTCAGTGAAGGACCAAAAGTAAAGTCACTGCATTAGTGCCGGACTACATTCTGGTTAACAATCTCTGCTCTTCTCTCTTAGCTGAGAAGCAGTGTGTACGAGCCTGCTGGCATCACCACAGTAGTGGGGCTACACTGCTGTTAGTTCTGTGTTTGACTTTGCATTTTGTAGCATTAAATTCATCCCACTTCTACTACTTCAGCTTTCAAGGCTATGTGATTCTTTCTGTAAGGTATTCCCAATCCTCTGTCCTGGTGATACTTCCCAACTTAGTGTCCTCAGCAAATTTCATTAACACATTCTTACTTTCTGTGCAATGTCACTAATGAAAACATTACATAAGATTATTTCTGGCAAAACCAGTGCTTGAGTCCTCCACTTGAGAACTTCCCTCCAACACAACACTCCTCTTTTCAGTATCCTGCATTGCCTCCCCTTTCACTAGTTCCTTATTCAGCTTAAAATTCTGGTACCGGACCCTGTTATATTTATCCAAGGACATTCTGAAATAAAATTACTCCAACTAAAAGTGTACAAGCTATACAGGGATTGCCATTAACAGATTCAACAAAAAATAACTTTAGATTCTCATGTGCACAGTCAGCACGTTCACATAGCTCATAATTCCTACCTTCTTAGTTTAAATAATAATTTCCCTTGTGTTGCTGTATTAAATGTTATACCAAATCCCGTATGGGTCTATCATATTTCTTCTGTCTAGAGCAGTGTTTCTCAGCCTTTTGAGTAGTAAGTACCCCCTAACTTCTGAAAAATTTAATAAGTACCCCAACACTCAATTTTCCAGGGGATTTTATATTTACAGACTAATGTGTGCCATATGATGGAAGAAAGGCTGTGTATATAAGGCTGTGATATAACAGATGTCTGATCTGGTTCTGGATATGGTTACCACCTTTTACACCAGGGATGCACAACTCAAGTATGTCCCTAAGCTAGAGGTGACATTGCACAAAGCTAGGAGAGCTGAACCATTTTGTCCTGTTTCTGTTTACCTCTGCTCTTTATTCTTTCTTTTAACTTCTGTTCCAAAGCTTTGCATAACCTCTTTTTACTGGCCACTTTCCCCACCAATGTAGCTAGTCTTCATAGTCCGCAGAGTCCTGCAGACATCAGTGACTTCTACATGGTTCTCATGTGGCTAAATTTTGCAGATTTCAACTTCCATACCTCCCACACATCCATTAACTTTTGATAAAAAGCAATCATGATCCAGTTCTTGTGAACTTACTCCTCAATTTCTGGAGTGCAGCTACTAAGGAAATAGCAGAGCAGAATGACCAGATTGTTTGGAGCTGTATTACGTTGGCAAAGAAATCCCTCAGGCTAGAGGAGTTGATGTAGGTATCTCAGTGAGCCAGTCCAGCTGTACAGAAAACTGACCACTGCCCAGCTGTCCCACAGGGAGCTCTTCAAAGAAATCAGGGGAAGGACAAATACTGTCACAGCTGTGACCCATATGCACAGGGATAGTCACTCTGGAAGGTTATTCTCTGAATGGGCTCAAAGTCTCTCTCAGCCTTACTAATTCTGCCCTACTTTGTGGATTCTTCCCTTTTTTTAAATCATTGGGATTATAGTGACAACTTCTTTTGAAGGCAGATAATCAAGCACAGGAACCCCAGTTGATAATCTGCTCATGAATATTCTAGCAGATGATTCTTTGCCTCATGATATCCATCACCTAACCTGTGTGTTATTATGGCTTGAAAGCAGCTGCAGCTAAAGTGGCAGGAGAACCTTGCAACCTTTAGGAACAGCGGCCTTTAAGTGAGCTTGTGCCACTCAGATTCAGGCTGCTCCTGGGGCTGGTAATGTTTCTTTTATGGCCCGCACCTGCCAGAATATGGGCCAGAACATTGCAAGCCCGATTACAGACCCTTTCAAGATTCCACAAACAAGTTGCGTTGGCCTCAAAAGTGGTAGGCTAGGTGCAGGGCCAACACAAAGCTATTCTGTAAGAACTGAAGTCACTTGGATGAGAAGCTCCTTCAACTTGGACTCCCTAAATGGATGTGAAACCAGACACTTCTAATTATTTGTGGTTACACTGGAACTAAACAGAACCTGAAAGAAAGGAAGAGATAAACCATGCTTTGCTACGTGCCTTGCCTTCCCCTGCTACCAAAGATCTGCTGCCCAAGCCAAATATCACCATGTGTAAGGTAAAGTGACTGAAGTTAGAAACATTTTTCTTTACTGGTGAGCACTGCTGTGCTTAGCGTGACATAAAAAGATTGATATGCTTGAGAGGTGTCCCCAGAGCAGCTTCGGCGCCTCATTTTCAGGTTTGGTATGTGTATATGGAAGCTTGAGGGTGCGAGGGCGTAGCGGAAACACAGACTAATGCAGGATCAGGGGATTAACTTGAGTGGGCGCATCAACTTGAGTGGATCAACTTGAGTGGGCGCATGTCCTGGACTGACCAGAACTGACACAGTCCCGGAGAACCTCACAGGGAAGGCGCATGGGGCTCAGATCCTGGGCCCTGCATGTGTGGATGGTCCCATGTGTGCCACATGCAGCATCCAGGTGAACTTGGATCCAGGGGCAGCACCAGGGGACAAATCGGGCCTGTAAGCTGCACCTTTGCCACTCCTGCCATAACACAACCGGGAAAAGGCTTGTGCACCCCTTGCATCTGGCCAGCTCCTCTCATACAGCGCCTGGCACCAGGCCCCCTGGCTGCACACCACTACAGTGGTACCCACGGGACACGGAACACCAGCAACCTCCCCCGGGGCGCCTGAGGGGTGTTGGGTCCTCGCCTGGCAGGGGGATGCCCAGGGGAGCAAGGGCTGCCTGCCGGCCCCCCACCCCCTCAGGTGCCCGCAGGGCAGCCCCGGTACCATCCTCCCTCTCTCAGACAGTCCAGGCAGCACTTACGGGCGCAGCGGGCCCCGCTTCTTGCGGATGGACGGGATCACGGGGGGCTGCCAGTGGGACATGGCGGCGGCGGGAGCAGGGGTGGGCGGCGGGCGCGCGCTGAGCCCGGGGCAGCTCGCAACGCGGCCCATTGTGACCGCCCCGTTGCTAGGCGACCCGCGCCGCGCGGTTGCTAGGAGCCCCGGGGGCCCCGCCCCGCCCCGCCCGGACCCTCGGCCATGCCGGGTCGTGTCCCACCCCCCGGTGCTCGGCTTCCCCCAGCGCGGGGCCAGGGGGAAAAGGGACTTGCCTGTGTCCCTTCTCAGCTTCCTACTGGCTGGTTTCTTTTTTTCCCCACAGGGAAAATAAAGCCTGGACGGGTGACAAGCCGGTGTTTCCTGAGGGGGACCCCGCGGTCAGAGTCTGCCTAGGAGGGGAGTAAAGCACAGGGGCAGAACTGGGGCACACGGCTTATGAGGAGAGGCAGAGGGAACTGGTTTGAGTCTGGAGAAGAGATTTTTTTTTTAAATTTGTGTCCAAGGCCAAATGAGCCAAAATTAATTCCAAATCCAAGAGTCCAGAACCATTACTACCCACACCTGGGGCTTCAGATGTTCCCCAAACCTTTGGTGGGCATCCTACTTGCAGGCCCTGGGCTTGGGGTTCAGATGCCCCCAGGTTTTGCTTGCCCTCAGCCAGAGGGCCCTGGGAGCAAGCCAGGAGAGTCTGGAGAAGAGAAGAGTGAGGGGGGATTCATTTAATAGCATCCTTCTAGAGTTCAGCAGAGGGCAGCGAGCATGGTTTGGGAGCTGGGGCACATGCCTCTGGAGGAGAGGCAGAGGGAAGTGGGCTTACTGAGTCTGGACCAGAGAAAGCGGAGAGGGGATTTGATTGCAGCCTTCGCTCCCTGAAGGGGGGCTGGAAAGAAGATGGAGCCGGGCTGTTGTCAGTGGTGGCAGATGGCAGGACAACAGTGGTCTCAAGCTGCAGCGAGGGGGAGTTTAGATTAAACATTAGGAAAAACTCTCTCCCTAGGGGGTAATAAAGCACTGGAACAGGTTACCTACGGACATGGTGCAATCTCCATCCTTGGAGGTGTTTAAGACTCAGGTAGACAAAGTCTTCAGTGGGATGAGATAGTTGGGGATGGTCCTGCCTTGAGCAGGGGTTTGGACTGGGTGACCTCCTGAGGTCCCTTCCAACACCCCTTGTCTTTCATTCTCTGATTTTACAATCATAATCTGGCTCCTTTCTCATCACTCAACTAACTCAGAGATGCTATAAATCCAGCAGAAAATGACCCCTAGGAAATTACCCCTCCCCTGCCACACAAGTCACCTTGAACCACCTTAGCTCTAACTTTTCCCTCCATGTTAAACAAACAAATAAACCTCATCTTGGATTTGTGTACTTAGAGTAGTTATTTTGGGGGGCTGAATCAGCATTAAGGTTAATTCACCTTACAGTCAAAGTACTGGCAGCATTTCCCCACCCCCATCATTCCTACCCAGTATCTGCCTCAACCATAATTTACTCAGAAAGGAGAATCTGGTCCCGAGCATAGATAAGCATCCTGTCTTATAGCCAATATTTTAGTCAGACGTGAAAAACACAAATCTAACTGCAGAGGAAGTAAAAATAACTCCAGCTCCTAGAGTCGGCCTTGCAGTAGGGATCCACTATCAGCTCACCTGCTGGATTTCACTGTAAATTTCCCCAGGGTTGACATTGCCACAGAGTAAACCCCCCCCTGTACACACCTGCCAAAAAGGGAAGAGACAGACTCATAGCTAGGTTCTCTCAGGGAAACTGAATGGGTCACTTGAACTAGTGTTGAAAAACAACTAGACCAGACAAAAGCATTGAAGGCAGCTTGAGGGAATTCTTTCCTGTTTTTCTAATGTTTGATGACTCTTTCAAACAGCACTGTAGGACAGTAACTGTTATTTCACCACCAGTTCAAGGGAACCCAGAGCTAAAACCAATGTTCAACACCAGTTCAGTTTCCTGATGGGTGACGGCACCAGCTTTTTAAGCAGATTCCCCACTCGCTTGTAACAAGAGTCTTTTGTCCTTTTACTAAACTTCAGCTCTAAATTCAACATTGGATGCTCTCACCTGGTCACCCAGATTTCGGTTCCACCTGGGACAAAGTTGTTTTGAATTGTTATTTTAAGATTTAGAGTTCACCTGCCTTCTTCACTCCAAATTAAAAATCTAAATTCTGGAAACTGTAAACCTGCACACTATGTGAATTTAGCAACTTGAGATCTGCAAGGAAAAGGCATTTATGACAACCGTGGTACAACTAAAAGTAAATGGATTAGCTAACAGAGTATTTAGGTATAGCCTTAGGTATTTAGAATAGCCTTATAGAAGGATGTTGTCATCCTGGTTACATTGGTTCAAACATTGTTTCCTTCTAGCAAGAGAAAGCAGGATGGTAAATCGGCTGCAGCACCTGCTTTCCCAAATATTTGCTATTCATTCAGTTGATAAATGACATGAGTATGGATCCAGAGTTTTCTTTTTGGGCATGGAGAACTCCCTGAAGCTGTATTAGATATCTAATAACAATGGGAGAAGGCAAGGCACAGTGGCACCTTATAAACCAACTCATCAGAGCAGCATGAGCTTTCATAGGCTACAGCCTACTTAGTCATCTGCTATGAATGGACTTGCAGAGAGCAGGATACTAAATATGAAGGAATAAAGTCATAACAAAGCTGTAAATAAAGTTCTAATAACAAAGGGATGCAATTGATTTAGGAGGTTAATAGTTTGCTTTTCTTGGGTTAAACCAGCCTGCCTCTGGAGTTTAATTTGATTTGACCAAGCTTAATTTGATTGGTCAAACCAGAAGCTTATTTTCCCCCACCATGTGTACACAAGATTTTTTTTAGATTGATGTTAAATGCTTATTTATAATGATAGGGAGGAACAGGTTGACCAGATGAAAATTCATTATTTGCCTGCAGAAGAAAATCATAAACAAGCTCTTATGCAAAGACCTCCAAATAGAAGTGAGCTAACTCTGATCAATTAATGGTGGCTTCACTCATCTCAAATGGGTAGAAAGGTGCTCGCCTCCTCCTTGTGTGCCATTTCAAACAAAGCTCCCTCAAATCAGCACTTGCAGGCTGTTATTATCCTGAACTACCCCTTATCTTTACATAATTATAGTTGTGGTGCATGTATTGCTATAGTGATGGCTGTGTCAGCGCTTTCCTTATAAGCACAGAGTTTAAAGGATTTGTAGCTTGGCCATTCCAATTTGCCTCTCTATGACCTCGCTCTACAATGTAGCAGCCTGGGAGAGTGACAGGAGATGGATCTTATGTCACTAAAAGGGGACTGATCCAAGCAGAGTGGTTGGGTGCTAGCATTTTACCAGTTATGTGAAAATAAAGAAAACTCAATGTTTGCATGAAAGAAAGGACTTTGAAGGGAGGGACTGAAGTTCTTGAGGAACAGTTTTCTTATCTTTTTATATCTACCTCCAGCTTGTGTTTTTCAACATGCTTGTTTGTTTTACTTGGCTAGACAGACACTTTCTGTTTTTTGCATGGCTGGTTAACACAATCCCCCTGTGGCTTGACACTGTCAGGGAACATCACCCCCAAATACCCAGTGTGGTGTGACGGTGAAAGCAGGAAATCCATAGAGAAGCTGTAACTACATTACAGTGGCCGCATCTACACGAGACGCTTAATGTGCAGTGGCCTAATAACTGTGCGGTAACGTGTCACAGCATGGACAGTGCTAATACATTACTGTGCAGTATTATTAAGCTACTGCACAGTAGTGTCACTAAAAAGGCATTCGCTGGTGCTACTGCTCAGTAACTGTAGTTACTGTGCATTTACTTAGTACTTCACTAAGCAAGTACTAATGTAACTGTGCAATAAATTCATTAAGCAAGTACTAAAGTAAATGTGCATTAATAAACATGTAGATGTGACCAGTGAGTAGCTAAAGACATTAGCTGTTGCTATCACCTACAGCAAAATTGCTAGAAGTTGTTAGGGAAACAGAAACTTAGACTGCTTAGCACAGCATTAGAAAGGAAGTTATATCCTGATCAGTGGTGAAAGACTGAACTAAAATTCAGAGGCAAGTGCCAGAGGAGAATTGCAAGGAATATGCCATTAGGATATGAAATATCAAGTTTAGTGCAAAGTAACCCTATTGCAGAGCAGAAAGAAAGCAGCTCAAAGCAGAGCATTCTGTATTTCAGAATGATACAATACAGTCATCTGCATTTACATGAAATAAGGCAAACTGTTACCAAATCTGAAGACTCTTTCTAATCCCCCAGATCTAGGAACTATCACAAGTAAAAAGAAGCATAGTCTATCACGGTGTAGCCTACCCGCTTAGATTGGATGCAGTATAAAATGCAAATCCTGTCTCTGAACCCTGGTTAAGATTTGGATGTCTTAGACTATGACTTGCCTTTTTCTTTGGCTCAAGTATGGCTTATTCGGGGCTCATTTGTGGATTATGCCCCATCCGTGTATTGGGGAGTTGAGCTGCATCATGGAGGAGGTGACCAGGGGACAGTACAATAGTGCCTCCCATTTCACACTGCACACCTAGCCAAGCAAGCCTTCTGGCTGAAGGGAAGTGGGGAGATGTCCATAGGCTCTGCTGCTCTCTGCTTCATCCCCTTGATGTCTTAGCCCCACTTAAGAAGAAAGGGAGTCAGAGGAGGAGAGATTAAAGAAGGGAGGGAGTTAATGCCTTGGTTTAGCAATGAGCTCTTCACTGAGTTACAGCACAGAGAGGAAGGAGATGGAAATAAACAGGGCAGGATGGAAGTTATTGATCAAAGACCACCTGTTTTAGGAGAGAGGGTGTACTCATGTATGTTTGTGTGTGTGTGGTCTATTGATTAGAATACTGGAGACCTACCTTTTTCTTCCAGCTTTGTCACTGAGTCACCATTTGACCTCCACATGCCAGTCTCCCACCTGTAAAATGGGGATAATGATAATAAATGTTACTGTCATTTGTAAAATGCTTATGGGTAAAAAATCCGTGTTTATATTTGGCATAAAGGACTTATCGGCACATGCTTAGGATGACTCCATTAAGCCAAGCAAGCCAATTAAAACTAATGCCCATGAAACCCTAATCCTAGCCATCCTGGATTTGGGTTCAGTCATGTATTTTGAATGAAAAATTTAGAACTTCTTTGAAGCTGTTTATTGGTGCTATTTTCACACTGATTCACTTGAAATTTCAGGTTTTATATGCTTACCTGCATAGGTCTTTGGTGGACAAAAATGAGAGTTGAAAAAGAGCTGAAATTTCATGCTGGAGTGAAAACAAATCTCTCTGGCAGAGTATCTGAAAGGAGCTCTGAGGTTTGAAATGGGATGCAGTGGTTCCAGCAGAGATGAATTAGTAGGCAGAACACAGGTGAAGCAATCAAAGCCACATGCAATCTAATCTATGGATACTAATGTTGTATAACAATTATATGCATATAATTTGATAGTCCAGGATTGATAAGGGTTGACATTAAGGTCTGGTAAATAGACACTAAAAACTGAGTAATTTGAAAAATTATTTATGTATTCTTTACTAGCTAGCTGTAGCATTGTTTTCTTTGCTGAATATTTGTTTTCATTACATATGTTTAATTGGTTGCTTCAGGTCATTTATTAGCAAGACTTTTATCCCATGTAATTTATCATATAGCTGTAGCTTTTAGGCCCTGCTTATTTTCTTTAAGTTTACTCTCTTAACTAAAGCTTATGCTTCTGATGTTCACATATGAATTCTATTTTGATGTCCTTCCCTGAAGATGCTTGCCCTCGTATCTCCTCTGTTGTAGTCATCACAGTTTTCAGCTGTTAAATATCCATACAGCTGATTTTTTTTATGAACTGCATCATTTATTTTCATCTTTCTAATTCCTTAATTTTTGAATTCTTGCATCTCAGCAATTGTTGGGTTTTTCTTTTTGTGTACTTCAGTTTTGGGTTGTAGTAGCTAATGGCCAACAGAGTCATGCTAACATTCCTTAGATACAATACCTTAGCAACATTCTTACTGGAGAACCCCAAGTTCTTCCTTACTCCAAAACTTGGGTATGGCAACCTTCAGAGCATGGTACAAATTACAACTGTATCTCTTATCTTTTCCTTTAAGGAGTGAAATGGGGACCAAAATAATACACCATATTTACTTGAATCCAGGATGACTTTGAATTTAAAATCCCCCCACCCCCAATAGTTAGAGTAGAAACTTGGGGCAAATGATACATTTGTTATAATTTCCGTGTCTAAAATCTAATTTTGGTGTGTCATCTTAAATTCATCCCTCCCACCACTGCAAGGAGAAGAGCAGTGGCAGGGAAATAAGCAGTGGGGGGGTAGGCAGCCTGATCCCCACCCCTTGTCCCCATTGCACCCGCACCATTTACCCCGCTGGTGTCTACAATTCCCAGCACCTGCCCCTGCCCCTGGTGGCTGCCGCCTGCTACCTTTCTCCCCACTCCATGGTGCCTGCCCCCACCTGATGCCTGGCCCCTTGACACCTGATTCCCCCCAGCACTTGCCTCCTCCTATTGCTTACCCCTCCCTCTGCTGCTTAACCTATGTGGTGGCTCCAGTGCTCCAGCTCTGACTCCAGCTCCAGCTCTGGTCCCTGCCAGGTAGCAGTGGTGGCAGTACTGGCTCCTGGCTGAGTCAGGACTGGAGCTAGAGCCACAGCAGATCCCTGGCTGCTCCACAGACTTCCTTGTGCTTCCCCCCTGCATGCCCCCTTCCCCCCCACACAAGTCACCTTGAGCCACCCTGGCCCTGCCCAGGCAGCAGCAGTGGTGGCAGCTCTGGCCCCAGCCCTGGTACTCAAATCCAAGACAAGGCACTTTTTTTCTCTCCATGTTAAACAAGGAAACAAACCTCATCTTGGATTTGAGTACATAGGGTAGTTATTGTTTGGGGCTGAACTGGCATTAAGCGAAACTAAATTGCTTTTTATCAGAGTAACACATTAACATTTTTTTAAATCTCATCACTCAATAAGAGGAACTGTTTTGAAAAACTGCAAATAAATCAATAGAAATATCAGAGTTAAAAAAGGAAACTAGATATTAAATACTCCCTGATTTCCTGTGTGTTTTCCTTTCCTTTGATGACCAGCTGTGGACATATGGTATGTACTTAATTTGGATTCCCTGCCAACTGCACAAACCCCAACGGTATAAATTGTACATCTCCATTGCCACCAAAATCAACACTTCATGCAATGAAACCATCAGAATCCACAGATCATATGTGTCTGTTACAGGACAGGGTATATTTTATCTGAGGCACCAAATGCCCTCATGGAAACTAGGTGGGTGAAAAAAAAAAAAAAGCACTATGCTCCAGAATAAAGCATTGCAGAAGACTGATAAAGGACAGAAACACCCAATGACTTGAGGGAGAACACTTTTCAGAGAACAAGCACTTCATTTCTGATCTCGCAGTAATTCTACATAAAGGAAACCTACCAAACACCTTCAGAAGATGGCCCTGAGAACAAAAATTCATAATGTTACTAGGTACTAAACTCTATATAGTAAATATAGATAATGGTTTCACCGTTTATTATAATTAAACTGGGGTCTCTTTTAACTTCTATGTTAGAAGAGAAATAATGACCTTTTCCCCTTTTGGTCTTATTCTTCTACATAATTCTGCTATCTATTCAACTGCACTTCTCCTGTTTTGAAGCAACTTCTCATAGTGTTGCTTTGCTCCTAGTTTACAGCCCTCCTCCACTCCACTAAATGACTGGTTTTATTTACATATGGAGTTAATCACAAACTGTTGTTTTATCTGATATTTAGCGTAGGATGAATTTGCTTCTTTTTCCAGACCCGAGGAGGGGCATTTTGTCTAACTTCTCTCCCAAATACACAGCTGGTCAAATAAAAGGTATCACCAAAAGGACATGTTTGATTGTCACAACTATAAAAACATTATATTAACGGAGCATAATGGCAAACAACAAGTGAAGGGCTCAGTTGCAAGTTAATCAGCTGCTGAGCAGTATAACTCCAGATAGACTGAAGGCAGATGGCTTATTGCAGGGGTTTGATTTGTTGCCCTTTACTAACTTATTTTCCTGCTACTGGATGATGGAGGTGATGTGCAGAACTAATGAACAGAAAGAAATGGTTTTAGGGACAAATCACACCAGCAGCTACAAGTGGAAGGTGAAGGCTAAAGTTTGCCCTGCTACAATGAAGTTTAAAAGGTTACACAGGTGTCAGTGACAGCTGCATTCTCCCTCTGTGTTTAACCTGATGATATTTTTGCAGCTGTAATACAAAAACAATTCATTGGCCTTTACATCAAGCACTGAAATAGTTCTTAGCGTCACATTCATGTTTCAGACCAATCTGAAATTCTCAAAACTAATGCAGGCTTCTGCTCACATTGCATTTGCTCTATGAAACACCCCACAGGGTTAGCCAGGAGAGCACAGGGGTCACAAGATGTGAAACTGGTTTTGCAATTCTCACTCAATCAGCCCCTATTTCTTCTAAGGCCCCGATCCTTTGAGCAGCTCCATGTAGGTGGAGACATAACCTTAAGATTATTGAAAGAATTAAGGTTGAAACTGGGCCTTTATTTCCAAAGCAACAGATTCTATTCCATCTACTAGCTATGCAAATAGACTTACTCCATGTTGCCTGCATACCGGAAAATCCATTCATGCTGCTGCTTTTTTAACTGCCATAATCTTACCCATGAGACTGAGTCATAAAAAAGCAGCAAGGAAGAGCAAGACCCACCCACCTTTTGTTTTACAGTTTTCAGGGACTCAAGTAGGGTATAACAGATTTGCATTCTATTCCACTCGCATGCCAAATACATGCAACAGAATATGGCTCGGGATGTATATGTTGCAAAGGTGCCTTCACACGCTCAGCCCAGAAACCCACAAGCTTTTGTTTCTTGTTTTCTACTATCTTGTCTGGGTAACTCCCTGCTTCTAGAATGATCAGTGTTCATAAAGCAATTGTAATTTCAAAAGAAACGTTCTGTAGATCAGTACTGTACTGGGCTTTTCCTCTGTCACATCGCTGTGAAAGCTTACTTCAAAGTTGCATATATAATGTGGTTTTTTTACATTAAATCATCATATATGTTTTAGTACTGAGCTGGCATCATCTGCTCAGGGCACTGCTAGGACTGAGGTCCAATAACGTGGAAAATGAATGATCATGTATCCTTTCCTAACAGAAGAATAATCTCTCAAGTACAAAGCTGGAGTCACTAGAAAGGAACCAAAGGTATATGCCAGTGGTTATTAACCTTTTTTTAAAAGGCACTCTTCAGAAAACATCTGCTTTTAGTTTTCATTAGTTTTCTGACTGTGGAAAAAATAGAGCAATTTTTCTGTTGCAAAGAGCTGAGAATCAGTACAGATTCAAATTTGAAATGTCTAGGTCTATCTTATGAATCACATTTGCAACACCTAACAGCACCATCACTGCATGTCACTCTTGAAAGGATCGTAAGGCATCCCAGGGTGCCCTGGCACCCTGGTTGAGAATAACTGGTATATGCCTTGTGCATTCCTAGGCTGTGGAAACAAGGCTTGTATTTATATCTTTGTCATTTCTTTCATTTCCATGGTGATTTTCTTGCATTTCCACTGATTCCATATGTAAAGCAGTTGAATCAAGACATCTTGGTTTTGTTTCCAGCTCTGCCTCTGACTTGTCCTTACAGAATATTGACTAATGTAGGCTCTATTGCCTCAACAGTGTCCTATTTACCTCAGGAGAACTACACAGAGGTATAGTGCCTCAGTTTCCACATACGTTAAGTAGGGGAAATGACATGTATCCACATTTGTGAAGCACTTTGGGGACTGGGTGCAAGGTATTATTATAATTTCTAGTCTTACTTCGAAGAGACAGATTTGGGAGCTGGAGGCAGTCCATGTACAACAGGTTGTTGGGATACCTGCCAACCTCAGCTCCTGGAATGGGGAAAGGTATATTTACGGTTCATGAGAATTTCAGTCAACGCCAAGTCAAAATTATGACTTTACTGAAAGACCGAAGGTAGAAGAGGGGCCTTTTGTCAAAGCTGTGACTTTTATTCTTTTAACTAAATGCTCTTTGAAAGTGGAACATAAAACCAGCCTAGTGCACCTCAGTTAAGACAAATAACAATAATTATAGATGTAATCACTATATAGCTGGGGAATCAGAAAAAGTGTGATCTTGTAAATCACTTTGTGCCTGCAACTCACAGTTTAAAATGACAGAATAGTCTTCTTTCTCACAGGCACATTACTGCCTGCTAGATTATACTGCCTGAATAATGAATTTAAGTAATCAGCATTATGGTATTCAGGCTATGGCTTAACTGTGATAAATAGTGCCTAAAGTCCTATTCATCCTGCTATATCACTCATTGTTTTGAGTACACATTACTATTTAGTCATCATTTTGTTTTGAAAGTGTCAGCAAACTTAGATAACTGAATAGGTTTTTTCCGCCTTTCCCTCTAAGTTACATGGTGCCTCATTAATGGGTTTTAACTTAATCTGCAGAATTTTATGGCTGCCTATTTCCCAGCCAGCATAAATGCAGACATTTCTGATAAATAAAATATGTTACAGTTATAACACCATCTTCATCTCACAGACGCACAATTGGGCCAGCATTCTGCATTTTCCTGCTGGGTGCTGAAAATATCCCCAAACAGTCGTCCAGTAGTGCATAAGTTATACACTTAGGTCATGTTTGCTTGGCAATGTTATGATCCTAGTTGTGTCTGAACTGGAGAGTAGAGCCACTACAAAATATCAGTGATAGATTATAGTAGTTACAAGGACCTCATAATAAGCCTTGAGTAGCTACAGATATGTCCAGAACACCAAGATGCCTCTGTCCTTTATTAGAGCTTGCCTTTTTAAAAATTTATACTCCATGCTGGCCCCTCCATTTCTGCTTCCAACATATTTCCTGTGGCTTTCCTCCAGAAAAATGTCTTCTCAGACTCAAGAATTACTTTAAGCTGCTCATGTTGAGGCCTTCTTCTCCAACTAGTTCTTGAATACCACTGTTTTTGCTCCTGCTGCTCATTTTTTGAAACCCAGGCCTAAATTTCAATACAGGTTTCCCTCGCCAACCACAGTTTTGCCAACTACAGTTTTGAGTATCCATGGTTAATATTCTGTATACAATTTTGGCTACCACGGTATACAATTCTGAGTAACCACGGTTTTCTGTGGCCATGTATCAGCCTATCAACCCCCTGGCCCTGCTCGTGCCTCTACTCCTCCCCCCCATAGCTCCTGCTCCCCCAGCCAAAGGTGGCCCCCAGCCCTGCCAGAGGTGCACGTGGTGGCGGGCTGCCCTACCCACAGTGGCAGGGGACAGCAGGCCCACTCGCTGCTGTTCCCTGCTGCCCTACTTCTCTCCCCTGCAACCCGGTGCGGCGGGGAACAGAGAAGCCACAGAGGGATCTCACCTGCTGCTGCCCTGGTGATGTGCCTCCTGCACATGGGGCTACACTGAGGGCAGCAGCACAGGGCTGCACCCCTCCAACCAGCAGCAGGCACAGGAGGCGCGTTGCTGGGGTGAACAGTGGCAGGAGAGGAGATCCCTGCGCAGCTTCTCTGCTCCCTGCCGCGTTGGGTCGCAAGGGAGGGAAGCAGGGTGGTGGGTTGCAGTGGGGAGCGGGCCTGCTGTTCCCTGTCACCCTGCTTCCCTCACCCGTGACCCGATGCAGCAGCGAGCAGAAAAGAGACATGGGGATCTCCTCACCAGCCACTGCTCAACTCGGCAATGCACCTCCTGCACATGGGGCTGCACTGAGGGCAGTGGCCCTCCCCCAGACAAGCCAACCACAGCCAACCTGCTCCCCGCTGGGACCTGCAGCTCCTGGCCCCAAGAGGCGAATGCACTGGGAGAGACGCTGCCTCTGCACCCTGGGCATGTTCTGTCTCCACCCACTAGCACATACCCCCTATAACCTGTCTAAATACCCCTAGGGGTACACCTATGCCCGGTTGACCACCCCGTGTATTAAAGGTAAGTAAAAATGATTTTTATACGCTATACTGTATAGTATTCAAGCCTCTAACCCCATTTTCCCCATAAGCCTTTAGTTTTACCAACCGTGGTTTTGCCAACCACGGGAACTTTTTGGAACCTAATCCCTGCGGTTCGCGAGGGAAAGCTGTAATGCTGACCACCAGCAGCTCCCATTGACTTCAGGTAAAGTTATTCA
The DNA here is from genome assembly GCF_001723895.1 of Crocodylus porosus. Classification (NCBI taxonomy): domain Eukaryota; kingdom Metazoa; phylum Chordata; order Crocodylia; family Crocodylidae; genus Crocodylus; species Crocodylus porosus. The sequence goes on from NW_017728943.1 coordinate 45,976,827, forward strand.
CATGCGGCATTTCTGAAAATCCAGCCCCTACTGGGTGTGTCTACACGAGATGCTTTACTATGCAGTAGACTAATCTGTTGCACAGTAAAGCATCACCTAGTAGCCGTGCTCATCAGCTACTGTGCAGTAAATTTGTCTATTGTGCAGTTAGCCAGTCTCTATAAATACAAGTACTAAACTAACTGAGCAGTAGATACTGTGTAGTAGGGCTTGTCAAATTTGTTCCCAGTCAGCCACACCAGCAGGGAACCTGGTCCTGGCACTGCTCAGCTCCTGGCTCCCCGCAGGAGCTGGGAGCCTATCAGCATGGGGGTCTGGGTCCCTCTCTGCTCCCCCGCTTTCCCCTTTCTGGCACTGTGGGATTTCTGGCTCCCCGCAGGAGCAGGAAGCTGAACAGTGCTAGCAGTGGGGAGCATTTCCTTCCCTGCTTATCCAGGGGCTGGGTGGGAGCTGTCCTGCTGGTGAGTCAGCTAGCCGTGGGCCCCCAGCTGGGCAGGGAACTCCTGCTCAGCCAGGGGTGGCCAGGAGGCTGAGCAAGGATTCCCCACCCAGCTGGGGGATAGCTGCTAGCCGCCCCACCATTGGGACAGCTTCTGGCTATCCCTGGCTAAATGGGGAACCCCCCTCCCAGCTGGAGGCTCACTGCCAGCTGCCCCAGTGGCCGACTGGGACAGGAGACTGGGAAACAGCAGTGGGGGTGGGGACTGTTTCCCAGCTCTCCACTCCAATCAGCTGATTGGGGCAGGTGGTTGGGAAGCAGCAGCTGTGGGATATCCCATTTTCCCTGCCCCATGCCCCAATCCACAGATTGGGCATGGGGCTGCGGGGCACCTGACATTAAGGTGAGATAGACCCCACCCTCCCCCCCGACCAGGCCCTGACTCTGGTGCTCTCTGCCAGCCCAGGGCTGGCACCCAGGGGAGCCTGGAGCTCCCCCTGGCTGATGTAGAGTGGGACAGCAGGGCTGGAGAAGCCCTGAACTGAACTGCTCCCCTTGGGAGAAAAGTAGCTCCCAATTGGAGCATGTGTAGACATGCTGCTAGGGAAAGCTTACTGAGCAGTAAGCTTTCTGGGCATTAATGGCATGTATAGATGTGACCACTGTCTTGCTGACCTGGCTACCTGACTGGTGCATCATTTAACATTTTGCTTTGCCTCTTCCCCACTAACATGTCCCAGCATTGTTTTTCCTCTGTCTATACAACCTCAGATCTCTGTTCCCACTTCCAACCTGAACAGCCCCGTAACATTTACCTACTGACTGGTGTATGTTCTCTGCAATGAGAGAGAGCTTTCATTTACCTGAGTGTTTGAAGTGGGTTGTACAATAATTCAGGTGGGTGTTTTAGGTCCCTGACAGACATACAGGTAAATACACAATGGGATCTGACACACAATCATGCCTCCTGCCATTCCACATATGCATGGCAGGAGGTGTGATTGTGGGATCATTCATCAGATCCCATTATGTCTTATCACCAATGCAGGGGGAGCCCAGGATCATGGGTGAGGTGATGGGTCTCCCACCCAGGAAGTGCACCTGGCCACACATTCAGTTAATGGCATGACAGAAACTAGCCACAAAGTTATTACAAGTTTTTATTATAAAAATAAATTGGTATACTTTAATAAATATATTAATATACTTTATTATCCTCTAATCAAGTATAGCAATAGTATCTTAGTATTGGAAGTCTCAATACCATTTACACATTTAGAGTTTATATTTCTGCTGCAGTGTCCCAGCACTGAGTGGCAACAGTGAAGCCCCTAACATCCAGACTCCAACACTTATGTGAGGGGGGAATCTCAAAAGCATTCAGTGTTGACCTAGCAGCTCTCACTGACGTCAAAGGTAATACACCATGGCAGTCATGGGGGGCAGAGTTAGGCTAATGCTGAATGCTTTTGAGAAGCCTGCTCCTAATGTATCTTTAGCTGATTGTTTATATGGCATTCATCACCATCATATCTGAGCACCTTTCAAAATCTAGAAGGAAATGCACATTGGATTATTCTGCCTGTCCCTGATATATGCTAAGCAACCCAATGACTCAGATTATACCTGGGCAGAAGAGAATGAAGCTGAAGAGAAAGCCTGTTCTCACTGAACCCAAGGTAATCTCAGCAGTATTCCTGCCCAGCGCAGGGGGCTTGGACTTGATTATTTTTCAGGGTCCCTTCCAGCCCTTCATTTCTATGATTCTACCCTAAACCCTTCCTCACAGTTAGTTTAAATTTGTTATGTTATGTCACATAAAGGAGGGGAGAGAATGAAAAAAAATCTTGTTTTTAGTAGGTACCAAAGAGGTTTCACATTTAGAGTTTGATTGTCTAGATCTGAATCAGGCTTCTATTGATGTAAAAGAACTGTGCCATTTACGTCAATAACTCAGTTTAGAATCTGGCTAAAATAAATGACATTTCTTGCCACACCCAGTATTTTTTTTCTAACAAACTGGGTAACAAAGATCTTTTATAACTGAGAATGATCCTAAGCCCATGAACACCATAGACATAAAGAGCCTCAGTTTACTGTTTTGATTCACTAATTAACCAATTGGCCATAATTTTCCGGGCCTCTTAACTGTTTCCGATTTGTTTGGTTCCTTGAGGTCAATGCTCTTTTCAATAACCTTTTGACTGATGCATTTAGCAAGCTTCCTTTAGTGTTTTATATACAGTACAGCTCCACATTTCTGAAGGTTTAGGACAGTGATTCTCAATCAAAGTGGCATCTTGCGGTGCCATGAAATCCTTTTAAGGTTGCCATGGGGTGCACAAAATTGATACCCTGGTAGGTGTGCAAACACCTACACAACTCACAAGATAAACCCATAGATTTCAATTGGACTCCATGGAGTCAAAAAACATTCAGACCTACTGCTGTTGTTCTTTACAACAAAAGAATAGTGCTATTATTTTACCATAGCCCAAAAGCAAGTGAAAACTAATAGCTGGAATGTTCCAAGGGGTCTCTTGAGTTTACTGAGGTTGAGGACCACTGGTTTATGGGAACATCTGGAATCTTCAGGCAATACAGGCATTAGATAATTAAGAAACCAATATGTACTGTATATTGATATGGGGGGCTGTGACCATGTGGGCTAGGGACAGTAATTACACATTAACCAGTATAAATGATTGGAAAGTGATTCAAACCTATAACAGAACAGAAGCTCAGTGCACATCAACTGCTTTCAAAATGGCCAAAATGGGTTTAGATAAACCTGGGTGGATGTAGTATCAGACTGAACTGATTTAAGTTAAATTGGTTTACTAAACTTCTGTCCCAGATCCCCTTCAGGGTCAAGTTAACTCAGTCCTCCAGCATCCCATGATGATTTGTACCTCCCGCACAACCACCCCTTGCAAGTTAGGCAGGCTAGCCTTGGCCCAAGCTGTCTGCTCCAGCCTCGCAGGGAAGCATGCCGTAGTGCCCCCTGGCTTCTGGCCTGAGCCACTGCAGGCATGTGGCTGCATTTCCAGAATCAACAGTGAGTGTCTGTACACTTGCTTATTGGTCCAATCTACTCAGTTTAGACTAACCTGCAAAGATTTAATTGATTCAGCCTCAAGCTTTTTGACTGTCTGTTCTTAGCTAGGTTGCTTGCCTAAAGATGTTGGTGACAGGTAAAATAATAGGGTCTGTGTACCCCATTCCACTCATTTTGTTTATATTTGGTACTTGCAGAAAATAATACAGTAGTATGTGATTATTACAGCAAAAAGGTCTTTTCTCTTTTCTAGGGCTGGATCACTTAGGGTGAAAGAAAATATTAAAATCCTGAAATATATTTTCAGGGACATATTTTTGCACAGTGTTCATAATTTCATAAATAACTAAAACATGTTATGTATCCAAGTTCCTAAACAAGGCTCAGAAGCATTGGAATTTGGAAGCCAGACTCTTAAAGCCTCCCGGATGTGTTCTTTTTCCAACCCCAGTTGAGCTAATGAACTCTGCAAGCATCCCGACTGGCTGCTGGGAGTACCACCTATCCCTTTAGCACCAGCTGGGGCCCTGGGTCTGCAGGCCAGTCAGCAGTTCTGCTGTGCAAGCCTCCTGGTTTCTGCGCTCTGGTTCTCCTGGTTCCTGACCCTAGTTTTTGGTGGGGGGGTTAACTTTGATTTTGGATTTCCCTGCAGTTCTGTTTCCTGGCTTCTGATCCCACTTCAGCTTTGTTTTTGGTTTCACCCTGTGAATTGCCCCCCAAATTGGTACTTGGCATCTGACCCCCAGATCCTGACCTGGGCTGTGCCTCTGGCTTCGGTATCTGGCTCCTCCCCTCCAACGTAGGCCCCGACCCTGCCTTCCTTTGGCAACCTAACCATTAGGCAAGACCACCTATGCCCTGGTCCCTTACAGCTTGACTGGCCTCTCACTGTTACCCCCTCCTGACCTGCAGGCCCAGGTGAACCACCTGTGTGAGCTGACTGCCTCCCTGCAGACACAGCTGGGAACACTCCTGAAGCAGGATGCTACCTTGCATGGCTGTCTGCCCTTGCCAAACCTGTGCACCCAAGATGCCTCTCCCCACTAGGCCCTTCGTTTGATAACTATGATGACTATGTAAGGGCCATGAAAGTCCTTTATGGTAACCCTTACTTGAAGTGCTCAGCAAAAATAGCCCTTCAGACCCTTAACCGGGGCAGCAGTCTGGGGCCCCCTGTACTGCTGAATTGCAGTGGTTGGTGGCAGAGACCCAGTGGAATGAAGTGGTACAGTGGTACCATTTCCACTAGTGGCTGAATGAGGAGGTTAAAAGATGAGCTTACATGAATCCAACTGCCTCAGAATCTAGAGACCCTTATTGATATATGTATTTTCTCTGATCTCCAGCTAATTCAGTGGTGCCTAGAAAGGGACTGTTCATCCCAGGAATGCTAGATCTCTGCCCCGCCACAGCAGCCCCAGGATACCACTGTCAGCCTGAACCCACACTAGTGGCAGAGGAGTAGCCTGAACCCATGCAAGTGAACACAACAAGGACTCTCCTGTCACGAGAGGAAAAAGAGCAATGGCAGACACAGGACTGATGTTTACACTGTAGGGGTGTTGGTCATTGGGTAAATCACTGTCAGTTAAGCACAGGGAACCTGCCTCAACCTCAGCATTCTTGTCTATGCCCCCCAGGAAACTAGGAGGATCAGTCCTACAGCCCTCCCCACTCCAGTTTCCCCTCCAGCTTTCCCACCCAACTATGAAAGACCGTGTGGAATGGGCAATGGTGGACTCGGGAGCTTCCATTAATTTTATGGATGCAGACTGCAAAAGTCTATCAAATCCCAGTTCAGTGCCAGGATCCACTGCCACCAGTCAGAGAGTAGGGTTACATTTAAATAACACAATCCAGGGAAGTTGGAACCAAACCCTATCTGCCTATTACTGCTGATAACTTTGACCAGATATTCAAAGTTCTATATGCCTGTACTTGCACATATGTAATGCATGCATCACTATCAGTTTGCATGTGCAAATCAAGTATCTGTATGTGTTTTTTTACCTACATGCATACACATGTACAGAGTCTAAGCTCTAAACTGGGTATTTGAAAAAGGACCATAAAGACTGATTGCAATGGAGTATATTAAAACTTGGTTTAGACAAGAGTTGGAGATGCTGAACTATAAATGTTTTGCACTAATGAACGGTAAGTGAAATGCACATTTCCTCTAAAGCTATAGTACAGGGTGCCAGTTTTCTAGAAATACATAAACTCTTTGGTGTTAGATACAGCTTAAAGTATGATTACTATCTTATTTCAATACTGGGTCTGGCTTGAATGAAGAATTAGCTGTGAACAAATGAGCTCACTTCATGGCATAGGATACTTTGGCTTCAGTACTGTTTTTTCAGATTTCTTATTGGATTTTTCCATTCCCTCCAGACTTCCTTTTCTTAACTTTCTACCCACCTTTCCCATTTTCCTGGACTATTTCTTGATTTTGCCCTTATAATCTAGTTTTCTAGTAGCAGCATGTGACTTTTCTCTTGCTATGGTTACTATTGTTATCATACAAATCATAAAGAAATAGGACTAGAAGAGACTTCCAGAGGTCATCTAGTTTAATCCCCTGCCTGAGGCAGGATCATCCCTATCCAAACCATCCTATACAAATCCATAATCTAAACACTTAGTAAAACTACTATCAATCCTGACATGAAACACAACACCCTAACCTGCCACAGGTAAAGCAGGGGGACTGTGTGGCAGGTTAGAGCATTGTGACACTTAATGTCTTGCTTCTGTAAATGCTGGTTAATATATGCTCAAGAGATCCCGTGCCCCCACTTCAGAAAAGGCAAAAACCCCCACAGTCCATATCAATCTGACCATGGGGTAATATTCCTTTCCAGCCACAAATATGTCAATAGGTCTCCAAGCAGAGGGGCAAGACCCTCTAGTCAGGAAACTCTGGCTATAAGTCTCAGTGGGAGCACTAGCACACCCCAGTCAAAACCCCCAGATTTTGCTGCAGCTATCACACAATGCATTTAAAAAAAGCCTAGCCCCACTCCCCCAACACATGTAGCAGAACAGAGGGGGTGAGGAGCAGGATTCCCTCCCATCCCCATGCGGCAACCAGCAAAGCTCAGAAGCATGGGAAATACCCATAGTAGAACATAGGCATAGATACATCTATATCAGGGGTGGGCAAAATAAGGCCCGCGGGCCAGATGCGGCCTGCCAGGCCATTCTATCCAGCCCACAGGACCCCTAAAATATTTAGAAAATTAATATTTATCTGCCCCTGGCTGGCTGTCATGTGGCCTTCAATAGCCTGCCAAAACTCAGTAAGCAGCCCTCCGCCTGAAATAATTGCCCATCCCTGATCTAGATCATCCCTGACCAGTGGCTGTCCAACCTTTTTATGAACATCTCCAGTGATGGAGAGTCCGTCACTCCCCTAGGCCATCTATTCCACTGTCTCACTGTTCTAACAGTGAAGAAGTTTTTGCCAATATCCAATCTAAACCTTCTCTGCTGCATTGGTCCATGTCCTACTCTCTGCAGCGAGAGAGAAAAAGTGTTCTCTCTCTTTGTGACAGTCCTTCAAGTATTTGAAGACTGCTATTGTGTCCCCTTCTTAAGCACCTTTTCCTTGAGCTGAACATATCTAGCTCTTTCAGACCCTCTTATGCTTTCCAAGCCCTTTGTCACCTGTCCTTTTTAAAATGTGGGGCCCAAATGTGGGGCTCACAGTACTCCAGGTGAGACCTAATCAGTAGGCCTGTGCAAAGTGGCTAGTATTCGATTCAGATTCAGATTTGTTTGATTTGGGGGACAGTGATTCAATTTGGCGATTCGAATTGATTCGGCTGAATCTGATTCAGAGATTTGGCCGCCGCTGAATCAGCCAAATCTCTGAATCAGACAGGCCCATCCCCTGCCCACTCCCCCAGACCTGTCAATGGCTGCCCTGCCCAGCCGTAGCCTCCCAGCTCTTAAAAAAAAGAAGCTCCACACTCACCAGCTCCTGCCAGGCAGGGGGGATCCCTGCTGCCCCTCACTGCCCTCTGCTGCCTGGGGGTACTCTGTACCAAGCCCCCAGAAGCCCTGTGTACTGCTGCAGCAGAGTGGGGTTTTTTTGGTTTTTTTTAAAGAACTGGGAACTGGGGTGGGTGGGGCAGCCATGGGGTGGGGTTAGGAGAGTGGACGGGGGATGGGGGCTTGTGGCAGAGCCCCCCATGCAGCATGAGGCAATGGGGGGCAGCAGGGATTGCCCCCCTCTCCCCACCTGGCAGCAGCCAGTGAATAGGGGCTTTTTTTTTTTTTAAAGAGCTGGGGTAGGTGGAGCAGCCATGGGGGGGCTGGGAGAGCAGGGAGTCAAGGGGCACTTAGGGGGACAGGGGGAGCAGGCAGGGGATGGTGCCTAATGGGGGCCCTCCCACAACCTCTACTTACCAGCATGGAGTCCAGGTCCAGCTCCCTGTGGCAGCAAGCGGGGACTACTCAAATCTCTCCAAACCTTTTCTGAATCGATTTGGACCTTTTTATTGGTTTCCTGATTCAATTTGGATTCAGAGATTCGGCCTCCAAATCTCCTCTGAATCAAATCAGGACCCAAAGCTTCGCACAGCCCTACAAACCAGTGCCGAGTATAGAGGCATTATGGCCTCCCATGTCTCGTACCTAATGCTTCTATCGATGCATCCCAAAACTGCATGTGCTTTTTGTTGCATCACACTGCAGACTCATATAGACTCCCAAGACTCCCAGATCCTTCTCTATAGTGCTGTCATCTAGCCAGATGTCACACATTTTATATTTGTATTTTTTATTATTCTTTTTGAGTAAAGCCCCTTGCATTTCTCAGCTTTGAATTTCATCGTGTTAGATTCAGCCCAGCTTTCCAATCTGTCCAGATGCCTTTGAATTGCACTCCCAGCCTCCCATGTGTTCACAGCCCTTTCCAGTTATGTCACCTACAAACTTGATCAAAAAGCTTTCTCTGCTAGCATCCAAATAATTAATGAACATGTTGAACAGCACTGGGCCCAGCATAGACCTCTGTGGGACTCCACTCAAAACCTCCTGCCATTTAGACATGGATCTGTTAATAATTGCTCTTTGCTTACTCTTTGCTTGCAGTTATTGAGCCAGTTGTCTGTCCACCTTAGTTTTGTCCAGCCCATATTTCTCCAATTTATTTATGAGAAAGTAAAGTGAGAACTTGTCAAAAGCCTTGCTGAAGTCTAGATACACTATATTCACAGCATTCCCTTATCCACCCAATTAGTCGCTGTGTCAAAGAGAGAGATCAAGTTTGTTTGACATGACTTGTTCTTAGTAAATCCATGCTGGCTTCTTACGATCAGCCTTTCCTCTTCTAGATGCTTGCGAATGGTTTTCCTTAGGATATGCCCCAGTAACTTCTCAGGTATTGAGGTGAGGCTAATCTGTTGGTAGTTCTCTGAGTCCTCCTTTTTGCCTTTTTTAAAGAGGGGCATTACACTGGCTGTTTTCCAGTCCTCTGGTACGTAGATCATCGCAAGGGCTCTGAGATCTCCTGTGCCAGTTCCTTCAATACTCTAGGATGAAGTGCATCAGGCTCTGCTGACTTGAATTCATTCAGACTCATCAAAAGCTCTGTGACTATCTCTTATTTCACCCCTAAGCTTGTTGCCTGTCTTATTCAAATAATTCTTGTTAGGTGTCTGGCTGGCAGCTCCTTGTACAGCCACATTGGTCTCTTGCCATTCCTCTTGTGCTTCCATCATGTTGGGACTGTTTCTTGTTGGGCTTCCAAAACTTTGCCCTTTAGAAGCTTCCAGCCCTCCTTGGTGCCTTTATTCTGCAGGCCACCTTCCCATAGCACCATGTGTATTAATTTCTTGAGTAGGATGAAATCTGCCTTTTTGAAATATAGTGTCCTAATTTTGTTGACCTCATGCTTTCCCCATCTCAGATCTCAGGATCTATCATATCTTGATTGCTTCTTTCCAAGTTGTGCATCACCTTCATATCCTCCAACAGTTCTTCCCTACTGGACAAGCTCCAAGATAGATGATTCCCTAGATGTACCCTCCACCCACCGGAACAGAAATTTGTTCTCCACAAGTTAGGAACTGGCTCAACGTTTTATGTTTGGGTACATAGCTCTTTCAGCAGATGTCCAGAAAACTGAAGTCTCTAATCAATACTATCCCATACCTTTTGGATAGATTTTTCACCTCATTGAACACTGCTCCTGATTTGGTGGCCTATAATAAATTCCCATCACTATATTGGTACTGCATCCTTTACCTATCATCTTCACTCAAATGCATTTGGCTATGCTGTTGTGTTCCTCCTGAACCAGGGAACAAATACGTGTTTGACATACAAAATGACATCACCACCTTTTCTCCCAACCCTCTCTTTCCAAAACAAAGTGTAACCCTCAATTTTGACATGCCAGTCGTAAGAGTTGTCCCAACAGGTCTGTGTTACCAATCAGCTCATAGTTCTTTTCACAGGCTGCAGCTTCCATCTTGTTTATTTCCCCTACTTCACATAGTTGTATACATACCTCAGACATATTTTGCATTTTGACCTACTTCCTTCCCTTTAGCGCCACTTGTTGCTATCCTATGGTTCTTTGGTCTCTTTCCAAAAGTAGAGTTGCTTCTTTGGTCCCTTTCCCCTCTGGATTGTTTGGTCTGTTGCTGGAGGGTTTTGATGAACATAGTTTAAAGTCCTCCTTGCTAGGTTGGCTAGATATTCTTTCCAGTTCTTGTTAGATGGATCCCATCTCTTGATAGCAGTCCTCCTCCCCAGAACATCTACCTGTTGTTGAAGAATCCAAAGGCTTCACATGGATATCACCATCTCAGCCATGTGTTTACTTCCAGGATGCAATGGTCCCTGCCTGGGCCCTTGCCTTCCACAGGGTAAATCAATAAGAACACCACTTGTGCTCCAAGCTCCTTACTTCTCTTGCCAAGAGCACCACAGTCATCTCTGATCTGCTCAGTGTTGTTCTTTGCAACATCATTGTGCCTACATGGACAAGCAGGAAGAGGTAGTGGTCTGAAGGATGGATAAGCTTTGGCAGTCTCTTTCTGATGTCTTGAATTCAGGCTACTGGAAGACAGCACACCTCCTGGGACCCCAAATCCAGATTGCAAATTGGTGCCTCTGCCCCCACAGAAGGGAGTCACCAATCCTCAACACGATTCTTTTCCTTCTTTCCTCAAGTGGTCTTAGAGCCCCTGTCCCTAGGGCTTTGCACTTCCTGCTCTCGAGACTGCTGGGTACTCTGCATCATGTCTGAATATATCCTCTCCTTTGCCTTTTTCTCACCTGTTCCACTGAAGAATACTTGAAAGCAGATGCGGCCTTCAGTCTGTTCCTCTTCAAATGTAGGGGTCCTCCTCATTCAAGTAGTCACATGCTGCCACTTCTTATTTCCCTTTGGCCTCTCTAGCTCCAGTCTCTCGTAACTGCTGTCCAAGTAATCTTTTTTCTTGATGCAATGCAGTGTAGATACTTGTGCTGCCAACATTTGAATCTTTTTTCCTCCATGCATGTTCCTTTTGTGCCTCCTTTGCTGTAAAGGAGTTGGAAAAAAAGGAAGGTGGGGAAGAAAACCACACAAGAATGCACACACCAAACACCCATACCAGGGTCCTTGCCCATGCTCTCACACAGTCTCCTGCTCCCTGGCTCTCTCCTCAGGTGAACTCCCTGGGCAAACTCTTCGTTTGCTACCCTCTCTTCACTGGGGGCCACCTTTTATAAGGCCACCTTATATAGTTTCACCCCTCACTTAGCTAAGCAAGCCCTACAAAGAGCAAGCCAGGTCAATCAGTCACTTCAGGGAGGAGAAAAAAACATACACACACCCCACAGGAAAAAAACCTCACATGCATACACACACCAGGCACTAGGCAAGCACTCAAGCACCAGTCACTAGTTCCCAGAAACATCTCCTGAAGGCAGTCCAGTCCCACTACGGAGCTATTTACCTCAGAGCAGCTACTGTCTGCTTACTTCTCTGTCACTATTGCCACCATTTGTAGGCCTGCATCTGTCATTGGACGCAAGAAGACAAACCCCAGTGCCCATGAAGTCCCACGCTTCAAAAGAGCTTGACATAGGAGGCCTCTTGCATTTCTGCACAACCCCGCTGAAGTTTGTAGGAGTCCCTATACAGGTTTCCTACCTGGTTGCAGTTTCAGAATCAGAAACTTAATTTCATCTATGGCTTCTTGTTTTATATTGAGCTTGTCCCATCTGCTCTCTGACCTTCTCGTGACCATTCCTGTTCATCACAATAACAAGGCAATCTAGTAGAAAATGCTTTTGATTTGAACTGGATGTCTTTTACACCAGGTATTGTCATAGAAGTTATAAATCATTTAGATCTTGGAAATGGAGGATATACTTATCAGACAGGATGTATCCACTGCTGAAATGCTATTACACTTGAACTTTAGGGTTTACTATTTGAATTGAACAAGGGTTATTCATGACGACTCCAACAAAGATCACTTGTGTATAATCACAAAAGCCATGTGTAGTTTGAACTACCATTTATAAATAACTCTTATAAACACTAGAATGAAATCTTTAGTGCTTTAAACATAAGAGACCCAGTGAAAATGAATCTGGTAGTCGGCAGGAATACAACTTTCTATGTACATCTTGTCCTGAACGTGACAGACAATCCTAAGTGTGCTGTTACGTAATGTCCTTAGCTAAAACAAGACTCCTTCAAACTGACTCCATATGTCCCTTGAATGTGCTTGGAGCAGCTAGTAGAAGTTGCACTGAAACTTCATCACAGCCCCTGTGGATCTTCCTGCATCTTGATTTGGAAGGAACCCCTCTAGCACTGAGGAGATTGTTCAGAGTCAGTGGCTGCATCTACAAGCAATGCTGATCGCGTCGTCGTTACTATGCAATCATTTAGTATGTGTGCATACTAAGTACACAAGTACTTACTACTTAGTATGCACACGTACTAAATGACTGTGCAGTAACTGGAGTTACTGGAGTTACTGCGCAGTAGCGTTGCCAAATGGCTTTTTGGTGACACTGACTGCGCTGTAGCTCATTACTACTGTGCAGTAGTGTTGCGTCACGCTTTGTGACATGTGATGCTACTGTGCAGTAGTAATGAGCTACTACGCAGTCAGCATCTCATGTAGACACAGTCTGTGTTGACTATTTTTGGTCTGTCTGCCAAGAACATAAGATAAGAATTAGACCCCAATTATGCAGACTTATCCAAGTGCTGAACTTTAAGAATGAGTATTAAGTTCATGTGCTTAACATGATATAATTGACTAAGTCCAGGCATGTGGCCAGGAGGGCAGTTCCCCTCTGGTGACCAAGGGAGGAGGAGTTTGGCTAGTGCAGACAGAGGGGAGAACCCTGACTACACGAGCAACCCCTGATTGCTGCTATGGGTTGGAGTATTTCTGGGTAGGGATTGAATGTTGTTTGGCCGGATGGTTTAGCTTTTTATGTTATAGCCCAGGGGCTTTGTGCTTTTGTGTTTGCTGTTTTAACTGGAGGACTGGGTGAGGCTACTGGAAGTTGTAGGAGGCCTCACAGGGGCTCCACGGTAGTGTGGGGACCCTGGTGCCAGAGAGGGCGCAGCATTTGGGGTGCATTGACCCCAGCCCCAGAGCAAGGCGGGGAAGTGAGAAGCCCCTGAGAGAAGACAAGGAGAGGGCCAAATCACAGCAGGGCCCAGGTCAAAAACATGTCAGTACCATCTGCGAGGCTTGGGCTACAGTGTAGGGGAAGAAAAGGAGCAGCAGATAGTGCCCCCTGGCACTGGGGTGCGTAAAGTGGGCAGCCTCCTGCTAATTACATCAATCAATCAATCAAGATCAAGGCATGGCAAGCAAGTAAGCAGACGGTTGGCCCATAACAGGAGGGCGGAGTCACCAATAGAAAGGCTCCAGTAGCAATACTCCTGTCACAGTCACCAAAAAGACATTTAAGTGAAAATAATGCTTAGGCAGTGTTGTCCTTGGCTGAAGTTGGAGACCTACGAATAAAAGCCTATGCATCTCATTATCATATAACCTCAACTAACCAGACCTCATTATAGAAAACTTTTAATCAGAGGTGACTAGATGCATTTATTCTATGAGGCAACATGCATTTATTTCAGAGCGCTTGCTACAGCTTTAATTGCTACAACTATAAGAGAGCTTTACAGTTCATAGCTTTTAGAGTACATTATTAAATGATTCTGAGATCTTGGTTAAAAAATAGAAGTATGTAAACATCTTCAATACATCACAGATAGCTACATTATTTTGTGCATAAAATAAGTATATTTACTTGGTAAAGATTAGGTTCTATACAGTCAAGTATTACATATTTCAGTTTGCACTAGTATGTACTAGTGATCTTAAATTATTCTGTACAGAACACTCAAAGTAAGTGAAATAGATTATTTTTAATTGGCATTTTAGAAATTTCACAAAGCCAATCTTTACTAACACAGCAAATGAGCATTCCCGCATTCTATAAATAGGGAATTCTTATACTTAGCACTTCTTTATTTCTGTTGTACACTAGAGATGTCATATAGTTTTATGGATCCACAGAAAGTATTATGCAGCTAAAGCATTATTAATTGTTGCTTAAATATTTTTCTCTCCATTAATATCTGGTGTTAAATCCTGAAAAATCAAGCTTGGTGATCTCCTTTTCATTAGAAAAGTTTGTTCGGGCTATCCGAGAACTGGGACTTCCGACTTTACTCAACCAGGCCTTCCTGTAAAGAAAAATAGCAAATGGGTTAGCCCATAATGAACTGCATGTGTGGCATTTGCTCTTCTGTTATGCTTTCCTATTTAAGAGCCTTATGGAGTTTAGCTTTTCAGTGACTCCTGATTAACATTATCCAAATATTTTTATCTCCTCCTCTCCCTCCAGTGTTTTCCCCTTATCTCTTTTTAAAATAAAAATTATTTAAATAAAAAGTCAATGTTTCAAAATATATTATAGAATATATTTTGTGTCCAATAAAATCTGAACACAAGCAAAAAAGGCTGATGCAGGCTTCTAAGCCTGTGTTACTAAAATAAGTGCTCAGTTTTATTATTAAATGAACGCAATTAAATGGGCCGTGTTTCTTCAATACTGTGTGGCTTCTGGCACCATTAAAGAAATGTTCATGTTACAAAAACAGTAACAAGAAAGTATAAGGATCTGAATAGTGTGAGGGGAGAGGGTAAAAGAATACTTAACTCAAATATATATCACATAAAAAACCTATATAGAATATTAGGTTGCAACATCAGGAATTAAAACACACCAGAATGAGGTGGTGTGCATTAATCTGACTTTTGCATGCCCACATATTACAATCCAGTCTTTAATTATATGTCAGATTTATTAACTCCACAGGACACAGGCATAGGACTGTTTATACTATTCATCATAAATTAGGGTTGTAGAATCTGGCCCTTATTTCATGATTTGTTTCAGATAATAATTAGAAAACTTTTTCCATGTTCTGTTTTCACTGTACATTGTAAGAATATGGTACAGAAAAATATTATAAATGTATCCTTCCCAGGCTTACTAAAAACACATAGAACTGCAATTGATTATTAATATTTTAAGCTTCTGAAAGTCTTAATTTCTTTTGCTTTGTTGAAAGAAATAATGCATTATTTTTAGCTTGCTGTAAAATACCTGTCCTAGTAAAATCCTGTAAAGTCTAAGCTGGCTTTTGCCAAAGTATCAGGCCAAATATTGTGCTACACTGAACATTCTTTCCAAAAATGAATGCTTTTGTTCCGCAAAATAGTGCACACATCCAATATGCCATTTGACATGATAATACAGTCCCTTATAATGGTGACTGTGTATCCTTAAAAACGTGCAGCTGTGTCAACAAAAAATAATACAAATTATGGATATAAGATTTAATTATTGCTGCGGGTTTTACTGTTGAATGATTTTACAAAAGAGGTTCATTTCTGGATCAAATTGTTTCACAAGATTCTGGATCATCATATACTTCATTAAGACAAATGCAGCAAAAAGGGTATGTTCTATGTACCACCTTTATAAAAGAATTCATTTCTAAGTGGGAAAAAAACCATTCTGCATACACTTTAGCCATGAGAAAACTATCTTAACTGTTAAAGAATTAGTTAAAATAAAAGGCTTCACTCAGTCCAATACTAATTTGAAAAGCTAAAACAATGAAATTGTTAATCTGTTCTACTGAAAGTTACATTCAGTTTTACACAGATAAAATACTCTTGTACTGGGATGTATCTAGACATCTCCAACATGAGATCCACAAAGGTACAGAGGCTGTAGACCTTGATTCAAGTTATGAAACACACCTGGGAAATAGGGTCTGTAAGAAGAGACTTGAGTAAGTGCTGAAAGATCTTTTAATGCAGAATGCCTGATGCTTCAAAGTAATATCTAAAAGTGCCTCTAAGGCTTTTTCAGACTGTATGGAACAACAACATTTTCCATCAGTTATATTACTTATACATCAGTCTCACCACTAAAATGGCCAAATCTATAGTTGTATTCGTGGGTCTACATAACCAGGCTAAATCCCTGAAGCCCAGTGCACAGATTTCTGGTTCCAAAAAACTATTATTCCTCTATCTGGATAAGAAAGTAAATATGCCCCAAATCCTTAAGTATTTTAGGAGATGTATAAATATACTCCAGGGATTATGACCAAGGCACACAGGATAGTGCAGTGTGAACCCTTTCTATTTGGTCACTACAAGGGGGATCCAATGTGGGAAGAGAAAGATTCATTGCAAAACAACGAACAGAAATGGGGATGGTTGTGTGTGTGTGTGTGTGTGTGTGTGTGTGTGTGTGTGTGTGTGTGTGTGTGTGTGTGTGTGTGTGTTAGAAAATAATTGGGTTTGCAGAAACAAGCCTTGATTCTTTTATTGCAAGGCTCTGCTGTAGCTCACATTAATAAATATCCAATTTCTACCGAATTTTTATACATTTTCAGACTCAAAAAGGATCATTTCCAAAGAAGCAGGTGGGGTGTTAGCTAGATAACTTGTATGTGATCAAAATTTTTTTCATACTGCCAACCATTACTTCAAGCTGGTGCTTATAATGCATATGCTTCAGTGCCCAAATATGAACTGTGTAGGACCTCCCTACCTGCTGTGCTTAATTTCAAAATCCAAGTTTATCTTTAAAACCAAACATGTTCTTTACCCCTTTGCTGCATTGCAAAACTTAAATTTTACAAACATCTCTTTGAAGAGCGGACCCCAGGAATCTATTAAATTGTCACACATCTGAAGTGGACAAAATCTTTGATTTTTTTTTAAAGATGTGCTTTAAGACCTTTATACGTGATAATAAAACAGATTAAAACATCAAGGTTTAAATCATTTGTAAAGTTGATTTACAGTCATGTATAAATCATTTTCAATGAATATATTAATGTGCTTTGTAGGAAAAAAATGCAAGTGCATAAAAAACAGAACAAAAACAAAAAAACCCTAGTAAAATAACACGGCCAAAAAGTCTTTTCAAGTGGACTTTACAAATACAAAAAATTATTAATATGTATATCATATTGTAAAGAGTCCAGCAAAGCAAGTGCTGGGCTTACAAAGATCTGATACTGTATCTAAAAGCTACACAGGGCATAAACGATATTCATCTTATTGTCTCATTGCTCAGTTCCCATCTTTACCACAAGCTTTCTATGAAATCTTACTTCCTATATATTTGTACAGGAATGAACACAACAGGGCCCTCACTGGGGCATAAGTCAATAACCATTGTACACATAAGTAAATAATAAAAATAATATATCTGATGCAGAGCAACAGCTTTAAGACAGACATTTTCCCCTATAATGCAAGGAAAAGTACAGCCCATTATTCATTTGGCAGAAAATTCTCTACCATATCTGGAGAATGTTCAGTTAGAAACAGAATTATGTCAGTAGATACTTAAATTATTATATCATCTTAACCAAAAGCTATCCCTCCTTACGTAATATTTTAGCAGCCCATGCACACTGTGATATGCTGGGTCTGGTGGCAGAGTGGTCAAGATGCATGAATTCCACTGTACCCTCTATCCCGAGCGCTCATACTGAAGGCTGCCTCTGGTGGATCTAGCCATGAATGAGTATCTGACCGGGCAGGTCTGGGAGTCAGTGTGGCTAGATGTGATTCTGGCCATGCTACTCGTTGCCAGAGTAGCATGGCCAGACTCCTAGACTAAACCTAGACTATTCCAGACTCCTAAACGAAACCTAGACTATTCCAGACTCATAAACCCTTATATATTAGGTGCCTAGACACTGCTCTCTGGTTTAGATAAGCTGATGTGAAGTGGCCCATCACCTAGGTGTGAGGTAGAGTTCATTCTTTCAGCTCCCTGTTGTATCTTGAAGGTTATGTAGGTTTTGTTCAACTAGAAAGTGTGTGTGAATGCCATCCACAATGAATAGCAGCATATACATTGTCATGTTCGCTCTCAAAGAGAAACGGCTAGTAGAATCTACTTCTTTGAAGCAGGATAGTGCTCAATGTTATACCACTAAAAAAAACCTATTCTCCAAAAGCAAAATGAACAAGTGTCTACCTCTTGGGAATATTTTGTATGGATTCTTGGAAAACAAATTCTCAAAGTTAGTCTTTTCAGTAGGAGCAATTTTCACTTTCATCAAGTTAACGGGATATTCTGACAGGGAGACAAGCTTATCAGCTACTGTCATGGACCTGAAGAGTGATTTATTAAACATACCATATTTTTCACATACAACATGCTCCCAAATAAGATACATACCTTGATCTTGAAAGGCAGAATGAAGAAAGAAAGATCTTAGTAAGCGTATTTATGTGTGCCTATTAACGCACAGCAATAATCCCTGGCACTCATTGCCCTGGAGCTTATTGCTGCTGAGCAAGCGTCTGCACATGCACTTGGGATCACAGCATGTTGAGCTAGGGCAGAGCAGCCCCAGCTGGCAGGAGGCCCAGGGAGTCAGCCTGCTAGCTCGGGGCTGCTCTCCCTGCCTCAACGTGTTGCAGAGGGGCTGGCTGGAGCACCCTTGTGCCTCAGCCAGACCGGGCAGTGACTCTATGTGCACTGCTGCAGAATTTTTTGCTCCACAGCAGGATAGTACTTGTATTTACTAAGTACTATCCTGCTGCAGAGCAGATTAGTTTACGGCAGACTAACAGCTGTGCACGTGTAGATGTGAGACATTTACTGTTCAGCTAATTAGTCAACTGCAGTAAATGTCTAGTGGAGATGTACCCTCCTTGTAGTAAGCGAGGAGCAGCAGCTCGGGACCCAAACCTCCTCATTGTTCTGCTCTCTGTGGAGGGCACACAGACTTTACTTTCACTTTCACCTGGTAAGCAGCAGAAACTGTTCTTACTGTATTTCCTTGCATATAATGCCCGCTTCAATTTCCAGCAGCTGTTTTTTGGAAACCAAGTGTGTGTTTGTTTAAACAAGGGGTTCCTTGTCAGGAGTTGTGCACTTGGTTGGTAGCTTCTTCGTGGCAGTGCAAGCAGCACCAAAGTGGGCATGGGGCAATAAGAGAAGGAACTTTGAGAATCACGCTTGTAAAGAGATGCAGTGGTGGTACGGCACACAGTGAGTGTGTGCGTGATGTTCTGGGTAGAGCCACTATGCCCTGGCTTGAAAATGTGTCCCGAGGTAATTCAGTTCATTTCTGATATTGTAATCATCACCAATAAAGCTGTGCTTTAAGTTTTCTGCAACTGGGATGCTAAACAGCACACATTTTCAATGGATCTCTCTCCAGGTTCTTATACAAAACTCCAAGACAGATCAGACAGTGGCTACTGTGTTTTTGTTGTGCAGCATCTGGTCATTACCATTTTCAAAACATCAGTATTTGCAAATCAGAGACTACAGTTACTTCCTCACTGAAATACAGGGGGGAGGCATTTGTTTCCAATACTCTGTATAGTGAAATTGCTGTCAAATGGAGACTGTTTTATGGTGGCCAATTACACCCGGGTCTAGATGGAGAAGCCAGGAAAGGCTTCTATACCAGGGCAGTCCACCTTGCAACCAGTTAGGGACCACAAGCCACACAGGCCTCACAAGTGCAGGCCAAATGCACACAGAGCTGTATGTCATGTAGGTGCACTGCCCCCCTGTACCATGCTGCACACAGATGCTTCCTCTTCCCCCTGCCCTCCACTGACAGTACTTTACTGCCCTGTGTGTGGATGTCCCCCCTTCCCTCCCCCTACAAACTGTGCTGCACCTTGCTGCATCATGCATAGGTACTCTCACTACACAGTGCCATGTGTGCAGACCCCCAATGCCCTTCTTAGCTTTCTGGGATGCTGCCATGGCCTGTACTGCCCCAGAGGTGGGAATAGAAAGTGAAGGGAGGGGGAGCCTGGAGCCCTTATCTCCTATTGCAGACAGAGCAATGGAGGAATCGTGGCCAGGTAGGAGCCTGGGGGACCACAAATAAATCCCTCACTGGCCACATGTGACCTGCCAACTATGAGTTGGATAGCCCTGTTCTACATTTCCTTGCTTCACTCTGTTCTTTTACCTGCTTTCTTGCTCTTTTCCCACATGCCCAGCAATCTCCAGACTTTTCCTTCCTGATGCCAGAATACACTGGAGCCACAAGTTACATGTACTAGACATTTTAGGTTTGCCAGTGGTACCAGCAGGGAATGAGCCTCTCTCTTACACTATCTCGAGCTGTTATCTACTGGTCTTCAGCAATGTCTGATGGGTTTGCTAGAAATTCAATCCAATACATTTTTTCCATATGGAAGAATTCAGAATCTGTTGAGTACATTGCTATAAACTGTTCTGCAGAACACTGTGCAACTTACTCTTTGATACTAAATATTTAGATAGATATTTGTGTAGCGATCACTGACCCCTGGCCCTCTACATCCACTAGAATGGCTATACTTGGGGGACTGTAATAAAGAAAGGACAATTCCCGGGGGCAGGCCAGTTTACAACCCACACTATGGCTGCATGTATTTCTGTTTCCCTCATATCACATGGTGTCAGAAGTAGGCCTGATCCTGCTATGGCAGGCATTTTCAACCTTTTAAAATAAGTATACCTCTGGTGGCCAGGGGTGAGGTGCGGCAGTGTGTGGCTGGACACAGCGGCGAGTGTGGGGTGGTGGGTGGTGGCGCTCTGCCCCTGCCCACCCGTGTGTGTACCCCCAGGGCCTTCCCAAGTACCCCCAGGGATATGCATGCCCCCAGCTGACAACTCTTGCACTCCGGTATTTATTATACAACACACACTCAGTGTGATCCAGTCCTCTAGAAAAAGACTGAAAAAGAACTGAGACACAAACTCTGGAACAGATTAATAACCAACCTCAGAACATTAATCCCTAGAGGACTCCATTTCCTGAATATCGCATACCATGAAACCATTCCTAATCGAGCTCTGGCTCTATATGACCTCAAAAGAACGCTCAAGAATTCAAAGACGCATACAACTCTAAAGCAGTTCTTACTGAAGACCAGTCATTTAAAACATAGTGATTGTTTCTGGGGTTAATTTCCTTTAAATCAGGAAACATCCTCAGGATAGATAAGCTTTACAGCGTCTACAGTTTGCCACATTTAAAAAAAATGATGTATTTAAAGCAGCTTGCCATTCAAACTCTAAACCACACTTACCTTCTGATCATAAACTGGAGATGGTTTATTTTGGGGAATTCAGGAAACAATTGAATCTGTCATTCTTTCTCCCTCATCATTTCATTAACTAAAAGTGTTTTTACCAAGTGAACCTGACTTGTTACCTTGGCAACTGAGATCCTTACTGTTAACATATTATTTGAAAATGATGTCTGAATTGTTACTTTTGCACAGTCCTAATTAAGATTTCAGTAGAAATAACATGGCTTCATGCAGTTCCTCAAATACGTGTTTTTTGCTTATAATCTTAAAGAGATGTGAGATGTGTGCCTGTTACTTTGCCATATAGGTGCCAATCACCTTGATGTCTATTACTGAAAGAATTAATTCACTTCTGAGGCTGTCCAGCAGCGCTCCCCGATACATGGCATAGAAGGAATAAATTCTGACTGGACCTGATCTGGTTGTAGACATCTTTTAGCATCTCATCCATAGTGACTCTTACATGTGGTTCACACAATAATGGACAATAATTATAGTAATGACTGACAATAGTAGAATTGGTGTTCAGTATGAATGTACAGGAGGATTTCTCTATTGGCTACAATAGGTAAAATCTTCTCTTGGATTTCTTAGCTCACTGCTGTTGATCATTACAGAATGGAAACTTATTGCAGTGCAAGTTCCAGGCCAGTCAAGGAGTGGTTGCTAGTATTTTTTGCTGCTCAGCAAATCCAGGAGAAGTGCCAAGAGCAAGAGCTTGACCTGTATGTAACTTTTATCAATTTGGTGACAGAATTTGACACAGTGAGCTGATCTCAATGTTGGGGCCATAGGGAAGGGCTCAACTGTCCAAGAAATTTTCTGTCAGTCACATGGCAGCTCTGTGATGGTAGGTGTGGCAGGATTCACTTCCAAAATACAGAAGGCTCATTTAGCCTCTCCATACTGTTGGAGTGGGACAAAGGTTGCCAAGTAAACTATACAGGAACTACATGCCAGTGACCATGCAATGATAGTCCACTCCAGGGAAGATCTTCATCTCTTGGTAAACTGTTTTGGTGCCTTTCAACTAATTATGAACTAAACATCAATTGGGGGAAAACTGAGATTACATTTCAACCACCACTGGAAGACAGACTAGTATTCTTTCTATGTCTACTGATGCAATTGTACTTCCAGGTGTTTGTAAGTTGACTTACCTCGGCAGTGTTTTGAATGACTGTACCAGCACTGATGGGGAGGTAGCAATCTGCATCCAGAAAGCCAATAGGGCTTTTGGCAGGCTAACAACGTGAGCAGGCAACATGGAATCAAGATCCCATGAGGTGGGCATGCTAGAAGGGAAAGACAGATTACAGCAGGACCTGGACAGGTTACAGGGGTGGGCAAATGAAAATAGGATGGGATTCAATACTGACAAGTGCAGGGTACTGCACTTCAGCAGTAGGAACCAGCAGCATACCTATAGGCTGGGGAACCCCTTCCTGAGAGCACAGTGGCATAAAGAGATCTTGGAGTCATTGCTGACTCCAAGATGAACCGGGGCCAACAATGCGAGAACACAGTCAGGGCTAAACTGTACCTTGTCCTGCATCCACAGATGCACCTCAACCAGGGCCAAGGAGGTGATCCTCCCCCTCTATACGACACTGGTCAGACCACAGATGGAGTACTGTGTCCAGTTCTGTGCGCCCCACTTCAGGAGGGATGTAGACAACATTGAGAGGGTCTAAAGGAGGGCCACTCACATGATCCGGGGACAGCAGGGCAGACCCTATGAGAAGAGGCTACGGGACCTGAACCTGTTCAGCCTCCACAAGAGAAGGCTGAGGCAGAACCCGGTGGCTGTCTATAAACTTACTAGGGGGGACCAATGGGGTTTGGGAGAGACCTTGTTCCCCCGAGCGCCTCCCAGAGCAACAAGGAATAACGATCGTAAGTGGCTAGAGAGTAGGTTTAGACTAGACATTAGAAGGCACTATGTCACAGCCAGGGCAGCTAGGATCTGGATCCAACTTCCAAGGGAAGTGGTGATGGCTCCTACCCTGGAGGTCTTTAAGAGGAGGCTTGATGCCTACCTGGCTGGGGTCATTTGAGTACGGTTTTCTCTCCTACCCATGGCAGGGGGTCAGACTAGAAGATCTACAAGGTCCCTTCTGACTCTACATCTATGAATCTCCACTCAATTAAAAGTATACAAAGTTATTAAGCTCACCATGCTGCTTAGATGGGTTTGAGTCTTGCATATTTTACAGAAGGCACATCCACAGAAGTTAAACAGAAATTCCAGAGGCACCTTCAGACCCTACTTTAAGTGAACTGGTATAACAAACTGACCAATGACTAAGGCCTTCAGTTTGCTGACTCTAATGAGCCATTAAAAATAGAGACCCAGCTGTGATTGGTCAGATCCCAGAATGGTTGGCTGGAGAATGGGTGAAATCCCAAGCAGCTCCTATGCAGTAAACAGGAACAGAGCAAGGAGAGGCGTCACTACTCTGGGATGTTCTGGAAGGACAGTCTTAAGGTGCATTTCATCAAGTGCAACCTACTGGTTAACCCTTCGGAAACTTTAGCTATAAACAGGCAACAATACAGCACCAAAATAAAGGAAGGTATAAACTTTTTTGAACAGCAACAGCAGGCCTTAGGGCAGGAAAAGCACATGAGGTGATAGTTGCAGCAGCAGACTTGAGTGGTGCTACACATTATGTGACATAAGGAGCTTATTGTACACAGGCCTTTACAGTCATCTGTGCATCCACCACACTTGACACAGCACCACTGTGGCATTGTTGTTCTCAAATACAAATGACTCATGATGCCCACAAAAGCTGTGTAACTACAAGTCAGACAGGGTTGTGTTTTTAAACATAATTTTGCTATTAAGGGAGAAAATTGGATTGCCTGGCCAGAAGGATAGTGCTTTTCATGGGCCTAAACTCTTGAAATTTTAATCACAACCTCAACCACATGCAGTAAGTCAACTAGAGGCTGAACTTTTATAATAGCACTCTTGTTGCCTCATTTCCTTTACTCTGGTAAGCCACAAGGTACTAAGTTTTATATGAAGAATTGCAGAGGAGCCAGGTACAGTGTAAGGTAGACATACCATCTGGGTCAGCAGCACTGATGGTTAAGGTTGGGCCCTTCTGCGGGCCCTTGCAGGCTACCCAAAGATCTATCACTAAGTGCAGACATTTGCAGGGCAGGGGGAAGGTTAGGGAGAGATTAGTTCACATTAAAAATGGCCACTCAATCTAAAGTACATTGGGATGGGGGGGGACCTAGCAGTGTGGGGAAGTAGTACAATCTGCAAGAGTGATGGGGTGCAGGCACAAACCATGGGGTGGGGTGTTGGATAAGGCAGGCACAATCCACAAGAGCAATCAGGAGGATAGGCAGGATCCACAAGGAGTTGATGGGGTTCAGAACGTTTGGCAGGATCAGGGGAGTTGATGGGGTCCACAGAAGAGCTTAGGGGGGGCAGGGGCTATTTTTAGCCCTTGACACCCTCAGTGAACCTACCTCCCCAACCCTTCCTCCCCTTCCCCCACCAATATTTACTTCCTCCTTTCCCAAAACCTGAATGCTGATAAAAATGGCACCCAGAGCAGCCTGTGGGGTGGAAGTTTTGTGGGGGGGGGAACTGGCTGGTCCACAGGGGGCGGCTAAAAAGAGGCCAGGGGGCTAAATATAGCCTGATGCCAGGGGGCAGGTTGGGAAAGTGCAGCCCCAGGGGTGGGGCAAGCAGCTGGGATTTCTCAACCCTGGAGCGATGCAGGTAACTGTACTGAAGTTCCATGCACCAGTCTAACCTAGATCTTTTCAGTTTGAGCATACATTGTTCCAAGTCTATCTTAGAATGGTTTCTGCCATTTTTAGACCGGTCTGTATGTAGCCAACTTCTGTACAGTTAGCAGTGTAGACTGATTTCCAATTACTGAGACTGTGTTTAAGCAAGATTTGCACTTGGGCAAACTAAGTTAGATTGGGAGGCCGTTTTTAACCTAATCTAACCCCCCTCTTGCTCCCACAAATGTCTGCACCTAGCCTATGTTCAGAGCATCTACTGCTGTGATTAGGAGGCCTACTGTATTGAGTCTAGCAGTAAAAGAGGAATCTGGGCGCAAAGTTGAGAGTATCCAAAGGAGGTCTGAAGAAACTAGCAGGTAGGAGTGAAGCAGTCAGAGAAGTCTTGGGGTAGTAAACTGGGGAAAGGCAGGCTCTGAAATGCAAAATGCTGGGAAAAATCTGGAATGCCTGAAGAGTCTGAGGAGAGAAGCACGTTGGACAGGGTCCAAGCAGCCCGAAAATGTAATCTCAGTTCTACCTGCAGTCTGGGCCCCAGAATCCTATCAAGCTATTTATAAAACTGGTCTCTAGCTTAGGGTGGACCTGAAACCTGTCGAAGCAGAATGCATCTGTCTGCACAGCCTTTGAAACTAAGGTCCCCTCTGCTGCTCCTGCCATGGAAACTGATGCATCCAATCAGTAAAAGTAGGTCAGGTGATTTGACATTGTTGTGCCTGCTGTTTCACAAAGAGCTAAACAAAAAAAAAGAAGAGCATACAACAGACTAAGCATCAGGTCAGGATCAAAGCCATTAATTAAGCGTATGTTGTATATATGCTAAATATATTAGAATTCATTATACAGTGCATAGAGAGACAGGAACAGAAAAGTGGTGGGGAGAGAGTGATAGAGACTGCACTATTCTCTGGAGGTGAAATTTTAACTCATTTTTTCGGGTGACAGCTCCACAGGCTGTATAAAGCAGAAGCACAAATCAGACTAGATCACCTTAGTGAGTGAAAGAAAAGCAAAAATATCTTGACAACCGGGACCAGGTGTCCCAAGAGAAAGGCCAAGAACTGGATGAGCATGAAAATGAAATGATGCTCTTACACCTAGCCTGGTGTGGTTCTTCGGGAACAGAACTGATACATTTGTGTGGGGAAACTTGAATTGGTACTGCCTGTGTTGTAATTGCTCTGTGCATCAACAGGGGACACCAGTCTCTTAAACTGACCATTTGGGAATTTGCAGAAGTTTTAGAACAGAGAGAAAAATACATTTAGTCCCAGCCAGTCCCCACAGATTGACTTGTTTTTTTAAGGCAGAAGGTGGGGTAGATTTGCACCTAGTTTCATAGTTTGTAGGGTCAGAAGGGACCTGAGCAGATCATCTAGTCCGACCCCCTGCCACGTCAGGAAAGAATACTGGGGTCAAATGACTAACTAAATCAGAGCTTTTGTAAGCAGCAGCTTGCTTCATCACATATTATGAATGGAATACAGCAGAGCTTCTAAATGCTAAGCAGTGATTATAATATGAACGGTAGGGAAAGGGGAGCTTTACCTGGTATACGTAAAGTACATTCATGACATCTTTCTCATATGCATACCTGGGGAGGAATCTCTTGAGATATTCCACCAAGATTTCAACAACTTCCACCCCTCCATCAAACTGACTCTGGAATACTGCACCCAGCAAATACTTTTCTTGGACTGAACTGTGAAACATGGCAGTGGCCACTGGCCATATCACCATTACACTGAATCAGAATCCTCCATGCCAACATCTCTCATCTTAAGCACACAACTCTAACCTCTACAAAAACGCTCTATGCTACAACTCTATCTGCACCGATCCCACTGACTGCGATTCACAACTTAAGGATCTGCAGCAGGGATTCCTACAATAACAAAGCCAAAGACACTCAAATCAACAGAGACAGATTCAGCCCCTATTCCAACACCAATCCCAAGGACAACAGAATCCCTCTGGTTGTCACCTACAGCTGCCAGCTTGAACACCTCAGACACATCATTAATGATCTCCAACTCCTCCTGAAAAGCGATGATAATCTTAAGGTAGGCTTTGGGGACAAATCTGTTCTGGCTTACACGCAGTCCCCACAACATCAAATGGCATCTCTTCAGCATCAGACTATCCATCTCCTATTCTCACAAAGCCACCAGATGTTTCTCTGAACCTGGAGGCCAGCTGTGCCTCCTCATCAACACAGACCGCATCATCACTGAACCAAATAACACAGATTACAACCACATTTATCTGCACCTCTACCAAAGTCATATATGCCATCACCTGTTTACAACCCCCCCTCTGTTGCCTACATTGGACAAACAGGGCAATCTCTGTGTGTAAGAATGAATGGACACTGATCTGACATCAGTTCCAGAAAGACACACAAGCCTGTAGCAGAACATTTTAACAGCCCTGGACAAACCACTGTTGACCTCAGAGGGGCTGTTCTTAGACAAAAACATTTTAACATCAAACTTGAATAGAAAATTTTGCAAACAGAAATCGTCCACAGACTGGATTATATTAAGTATGGTCTAAACCAAGACCAATGGGATTCTTATGCCATTACCTAGATTAGTTTTTATAACCCCCATGTCCCATAGTGGGTTAACTGCTTTGTTTTTTTCCCCTCTCTTCTACCCACCCCCCGGCCGCAACTCACCAAAACTCTCTATGCAGCTGTGAGTGGCAAGAAGCAGTGTTCAAAAGTGGAGTGGGAGGGGTGGGAGAGGCTGGGATCACATGCCCCTGTCCTCTGGGGTATGTGGGGGGACGGGTGCTTGTGTGTTTGTGGACAGGGGCTGCCTGGGCACTAGGTCCAAGGAGCCTGCTGCAGATGAGGGGAGGCGGTGGGGGGCGTGTGCAGCAGAGTTGCCCCAGGGTGGTGCAGTCTGTACTGCCCCCACTGTGTTGCTCTGCATGGGGCCAAGCCTTGCCTTCTCATGCCAGGGCAGCCTGTGCTGCATTCCTGTTGGCACTTACAGCCCAGCTGGGTGCTGCTTTTCGCCCCCTGCCTCCGGGAGTGGAATCTGGAGTTAGAGCCCTGCACGCCTTCCAGGAGTGGTGTGGTGCAGTGTGGCAGGAGTGAGAGAAGGAGGTATTGCTAGAGGTGAGAAGTGCAGAGTATCTCCTGGCCAGCTGCAGTTGCCCTGGGAACAGCCTACTGGAAGCTGCTTCCTGCCACAGCACATGGGGCTCCGGCTCCAGTTCCCAGGAAGGTGGTAGAGAGCTAAGCTGGAACCCTGGCGCTGGTGCAGGAACCACCTGGCTGAATCTGCTCACCTGCCCACCTGGAACAGTGTGGCCTGGCACAACATGGTGCAGCAAAGGCAAGAGCAGCTTCTGGCAGGTTGTTCCTGGTGTGGCTGCAGCTGGCTGGGTGATGTTCTGCACCCCCTACCTCCATTAACATCTCCTCCTCTTGCTTCTATTGCACCGTGACCGCATCATACCCAGCAGGTGCTCAGGACTCCAGCTCCAGATCCTGGAAGGTGGCTGAGAGCTGAAGCCAGAGCCTTGCATGCAGGGGTAGTAGCTGCCCAGTTGAAACTGCTCGCCCAGCGTGGTGCAGTGCAGCAAAGGAAAGATCAAAAGCAGGAGCCACTGCTGGAGGTGCGGGGTGCAGAGCAGCATCCGACTGCAGCCATACTACGAACATCCCTGGCAGAAGCTGCACGCTGGCCTGGGGCTTGGGCTTGTGGGCACCAGCAGGAGCCTGGTGCAAGCTGCCCCAGTGCAAGTGGGCACAGGCCGTATTTTTCCTGCCCCTGGTCTTTAAGGGGCAAATCTACCCTGCCTTCTGCCTGATTTTAAAAAACCCAACTAACTCTCTTCATGTTTGTTTTTAATGCAGCAATGAGTGAATCTTATTAATTTGTTCATATTTTATCTGTGCATCTTTTTCAGTCACATTATGATGCTTTTAAGGTTCCCATTTGTCCAAGAAAATCAAGAATTTCTTTGAGGTATAAATAAAAGTAACATCAATGACAAGGTCAAATGAACAATCTGTGACATGTAAAAGATATAAATTAGTTGTGCTATCCTGAGATTAGTGATTCAATTTTATGACTATAAATTTTAGATGTCACATTTCCATTTTTAAATATAATCAGAAAAATGACTTGTATGTTAATGTTCATCCATACCGTATAGTTTAGTAATAGTGGGCCATATTCTCTACTGATGTAAATGCCCATCATTTCAATGGAGTCGTGCAAGTTCACATCAGGAGAGAATTTAGCCCATTACTTCTTAGAAACCTTTCATTAAAAACAGGTTGAACCTTATATAAAGAATTTACCTCTAGTTAACTCACAATGAATGATAGTGATTTCTGAAATGACAGGAAATTGAAAATAAAAAATAATTTTCTTTTTCCTGAGAGGCACTGCAGACCTTTGCACTATGTCTTTTGTCATATGTGATCTTTAAAAAAGTATTTTGCTGAAACTTTCTGATCAGAAGTGTTGCTCTACTGAAATAGCAGAAGCTAAACATTCAAACCTGGCTCGTTTTATAGCTCTTTCACTGAGTCTTGAAAAGTAAGCCAAGTTTGTAGAAATTTGGTTCAGTAGTAGTAAAGTTATGTTTTCACACAACACATAGTTAATCTGTGAGTCTCATAAGACATCATTAGGGATGGTAGTGTTTTACATGCACATTGCACTTGTCCACATGACTAGAGATGGTGCAAGGAGCAGAGATTCATGTACTAAGAGTGTCTTCTCCTCTCTTGCTGCACTAGTACACAACAAGGCTCTGGGAAGCAACACCCACCTTGGCTCCTTTCTCTTCTAACAAATCTAAAGAATACAAGGAAAGATTCCAGCTCATAATGCAAACTGAAAAAGAATGCTGGCTCTTGTGAAGTTCATGAAGTTCGATTAATACATCAAGCCTAGTAAATAACAAAAGAAGGAAAAGGTGCTTGAATGAAGAGATTTTATGCTACTGTACCAGGGAAGAGAAGACAAATGTCTCTGACATTTGGACGCTGCTGATTAACGTATGTGAATAACATAACAAGTGGGTGGGTTGAAAGTAAATGCCACATGTAAGTTGCAGAACCTGTGCAAGAAGTACATCTTTAACCAGCACTCATACAATTAAAATCGCTATAGCTAGCTGAGTTAAGGAAAAATCAGTTGTTTAAATTCCCCATTGCAAGCATCATCCAAACTCCACATTTGGAAAACTTTATTCAGCTGTCACACTGACTAATTCCAAAGGTCAGTTTTACTTGAACTTGTTGTCATTATATGACCAAGAAGAAGTACTATATTTTGTCTCATGTAGTATTCATCCCAAAAAGCAGCTGCTGGAAACTGGGCTGCACATGCTAAGTAAGAAAATAAGGTAACAACAGTTTCTGATTCTTAAACTTCTGCTGGGCAAAAGCTAAAGTAATTCTGCATGTGATCCCCAGGGAGAAGAGCAATGAGCAGGCTCTGCTTTATTTACTACAAGGCAAGATCTTCTTTCCTTCATTTACGTTGTATGTATGTGAGAAAATATGGTAAATCAACTACTATACTAGAAAAAAGTCCCAGCAAATACAGGCATATGAGCCTTATTTCACTCTCAAATAAACAAATTGGTTAAAATGACAGGTAAAGCAATTATAGAGCCCCTACAGTCAGTCATCCTCAAGTTTTGCCAGCCAGTGAGCAACATTAATAAGAGCTTTCCCAACTATTCAGTTGGTCCAATAAAGGTTA
Source organism: Crocodylus porosus (assembly GCF_001723895.1). Classification (NCBI taxonomy): domain Eukaryota; kingdom Metazoa; phylum Chordata; order Crocodylia; family Crocodylidae; genus Crocodylus; species Crocodylus porosus. The sequence continues at coordinate 46,007,481 of NW_017728943.1, forward strand.
TCACCCCAAAAAATCCCTGCCAGCAATAATGAGAAAGTAACAAAGCATCATGTTGAAACAATGTACCTGTGGAGAGCAAGGCAGCAAACAACATTAGTCTCATAGGTAGGGTTGCTTTATATGCTGTGGGTTGGGGGTCACTAACCTGGATAAATGAGATACCATAAAGAACAAACTAGCACAGCTTCTAAAATGGAAAAAATCAAGGCTCATTAGTATTGGCTGAACACATCAACAATACTGCAGGGAAAGCAGAACTAGTTAATTATTCTGACCTTCAGAAAGTTTTTGGCTTAATCACTCACAAAAAGTTATTAAAGAGCTATTAAAGATTATGGGATAAAATGTAAAGTTCTGTCCCGAATTACAAAGCTCCAAAGAAACAAAGTAGGAACAAATGGTCCATTTTCAGCCTTACAGGATGTTATCTAACTGGTGCTCAACAATCCTGTATTAAGATAATTTAATACTTATAAATAGTTTGGAAAAGGAAATGAACACAGAGGTGGAAAAATATGCATCTGACACGCACAACTCTACTTAGATTAGAGGTGAAACATGGAACTGAGATGGGAGCAGGTATGTCAAGGTAGCCTTAAGCCAGGGGTGGGCAAAATACAGCCCACAGACCAGATCCAGCCTGCCAACAAATTCAGTCTGGCTCATCAACGGATTCAATTTGGCCCATGGGTGGACAGCTACCAATTCATTCTATCTAGCCTAGTGGTGCTGGGTAGGTGGGTGGGTAGGGATGCTTCCATCCAGCAGCATCAGTCCTTGTCATGAAGGTATCAGCTGTGGACCTAGGTAAGGCTTCTGCCACAGCGGGAAGGTGGCAGCATTAGCTTTGCATACCGCCAGCAGGCTCAAGAGCCCCAACGCAGAATCTGCCAGCAGCGTCCACAGCTGATATCACCGCCCTCCCAGTGTGGTGGAAGCTCCTGCTCAGAGCCCCAACCCAGAACCCGCTAGCAACATCAGCTGTGGACCCAGGCAGGAGCTTCTGCTGCGCTGGGCAGGTAGCAGTGTTAGCTGTGGACACCACTGGCAGGTTCCGTGTTGGAGCTCCAGAACCTGCTGGCTGCGCCCACAGCTGCCACTGCTGCCCACCCAGCATGGCAGAAGCTCTTGCCTGGGTCCGCAGCTGAGCATCGCGGCTCCTGGTGAACTACAGGTCTGGCCAGGTTCTGGAAGGAGGGGGAGGAGGAGAGAGACAGACAGAGACAGAGACAGAGACAGAGACAGAGACAGAGAAAGATGGCTGTGGCCTTCAACAGTCCCAAAACTCATTAAGTGGACCTCCAATTGAAATAATTGCCCACCCATGCCTTAAGCCACCTTTGTACTTCAACCACCTCCTCATCTTACATAGCTCTGAAGGGACTTATATAGAGAAGCCCCTATGTAAGTAATGGACAGCCCAAGCAACCTATCTTTATTAGAGAAGCCTTCATTTAAGTGGACCTGCTCTATGAGCTGCAGCATTTCCAGAATCTCTGCAATGTTTGCACCAAAGTGGTATTTGAAGTCCTGTTTGCCAGCAGGATTTCTCAGGTGGGGTCCTATGCAGCCAAAAGTTTCTACTGCTTCCTAGGCTGTGGAGCTTGCTGAACAGTGAATAGATCTATTTAGAAGAGTAGCAGGTCTGTGACACATGCATTAAAATTCTGAGCAGCGGGCATTTGTGGAGGTATACTGCAGGGAATGAGCTTCCTCCCTCAGCTAACTACAGCTAATACTTTGGGTACTCCCTGAAACCTCGTGAAGGAACACCTTGAGAGGCTGGATACCTTCAATTCAGCCGGCTCCGTCAATCTACACCCCAGGGTACTCAAGGAGCTGGCGAGCATCATAGCCCAGCCTCTGGCACGGATCTTTGAAAACTCCTGGCGCTCTTGTGTAGTGCCCGAGGACTGGAAGAAGGCCAATGTGGTGCCTAACTTCAAGAAAGGGAGGAAAGTGGATCCGGCTAGCCGTAGGCCCATCAGCCTGACTTCTATCCTGGGGAAGATCTTAGAAAAGTTTATTGCAGAGGCCATCCTTAATGGACTGGCTGACGCCAACATACTAAGGGATAGCCAGTATGGGTTTGTTGTGGGTAGGTCTTGCTTGACCAATCTCAATTCCTTCTACGATTAGGTGGCCTATCACCTGGACAAGGGAAAACAGATCGATATTATATATCTTGACTTCAAAAAAGCCTTCAAAGTAGTATCCCGTGATCACCTCTTGGCAAAACTGGCCAATTTGTGGCCTTGGGTCCACCACGATCCGCTGGCTGGGAAATTGGCTTCGTGGATGGACCCAGAGGGCAGTAATTGATGGAAGTCACTCATCATGGTGTCTTGTGACCAGTGGGGTATCCCAAGGCTCTGTCCTTGGACCCATATTGTTCAACATCTTCATTAATGATGTGGACATTGGAGTCAGGAGTGGACTGGCCAAGTTCACCGATGACACCAAACTTTGGGGCATAGCATCCACGCAAGAAGACAGGCAGGTGATTTAGGCTGACCTGGTGTACTGTGTCCAGTTCTGGGCTCCACAATTCAAAAAGGATGTGGAGAAGCTTGAGAGAGTCCAGAGAAGAGCCACGTGCATGATCAGAGGTCAGGAAAACGATGACAGGCTGAAAGCCTGGAAAAGCGCAGGCTCAGGGGTGATCTAATGGACACCTATAAGTTTATCAGGGGTGACCACTAGTTTCTGGGGGAATGTTTGTTCACCAGAGCACCCCAAGGGATGACGAGGTCGAACGGTCACAAACTCCTGCAAGACTGTTTCAGGCTGGACATAAGGAAGAATTTCTTTACTGTCCGAACCCCCAAGGTCTGGAACAGCCTGCCAGCAGAGGTGGTTCAAGCACCTACATTGAACACCTTCAAGAGTAAATTGGATGCTTATCTTGCTGGGATCCTATGACCCAGCTGACTTCCTGCCCTTCGGGTGGGGGGCTGGACTCGATGACCTTCTGAGGTCCCTTCCAGCCCTAATGTCTATGAAATCTATGAAATAATGCTATGTGACCTAAAAGAAGTTACCCCTTCTGAGTGGAATAAAGCTGTGTGCACAGCCACCTGCAGGGGGCAAAGTGAAGAAGAAAAGAGAACAGATCCTTGGCACAGATATCTTTAATCTTTGTTTTTTAAACTAGCCTGCAGTTGAAAGGAGCAGGGCTTCCCCAGCTGTGAATGATGAGCCAAGATTTTGATAAGGAACCTCACATCTGCTCATCTGTGGCTTAGCCTATCACTCCAACAGTAGCATTGTGAAGGGACTTTCTAATAAAAACAGGAAGACCTTTTTTCCAGCTTATCACTTGTGGTAAGAAACGTTTCTGGACAATGCAAGAGATTTTTTTCTTTGTTTGGGAATGGGGCTCAGCCAAAGGGACTAACTCTTTGAGATACATGACCCTTTTCAGTAAGTCAGCCAGAGGACTGACCCTTGCATTAGCATGCTCAGCATATCCCCAATGTCATCCCCAAGAGTCTGATTTCCACTGGAAAGTCCAGATTTATTTGTTTCAAAGTAACTAAATATCATTTCAGCCTGAAGCATAATGAATTCCTACAAGAAGCAGTCGGAAGTCTTCCTATTATCATCCTCAAAACTCCACCTTCCTTATACATTCACTTTAGCTAACTGAAACACAAAAAGAAAAGTCACAGGGACTCAGGGCTTGTGGTTTTCAACTGTTTAAATGAATTTTCCTGGCTTTATTTTTTCAGTGTAAGGCATTACCTTTGTTATAAAAGGCCAAATGGAAGGAAAACAACTGCTAAATTCCCAGAGGTCTGTAGGAACTCTGAGCAAGACTGACCAAGATGACTTTAATATTTCAAAACTTACAGTGCTTTAAATTTCCCTCACATGCCCATCATTTTGGAATACTCCATGAGTCAAAATGGCAAAAGACTTCAAACTAACCTCTAATTTTGTGCCTGAAAAGAGGCATACACAAGTGATTGTTCCTGTCAAATTACATTATGTAAGTTGCTGTATACAAATGCAGAAGAGAAGAGACATAGAAGATAAATTTCAATAACCAATTTTGCAATAGAAGATAGAGTTGTTCAGCAAAGTACTCATTAAAAAGCATGCCAGCAGATTTCACTGAAGAGCCCTAGCAATACTCCTCAGTAAATTTGACATGATAAACCTGAGCTCTGTTCAGAGTAGGATTCAAAGTTAAGCAACATTTCTTGGCTGCACCATAAATACAGCTACAACACAGAGGAAGCAAAGGATTAATGTGAGGAAGACATAATATGTAGTTGTTCTTCCGCTGTTTATCTCATGAGGCATAATTGCGCATTACTTGAGCACCCAACCCTTGCAGTAAAGTGAATTAGAGTTGTGTGTATATTCAAGAAATGTGTCATTGGGGCCAGGATCCATAACATACGCTTTGGACTTAATTTGATTTGTGCCAAGAACTGAGATTTGTTATGTGTTATTTATTGTTTTTATAAATAGCAGTAACAGAAGCAAACATTGAAAAGCAGCAATCCCACAATTACGTACTGCCCCTTGACTAGCTCATTCCCTCCACTAAAGAGGGAACTAGAGCAGATGAAAATTTAGAGATCAGAGGGAGAGGCCAGTTCTTTAGTATGCTATCCCTTCGGTCTGATCCTATGAAAAGTCTGGACACAGCAGACTGGCGGGGAAGGAAATTTCCTATAAAAGTGACAACCCAATTCAATTTAATTTATAATTAAAAGACTTAGTATTTTATCAATACCAAAAACAACGCACATTCATTCACAGAATTGTATTACCCATTTTGTATTGGCATTATTTACAGCTTCATGCTCATAAAATGAGCATTTGTAAAAAAACCCTAACTCTGGGCTGCTTATCTTTGGTAGTCTGGGAATTTCCACAATGTTCTCAGTTCACATATTCTAAAGACTTTTTTCTTCTGCGAATTACTCTAGTTTAGGAATGTTTCTGGACGACGAACAACAATTTTAAACTTGTTTGGGAATGGGGCTCAGCCAAGAAGACTAACTCCTTGAGCAACATGAACCTTTCCAGTGAGGCTACCAGAGGAGGACTGAGCTATCCTTTCATTAACATGCTCAGCACATCTCCAATGTCATTCCCATGAGTGTGAGTCCCACAGGAAAGAACAGATTTATTTGTGATGAAAGAATTAAAAAAAAATGTCAGCTTGAACCAATAAGATGTCACACGATATCTTGATAATCAAAATCAGTACACGTAATATCTAAAGGAGCCTTTCAAGACAATGCCAAACTATTCTGGAAAGCATCTATGGGCATGTCTACACTGCCTCCATGATGAGCCCAGACTGCCACTGAGAAGCAAGGCCTGGTCAGAGTCAAAATGGCAAGAGATCTCTCTGTCTGATCATCCCAAAGCCCAGAAAGCAGGCAGTGCATCTGGTTTAGTGACCCCAGGCACATTCTAAGAAGTGTACCTCAGACAGGGAGCAAGAGAGCAACACTGGGACATACACTCATGGCTGGACTAAGTCAACTACACTGTCTAACTGTGGGGCTTTGGCATGTGCTAAGCGAGGGGAAAAGGGGCAGAGTACAATTCTTAACAGTATTCCCAGGCTCAGCATGAAGGAAATTATAGACAAACCCTTAGATATTTCAATTGAGACCTTAAATAAAAAGCCACAGAGCTTTAATTCTTAACTATATGCTATTCCCCAGATTCCCTTCTGACTTACATTACTGAAATCAATTCTTTATCATTTCTAATGGTCTGCCATCTCTACTATTATTATTAGCAGCAGCCACAGAAGAAAAGTGATCTACTCGTGTGAGATGCAACATTGCTGTAAGCTTCCCTATGGCAAAGTCCACCCTTGGTGTCTATAAACCTTCATTATGAATATATTTAATCTATAGATATAAACGGAAGTTAACATAACACCTACAAACCACTTACAGAAATTATCAGAGCATAAAAATGTATTTTAACATTAATTCTCAACATTTTTCTGATTTAAAAACTTACTACATTTTAAACAAAGCTCCTTTTTTGTTTTTTTTTAAATAAAGTCCAATGCATTTCACTGATGAGTCAATCTCTGTTTCCATCAGAATTGAAAAATGAAATGGCAGAACATTAGCAGCTGATGGGTGCTGTAATATAAATGTTTTATAATTACCCTGACTCTGCCTCCTGGGCCACTGTCTAGAGAAGCTCTTTTCTACTTCTGCAACTGTGATATAAAATGAATCAAGATGAGATGATCCAGGATTGAAAAGCAGAGCTGTCCTTTACTCAAATTTGTGTCAAAGGAATAAATGTTACCCAAAGTTAATATCTGTATAAAGCAAATCCACAGGCTTATTAATTTTTCATTGTGATTTTGTTGTGTGTACTGTATAATTTATCTTCCCTTAGTCCTAATCCCTGCTTTTCAGTAACTTCATAGCATCTTGTGAGAGGGGAGGAGAAAGCCCCAACTTGCCCCCTCTCCCCACCAACGCACTCTGATACTCACTGCAGGAAGGAGCGACAGCTGGGGAGAGATGCCAGGACAGGGAGAGCAGGCGCAGCAGTTTCGGAGCTGCCTGAGCCTGCAAGTCAGCGGGGGTAGGGGGCATGGCTGGAGAGAGGAGCAGACTGCTCAAAAGGCAGCAGAAGACTCAGCTGGGGAGCTGGGAGGGAGAGAGCCGAGCGTTGGCAGGGAGACGCCAGCAGGAGACCTCGGGAATCCAAGCCCCAGGAATGGAGGGGGAAAGCTGAACACCGGTGGAGAGATGCCAGCAGGAGCCCCGAGGAAACCAAGCCCTGGGTGAAGAGGGACACTGGGTAGCACCTCCAGGGAGAAGCAGCCCACCCAGATGCTGACACAGGCAGCCGGGGCTGCAAGGGAAGACCCAGGATATGCAGCAGAGAGAGACACCAAGGGACCGCTGACACTCCTGGGCAGTGCAGCAGGTAGGGGGCTGCAGAGTGCCATGGAGCGCAGTGCAGGAGAGACTCCAGCTCAGCCAGAAGCCTCCCCAGTGAGATGAGCCAGAGAAACCATGGAACATGGGGAAGGAGAAACAGGCAACACTGGCTGGTGGGACCCAGACAGCCCAGTCTCAGATCAGATGGGGCTGAGTTGGGAAGGAGCGGGGACCCAAAGGAGGGTCCCCAAGAGAGACACCTGGGAGGGGGCTGCCACTCCTCCCGGACACCTATTAGGCAGAAGGGAGCCTAGAAGTCCCAAGCGAAATGAAGGGCCCAGGAGGCAACATCCCAGGGACCCACCAGCGGACACTGACCTCTTATGTTCATTTGTGTTCCTAAGTTACAGTTAACCCAAGACTGGGGTATGTTTAGTTGTCAAGGCCATGATCCATAGACAAAGAATGGCCTTTGGAAGACTGACAGCCAGAAGGTCACCGACCGTCGGAGGTAGGAAGTGTAGAAAAGACAGGATCATCCTAGAGTAGGACCTGTGGAGAGCACAGTCTTCCTTGGCTGTGGATGTGGTAAGGGTGGGGTAAAGGGGAGGTTGGAGCCACACAAAGAAATGCAGGTGTGAGATCTCATGGGCCACCTATTGGGAACTGGCTCCCAAGAAAAAATAAAACATCTAAGACATGGCAGGCAAGTAGGAGCAGCAACAAAACCACATCAGTGGTGCCAAATCCAGATCTCAACTTGACGTTGCTTCGGAGCAAAGCCCCATTCAAGAAGGGGCCAAAGCCCTACAACACCTACCTGTGACATATCTCATAAGATTTTGGCCGTTGCCTGTATATTCTATATTAAGGGGAAAATATTCCTTAAGTAGTTCACAAAATTGCAAGCAAAATCAACCTAATTGCAGGCCAGATACGACTTCTACTAATGTCAATAGCAAAATCATCACAGGGTGCATCTGCATGAGATGCTTTACTTCAAAGTAGTATAGTTTACTGTGCTATAAGCATGTTCTACATGCACATATGCTTACTGCACAGTAAACCTCACTAATTGTGAGTAAATTTGCTACAAGCAAATGCAAGTAGCAAATTTACCTGAGGTTACTAACAGAGCAGTAGTGCTCATGCACACTTGTGCAGTCTGCTACTTGTGTAGACACATCCACTGGGTATAGTAAGGAAGAATTGTGTCCTAATTCATGATATCAGAGAAAGATTTAAAATTAACTCAACAAGTGCTTGCAAAACACCAAAAGAAACAAATCACAATGAACAAGAATGTAAGAAAACCACTTTTAAAAAGTACTAAGCTGCCTGGTTCCATTTTTTTCATGTTTCAGACACCATGCTTATATTAGATATTTATATTACTGACTATTTTCACTTGTGCTACCATCTCTTGCCCTTATATTTCTTGTGAAGCAGACAGTTATGGAACCACAGAGGTCTGTGGGGTCTGCATAGGAAAGGTGTTTAGAAGTCAGCATATTAATGGCTGCAGACAATAGGTAGTTGTATTATCTACCCAACCCATTAATACACTGATTCCTAAACTGGGCAGCATTTTCCTGGAGGTTATTCTGGAAATTCAATGGATAGATCAGTCTTTAGGGATGGACTTAAATGCTTGGTCCCTGCTCTCATCTTTTCCTGGGGAAAGTGAGCACACCAGGATTGGGGAATATTAACATTGTTCAATATCTTTAGTAAAACTGAAAGTTGGTTCCACAGCATGTCTATCATGTGGGCAAGTTGGAGATGACTTGGAAAAATCCCAGGATGGTCACTGGAACGTAAGAGGCCATGAGTGAGCCTAATAGCAGCACCATCTTTAGACTGGACAGGTACTGAAGTTTCACCAGATTCATTTGGGAAAGCCTAATAGCAGACTAGACAGTCATTCCCTTAATCCTTATGGGCGGTCAGCAGAGCTGAAAACCAGTAGAATTCCTACCTGAATCTTAACTCTGGACATGCAATGCTGGATAGATATATCCAATGTTTTGATTAATTCTGCACAGAAGCAGATGAAAATATGATGCAAAGTATGTGATGACTGTTGTATAGCTTTACTATGTCTACCAGTGGATCCACTTATACATTCAATTATTTTGTTCCTATTGGTTTTAGAAATTTAAGAAAGAGAATCTTTTTATGTAACAGTCTATAAAAGGTTCATCTGTTGTTCATTAGAAAATAATGATAATTCTAATGCATTTCATCCCACAGGATACCAGCCTATTTCAGAAACACAATCATACAGTACAACACTACCCAGCAAACTGTTGCGTGGAAAGGAGCAGACAGGCTGTACCCCATTGTTACAAAACATCATGAGAAGATGTATTTGGCTAGAAGCCCAGGGAAAACTTTAGAATAACATAGATTTCATAGACATTAGGGCTGGAAGGGACCTCGGGAGATCATCGAGTCCAGCCCCCTGCCCAAAGGGCAGGAAGTCAGCTGGGGTCATA
>NW_017728943.1:46016876-46024482 GCF_001723895.1 Crocodylus porosus
CCATCCCGCAGCGGGCTTAGTTTAAAGCCCGGTGGAGCAGGTCAGCCAGCCTGGCTGAGAAGAGCCTCCTCCCCAGGGGAGACAGGTGGAGGCCATCTCTTCCCAGCAGCTCGCTGCCTCTCTCACCAAAGAGCGGGCTGTGGTCTCTAATATCCACAGAAGGCAGACTGAAACTGTTTTTATAGTCTTTTAGAAAAAATTTAATTGATTAAAAAATAATCTTTGCACACTGATCTCTATAGTATACAATGTATCTACCTCAGTAGGAGAGGGTGTTAATTTTTTTCTGTTGGGGTCTGAATTTGCTGTCCTAAAATATCTAGCTAGATATTCCAAGACTGAAACTTTAAATTAAACCTTCCCCCACTTGAGATGGCTTGAGTTATATATCCAGTCATAGTAGTTTACAGCTGTAAGTATAGAAAGTCTGGATTTCTCTCAACACTTTCTAATCTAAATAATTCCTTTTGGTTGGTTTCCATTTAGTTGTCCAGATCCACTGAAATTTCAATAGGACTACAAGCAAAACCCGAACACTTTATACTCAAATTTTCCTAGTAAAGCATTTAGTGAGGATTTTTTTTAAATGAGCAATACAAATCAGGTGAAATCAGCTTTCTTCTTTCCTGATGGATGTAATTAAAAATGTATCAACTCTTACATTTTCCTCAGGAAAATTACTCAGGCAATGCCAACTTGCCAGCATTAATTTATGTATTCAGTGATGATGGGTAGTAACACTACATAAAGTAAAAAGAAAACTACTATGTTTAATATATAGGGTTTCCAGTTTTAGATAGATATTACATGGTAAATACTTGATAAAAATTACTGGTGAGGGACACATACATTTATAATAAAATCCATACATTTTATGCAAGTCTTGGCTTTTTTTTTTACTCTCCCATTTCCTCAGGTTTCATTTGACTGCCAAAAGATATCAAACATCTAATTTGTTTTTCCCAACTGATGCCATTTCCTCCCAGAATTTCATTTAGCATAGTCACTAAAATCAAACTGGTCTGTTTCTAATCAACTCCACACTGCCCACTGCTATAGTGATTAAGTAATTTAGATTTGTTTTGCACTTTCAATAGAAAACTGAAAAGACTAAATGTTAAGCACTTATGCATAGTGCTGTGAAAAATATATTTTTTTTATAGACCTATTCACTGAAATTATCAAAAAGGTATGAATAAACATTTCTGTTAGTATTATGCTTTATAAAATTTATATTTTGGGCTTTCAGTACTATTACCTCATTAATAAAAAAATACCAGAATGAATCAATATTGCAATTCCTTTTAGTTTATGATCCCACAACATATGCAGTTCTTGGTTGGCTCAGTACTTTGAACCAAAGCTTGTGTCTTATTCTGAACCATGAACAATGAGCCTTATACAAAGAACCTTTGCAAAGGCATGAGTCAGGAAGCTGGAATCATTCTTCAACTCCCCAGGACATGAAGTATCAGAGGAGCCATTCTGCTTAAAGTCCAAGACCCAATTCTAGCAGAGCAGATTTAGACTGGACATTAGGAAGAACTTCTTCATAGTTAGAGTGGCCAGGCTCTGGAATGGGCTCCCAAGGGAGGTGGTGCTCTCCCCTACCTGGGGGTCTTCAAGAGGAGGTTAGATAGGCATCTGGCTGGGGTCATCTGAACCCAGCACACTTTCCTGCTTATGCAGGGGGTAGGACTCGATGATCTATTGAGGTCCCTTCCAACATTAACATCTATGAATCCCTGATGGTTTTTCTAACTAGCATATGTGTACAGCTGTGGGCCACCTAGTTGTATGTACATTCATGCTTTCCACCATTTCTGAACTGGTACAGATTAAGAAGCTATGGACCACTGTTTTGCAATGGAGCTGGGGTGTTTGACCTACTGGGCACATCTATATGTGTGATTAATGTGCATGAACAAACTCTGGAGCTTATTGCTCAGATCAGCCCAGGCTCACAGTGGTTCCAGGCGGTCAGCCTGCCAGCTCAGGGCTGCTCCAGCTGGGCTCCATGTGCTGCAGAAGGGCTGGCTGGGGCATGAGAGTGCTCCAGAGTGGGGCTAACCAGCAGGAAGCCCGCACACGCAAGCACCCTCCTGCCCCAGCCAGCCCCATCGCTGTCTTCATGTGTGCTGTGGTGTATGAAACAATGCTGCAGGGTACTATTTGTGTTTAGCTGGACTACACAACGGCAGGGTACTATTTGTGTTTAGCTGGACTACCCTGACTGCATTTATTAGTCTAGTGCAACTTAATAAGGTTGCACATGTAGATGGGGACATTTCACAGTGGAGCTAATTAGTCAGCTCTGCAGTAAACATCTTGTGTAGACGTACCCACTATGACCTGCCTGCATGGTGGACTCAAGGCAGCTTTGCTGCATTTAGGGTTTTCCACACTTGCAGTGTTGCATGTGGTTGTGACACTATGTCTGGGTGCAGGATTTAACCTTTTGGCCTTTAGCTACAACAGTCTTGATTTTCAATGATGCCAAAATGTATCTCGAGTTGGAATTTGAAACTAAAATCCATTGTTTAGCAGAGTAAAGGAAAAATGCCATTTGAAATAGCTAAAATCAAAATAAGTTTTCAGTTAGTGTTTCTATTAACAGGTGTGCCTACTGCTATATTTCTAATTGTTTTTATTGAAGACTAATACATTTTATAGAATAAAGCCTCCCAGAAGATGCACTGAAATAAACCTTGTGGGATAGATTTTGCTTGGCTGCTTACTTGAGTACGAACACATACAGAGTGAAAACATGGTTGACATTTTGTAGCCAAGATGGTCCAGTAAATCTACAAAAGGTTTTTTCTCCCTGTTATCTTTTCTTGGACTAACATGTACAACTGTGCAGTTGGTCCAGTAAAAGATATCACAAAAACAAACAAACAATGTTATTCTTTTTTTGAAAAAGATAAATCAAAAGACTAAAAGATGAATAAAAATAATTTCAGTCAAAAAGTGATGTTATAAAATATCTATCAGAAGAATATAGTCTTAGGAGAACAGATCTAGAATAGACACCAAGGAACAGTTATTTCAAGACTATTCTGTGCATTCATATATCAATAACAAACTTACATTCCAAACCATATGGGGCTTTTGATTCTCCAGACTAATTCTTTAGATGACATTCTATGCCACTGAAATTGATGAGAGTTTTCATACCAATTTGAATGCAAACAGGATTTTACAATTTACATATTGCCTCTACTGCAAATTGGGTCTTCTGCAGCTGCTGTTGAGGTTAGATGGGTAGGACTGATTTGCAGGTTTCCTCAATATGAATCAAAATTGACACAGTCAATCAAAAGTCAAGAAATGCAACAAAAAAAAAAAAAAAAAAAAAAAAAAAAAAAAGCAGAAAAGTTATATCTGATGCATGTCAGTCTAATGGTTATATCTGATACCATCCGAACCTTTTTCTGCTCCCATGCCTGGTAGCTTAATATATATTATACTATAAAATTTTACTAGAAAGCACACAAGATATGCAAGTTGTCTGAGGTAACACTGCTGCAGAATGTTAATGTTTGGATTTAAGAAAGGATTAGATACATTATATGTGCAGCATATATAACAGTTATAAAAATAATAATATATACTATTATACATGTGGGGTATATTCATATATACCCAGCTGCTGCTGTGGTACAAAACTGCAAAAGCCTTCACACTTAAAACACTATTTCATGCCCTTCCACGTAGTGGTCAAAGGCACAGAGATTAAGGTCCAGATTCGCAAAGGTATTTTAGCACCTAATTCCCATTAAAATCAATGGGAGGCAGGCATGGCAAGGAAATTAACTTTTGGGAATTTGGACCTAACAGATTTGCCCAGGTCACAGGAGTATATGGCAGAACTATGAAATGAACTGAATACAAATTAATTGGTATTTTCCTGCTACATTTCATGTTGTCCACATAGTTAAAAATGTGAGTATTTACTTTGTGGGTGAGAAAAGAAAGATGGTCCTTATGACTAAAATAGACTAGGATTGAAGAGCTCCAAGTTCAATGAGTCATCACAACTTGTTCTGGCAATTTATTAGATAACGAGTCTGGAAAATGATGATTCTGTTAACAGGGTTTACACTTTATAGATGTAAAGCTATGAACTATTCAGCAAGCAGATATGTACTCCACATACTTTAGATTTTCCTAACAAAGCAGGAATTTAGCCACAGACATTCATTAAAAGTAAAATAAAACGTGATTGAGAGCCAATTCCTGTTTTTCCTACTAGGTGCCTAAGTGGCCACAGGTATGCAAGTGTGACCCTATCTACCCTACTCTAGTTTCAGAAAAACACTTGACCGAAAGCATGATACTATCATCTTGCTCACTGATATTTGCGACTTCATCGTATGGCTGAGATGGGATGAGATACAAAAATAAATGCTTTAATGCAGGGGTTGGCAATATTTTGAAGCAGGGGGCTGCTTTAAACAGACCTTAGCTTTATGCACAGGCCACTTCTAACCCAGCACACACCTTGCCTGCTGCCACTGATCCCCCACTGCAATGCCACTGTTGCTTCTCCATGCTATCCAGCCACCTCACAGGTAAAACCCCCAGCCACCAAAACACAGTTGAAGTCTCCCAGCTCAGTGAACCATATAAAATGGCTTCTGACTCCTGCTTTAACGCTGTTTCGGGAATTTAAGCACAGTAAAACCATACTTTGCCACCTAAGAAGAATAGGATCTGGCCTTCAATCTTCTGCACTGGTATGAGAGTCTCAAGTGTGCACGCTAATGCTAAAATAATATAGGTGAGTTTAAAGCTAATAGAAGCCAGGGTGTTCTAAATCTAGGTTGTCACATTTTAATTCTGTTCTATTACCCTTTTGTTTTGCAGCACAAATGCAGAACCTAAAGTATAAGAGTAATCCATACTAGAAACATATTGCCTGCAAACCGTAATTTTAAAAAGCTCCCTCCATCTTTGGGTTATGGAAGCACAACATTTCCCCCTCAATCATCCAAAATGGCAAAAAGGATTATTTTTTAATTAAAAAAAAAAAATCTTTTCTGGCTTGAAACTCAGTACAGGAAGTTATAATCCAGGAAAAATATTTTGGTTTAGTTATAAATCTCTGATAGTAAGAACTTACAATTCAAGTGCTGACAGATCCTTTACTATATTATGGTGCAAATAGTTCTGCTCTAGTATTTTCCTTTGTATTCATGGTGGAGGAACAACCCTTTATTTATTTATGTAATCTTGCTTGTTCATTCAGACACTACGGTATAAAAAAATAATCTCGCTACACCAGAAGTCCAATACTATTTATCTTCTCTTATTTTTCTCTTGCAAAGAGAAGCAGGAATGCTCCTTAGAGGTTTTTACTTTGGCTTTAAGGTATTATTTCCATCTTTTATTGTTTTTATAATACTATACTTTTACACTTTTACTTATGATTTATCTTTCTTAAAATTCACAAGAGTTCTTAAATTTATGAACACCAAGTTCATAAATTCTGTAGGTTCCCATTTCCATTCCAGTTGTTGACAGTACTATGAAATCATTTCAGGCCCAGTTCAAGAAACATGCATAGCAATAAGTTAAAAAAGATTAGAATCCATTTATGCCCACATCAACTGCCATCCTAAAAGAGTTTCATAATCATAATCAGGGATCCTGATTCATTACAGAAGTATATATCCTGCTACTAAGGTATTTATGGCATACTGTATTAAAATATTAAGTGGCTAAACTAAGTTGATGCTACAGAGATTGGATTCAGCTACTTAGACAAAGAAATCAAATATCGACATGAAGAGGAAACACCCTGTCTAATCCAGACAAAGGCAAATCACATGATCACGGCTGGAACTTGGCAGAGTCTAATACAATTAAATATTAATAGCTACTAGTCTGCTGTCCTTTTACAGCAGCAGTAAAACCAAAAAGCACAAAGAACCAAATTGTAGCTGGAGGTTGGAGAAGCCACAACTGTTTCCCGCCCCCACCCCCCACTCCAATTATTTGTGGTTTTGCTACATGCGACCCTGTGCAATAATGATGATCAATAATTAGCATCCAAGAGTAAAAAAGCTGCAAGACCAGATGGATTTGGTGCTTAAATAAAACACCAATACAATGCTTACTTAGCCCCCAATGCTAAGTTAGTGGCTCAACTGGTGACATTGTTATACAATAACACAAGAAGCACTGTGCAACTTAAAAGAAAGAAAGATTAATGTTAAATATGCAACTGGAGATGAATTTGGAGCCCATTTAAAATGTATATAGATACACAGATTCATAGATTGTAGAGTCAGAAGAAACCACAAAGGATCATTGTGTCTGACCCCCTGCCCCTGCCAGGAAAGAGGACCGAGTCAGATGATCCCAGCCAGGTGTCTATCAAGCCTCCTCTCGAAGACCTCCAAATTAAGTGATAACAACACCTTTCTTGGAAGCCCATTCCAGATTCTGGCCACCCTCACTGTAAAACATTTCTTCCTAATATCTAATGTAAATCTACTCTCCACTAGTTTGCACCCATTATTCCTAGTTACTCCCTGGGTTGCTCTGGTAAATAGCGCATCTCCAATTCCCTGTTGTCCTCCCTTGATAAACTTATAGGTGGCTACAAGGTCCCCTCAGACGTCTCTTGTGAAGGCTGAAGAGATCCATATCCCTCAACCTCCCCTCATAGGGTCTTGCATGGAGGCCACTAATCATGTGAGTGGCCCTCCTCTGAACCCTCTGCAGATTCTCCATGTCCTTCTTGAAGTGTGGTGCCCAAAACTGGACACAGTACTCCAACTGCAGCCTGACCAATGCCACACATACATCTGCATTTGTAAAAGGTAACTAACCAGAAAAGCTCTACTTTTCTGCACCATGTTTTAATGGCAAACAATACAACTACACTCTCCTTAAGGACACTTACCAGCAGACTGCACCGAAAGGGGGAGGCAGGACCGAAGCAGCGCACTCACAGACTGCTAATCCTTAGAAGGAACATTGGCTGCAGCCCCCTGGTAGGCCCACTGCCAATGCTGCTGCCACCTGCCCTGAGCATAGTCCAGACTAGCCCCCACCAGGAAGAGCCTGGTGCTGCCCCAAACCCAGCCCACAGCTGCAGCCCACCCTGCCCCACACAAATTCAGGGGCACGTGCCCCCCATTCCCCTCCCGACTGCATGCAGCAGCAGGAGCAGCACCTCCCCCCTGCAGGCCCCCTGGCTGAGCTGCGGCTCTGTCCCATGCCATGCCCCACCCCACCTGGACAGCCCCAGCCCCACTCACCACTGGGGCCTTGATCTGCCCTCCCACACCTCTTCTCTTCCCTCTCCCCTTCCACCACAACAGACTTAACAGCTGCATGCAGCTCTTCAAGCTCCTGGGCTGTGTATCAGAAATCAGACCGGTATCAGCCTATATGCCATGTTAAAAATCAACTATTAGTATTGGCCCCAAAAATCTCTATCAGTGCACTCCTAAGGCAGCAAGGTACTTGGTGGAAGATGGCCAAATGAACTCCATTTGTTTAAAATTCATGCAGACAGAGGCAGATCCAAAGGGAGTATAGTAGGATGGATGCATCCCACCTTTCAGTTGCCACCAGGGGAGCAGCAGGCAGG
>NW_017728943.1:46024582-46027294 GCF_001723895.1 Crocodylus porosus
CCCCTCTCCCTTCCACTTTGTGCTCAGCAGCACCTCTTCTACTCTCCCCCCTGCCCTACCTGGCACTGCTGCTGCTACTGTCCCCTGCTGCAGTGGGGGCAGGGCAGCTCCAAAACCATTCTTGCCCATTTCTAGCTGGGCTCTATGGAGAATCATGCTCAGCCCAGGACAGCAGTAGCAGTGGGAGCAGGTTCACAGAGGGGTGAACCTCCTGCTGCCATCACTGCTGTCTCCAGCTAAGCCCAGTTCCCCATGCAACCCAGCTGAAGCAGAATAGAAGTAGCTCTGGAGCTTCTTCCCCTCCCCACAGGTCACCCAGGCAATATGGGAACAGCAGCAGCACCAGTGGGTGGGGAGGGTGGAATGGGACGGGACATGCCACCAAGCAGGGAGGGGAATAAAGGGGTTGCTGAGAGAGGGGGGAGAAAGATTTTTACCTGATTGGGAGACATAAAAATAAAAAGTTCCTGCCTGTTGCTTCTTTGGCATGGTTTGCCCTCCCTGGTTGAAGGTGAAGAGGAAGTTAGGAGCAGGGGTGCAACCATCTTTGTAGCACCAGTCACTATCCCACATCCCCTTAACAAAGTCCTAGATCTGCCCCCTGTGTGCAGACAACCTACACTTTTGGGTTTCATTAAAAAACAATGTGAAAAGATATAAGAGCAAAAGGGACCCAAGGTATTGCAGGCCACATGTGCACATAGGACATGTGCAGCATGGGCATGGGCATGGCTGTGTCATGACCTGACCTGATTTTGACCTATGTATTAATGACATAAGTTGCGCGTGCACTATAGACAGTGATATGGTGCACTAACATAATCCAAGGAAATAGAAAATGATTGGATGGTTCCAAACCGCATGTAATTCCTCATGAAGAATACTTACATCACTGTTCTACAATGTGAGGATACACGTGAATATCTAGCAGCATTCTCATTTAAAGAGATATTAAAAGGGTACAAATACATTTATAAAGAATTTTAATTTGAAGGACTCCAAGTAAAAAAGACTAAATCTTATTGGCTGTTCACAGACCTACGTCTGAATTTCAGAAACATCTATGGTTGGGAATACAGAACAAATAACCACAGGCAGAATTTTTTACAAAAAATCATGAAACTACACAATGGTGTGTTCGCTAAAGGCTAGAAACCTTTTGTTGGAAGTGGAAATATACCTTTTAAAATAAATGTGTCATTTGCATTGATTTTTTTCATGTAAAACTGTTACATGCTTTCCTAATATTTAGTCCTTTGAAATAAATTTAATTTTGGTGAATGATGTATTCAAAAGAAAATTCTGTGGGAGGTGTCTATAGAACAGCCAAAATGATTTTACACTCACCCACTCACCTTGAAGGAGCTGTCAGCACAGCCGAGGCAGCACTGCACTTCAATCAATGGAGTTTCCACTGCTGAAGTGAAGCCATTTTGACACGGGTTAAGCAGCAACACCCACAAACACACCAGGCTAAGTTGCCTGGGCTGCCATCCTAAACTAGAGATAGAGTGTAGCCACATTCAAGCAATGCTGATACAGCTAATTAGTGGAGGTGGGCTAACTGGTGCTATCACTCAGTAATTCCATATAGTCCACCTAAAAGTGGCACACAGCTGTGACTTTAGTGCCTTCAGCCTGGGGTGCCTCCTGAGTCTGGAGGGGGGGTCACAATTTGTGCGTGGGCCCAGAGGCAGGCCAAGAGCTCCATATCCCCTCCTATACTTCCGTGCTGAGGCTTAGTGCCCCACTCCCACCCCAACACGCCACCAGCCCCACACAGCAAAAAAACTGCCCCATCCTGAGTGGTGCTGAGTCAGGGGCCAATCCCAGGGGGGGCCATGTGCACCCCATTCCCCCCTACCAGTTGCCTGTGCCTTCAGCTTAGGAAGCAACCCACACACAACAGCCCAGCATGTCTGAGGGGCACCTCCCTGACACAATAAATGTATTGGGTTGACATGCCCTAAAAAAACCCCAAACAATAGGTCCTATACAGTCCTTATCTGGTAGATGATGAACTCCAAGTTTATAAAGTAATATGTACAATGAGTAAAATGACAAAGTAGAATTTCAGTGTCTGGTCAAACATATATATAGAGAGATTTTCTATCTGGCAAAGAACTTCCATTAAAAATGTTTTAAGAGAATATTTAAAGTACACTGTTAAGTACTCAGAAGTAAGAAAATGCCAAGCAGCGCATATGCAATTTTAAGTTTTCCCTGTTTTACACCTGCATTATGATATACTCTTGTGCCCAATTCAGAGCCAGTAAAGTTCACTGCTAAATCTTCTATTATAGCACTTGCAAATGTTACATAGTCATACCGGTCATCCCACAAACAGACCCCAAATTAAGTTAAATAAGTACACTCACTTCACTCTCTCACCATGCCTGATGTTAACAATAATGAATGAAATCCTGGCCCTACTGTGGTCAATGAGTGTTTTACCAGTGAGGCTAGGGGTCACGGAGGCACTGGGGTGCTCCGTGCCTAAGAGAGAGAAAAGGTGAGTTGTCAGTCACCAGGGCAGCTCAGGTGCTGATTGTCAGAGCTGCCAGTCACCACGGCAGCTCAGGTGGGGGTTGCTAGGGCAACCAGGCGGGTCAGGTGGCCAGAAGGGGGCAGGGCCGGGCCTTTATAAACAGCCCAGGCCAGAGCCTGAGTAGCAGTTCTCTTCTGGCAGCTGCAGCTGCCGCTGCCCTGCCC
>NW_017728943.1:46027394-46063115 GCF_001723895.1 Crocodylus porosus
AGAGCCTTGGTGGGGGCTTGTGTTTATGTTTGGAGCACGGAGAC
Organism: Crocodylus porosus; assembly: GCF_001723895.1. NCBI lineage: Eukaryota > Metazoa > Chordata > Crocodylia > Crocodylidae > Crocodylus > Crocodylus porosus. The sequence goes on from NW_017728943.1 coordinate 46,027,439, forward strand.
TCTGTGTGGTTTATGTTACAGCCGGGTGGCTTGAGCTTATGTTACAGTTTGCACCGGAGGACCACATGAGGCTGTAGGGGAGTGAGGAGGCCTCAGCGGGGCTCCCCAACAGCTTGGGGGTTCCAGGTGCCCAGTAGGGGCACAGTGCCAGTGGGGCACTATTGTCTGTGCCGGAGAGGCACCATGTTGCGCTGGGGAGGCACGGTGTGTGGGGTTGCAGACCCCAGCCCATAAGGGCGGTGTTTTGCCCAGTGGGGCAACCGGACCCAGAGAAGGGTCAAGGGGACAGGCATGGCGGTGGTCACCTGTGCCCCTAGCATGCGGAGCGCGGTGTTGGCCCCAGAGAAGGCAAGGCCCCAGAGCGGGGCAGAGAAAGAGAGAGGGCGAGCAGGCGAAGAACGCCAGCAAGGGCGCTGGTAGTAGGGTGGCGGTAGCGAGCTGGACCCAGGGGGCGCCAGTGATAGCCGGACGCCGGCGAGACAGGCCAGGGGCGCAGGGAGCGGGCTGGAAGATAGGAGCCCGGCCCAAGGGGGCGCCAGGCGGGCGAGGAGCCCAGGGTGCCCGAGAGAGAGAGAGGGCACCAGAAAGGCGAGGGACCGTACAACGTCCCCCGGAACAGCTGCGAGGCTTGGGGCATGCTAAAGGGGAGGTTTGGAGGCATGCATACCCCTTAAGGGAAGGGCGCACAGAGGCACCCCATTTGGAGTAGGGGCAAGAACACACTTACCGTTCACTAGGGGAACAAAGGCAACCTCCCGTTTAACCTATTAAACAGCAAACTCAGGGCAGGTGAGATTCTGAGGGTGCTGAGTCCACCCTAGCGTGACGGTAGGGGGTGCTAGGGAGTTCGCGGCTGCTTCGAGGCCCCACTCCCTCACACTAGGATTTTCTCTGTATTTCTTTTACAAATATTTTAATGTAGGAATCTCTACTTATAAATCTTACCCCAATTATAATGGATAACATAAACCTTTATCATTAACATTATGGTTGTAAATAGACAGAAAGAACTGTGCTAAGAAGTGAACCAAATCACTTCTGAAACGATCAGTTACCCCAAGCAATGTTATAATATCTCCAGAAACGCAGATGGGCTAGTATTGCAAGTCATTGAGCCCCAAATCGAAAAATACTAAACTGCCTTTGAGGATCGGGACTGAGTTCCTGAAATATTTATCTCAAGAGCATCTCTGAGTGCAGTGCTTTCAATCTGCTGATAGTCTGGCATGGACCTGTGGGTGCCAGGTATTGCTGGTGGGGAAACAAAAGCTTGCTTTAGCCTAAAACTCTCAAGGTAAGTTTCAGTTCTCTTTCCAGTTGTTCTACATTCACATCTGGTTTCTTTTAGATCTGTATAAAGTTAGTTTAGGGCACCTATAACATTGTCAGAATGGTGCCTCAAGAGTATTTTAAGTGTTCAGCTTTGTAGTTCTAAACTGTAAAGTACTCAAAAAGCATCACTTTGACAGAGTTATAGGTCTCTGAAGTAGCCAGACCAAGATATTGTATAAAAGATACTCCAGGAAGTAGACAGTTTAAGATAATAAATTATGTAGAGATAGTATAGCAGTGGTTCCCAACCTTTTTCTGCCATGACCCACTGCTGGGAGTGGAGTGTGGCTGTTGTGGTGGCCTGGGGGCGGGGGAGCTTCCGGCACACAACACAGTTCATCCTTTGTGCAGCACTGCCGGCATTGCCTCTGTGACCCTCATTTGGGTCACAACCCAAAGTTGGGAACTGCTTTAGTATTAGAAGAAACGTAAACTCACCAATAAAACACATAAGAAATATGATTCAACAGAAAAGAGGTCTTCACAGTTTTGATATTCAACCATCATCCAGTCCTGCAGTTTATGGTATCTTAGAATTCTCCTTGGTCTAAGTTAGGACCCTATCCCTATTCTACAAAACTTATTACTGAGCATAGCTGTTACTACAATGAGTAAGAAGTCATGACAGTTACAAAGTTATGGGACTTCTGTTAGGAAGTTTACATGAAGTGAACTAATTGCATACATAGAAAAATTAACCCCAAAAGAAGTATACATAATCCAGACAAGTCATTGTATAATCTGACTTGCATATCCTTACATATCCCACCCCACTTCACCCTCTTTTACTTTTCTAGTCTTCATGTGTTGTATGTATGCTCTTTGGAATAAAGATTATGCCCAACCTTTTGGTTTATAAGACACCTGGGAAAAAACTAGTTGCTGTTCAAAATACTTCTTCCCCAAACTTACATATCTTCTTGTTTAAGTAAAGAATGAAATTTCCAGGTTCACAATTGTATCCTGGTGAAGAATGCATTACATTCAAAAGCTTTTCTAACTTCCAATTATGCAGTTGGTCCAATAAAAGATCACCTCAAACAAAAAATCTTTGCCTTGTGCATAATTCTTGAACCATCATGGCTACATCACTTTAACATTGCCATTAATTAATTAACTGAATTTAATTAAAGGTGAATTATTTAAGAAATCTAGTGTTTGTGTCAGTTTTCTCTTTATCTTGAATGATCTTAATAATGGAACCGTACAAGCATTTCAGGTTTTTCATGTTGTCTTCTTTTAAAATCTTGTGAAAAGGCTGTGTTTTTAAAAAAAAAAAAAAAAAAAGGTTGTAATTAAGCAAATGTATTAACTGCTGTTGCATCTAATTTTTATGATTACATAAGCTATAGTAGAGTCAAATCCACCGCGTAAGGAACTTTTATGTGGGTCACTGGAACATCAGAGAGTAAGACCAATTGCCACACTTCTTCTACAGCTCATTTGCATACAACAATTCTTTTGGTTGTCTGGCATTGGTTGTCTGGTGTTAGGAGGTAGACTGGACATAGTGACAAGACGCATCACTGGTAAATTGTCTGACCCAAATATTCCATGACTGTATGCTAATTCGGGTACCAAGGGACAAAAAAGCACTCCACTTTGACTCCATTGTACACTGAGAAAGTATTTCCAGAGAAACTGAGGTGGAAGCATAATTAGAGATGAACCATGATAATGCCCTTAGTGTTGATCTGTAAAGCACAACTCAATAACCCAATATGCAAATTAAAAGGTAGATTCAATAAATGGAGCTCCACTGAGCTGCTTTAGTGATGTAAAGTAACTGTTTTAACCAGTTTAACTAGCCACTATACTCTGCCTGCTTTTTGCTACTCTAAAGTATAGTGAATTTGCTCTTTAAAATTACACCTGATAACATTCCTTTAGATTTCTTCCTCATTACTCTAAAATAACTTAACTATTAAAAAGCCAGGCCAATCCCAAACAAAACATTATGCCAAGATACAGCTAAGTCAGACATCAGTAACTTGAGAGAGGAAAAAAAACCCCCACAAGGAAGTTGTAAATTTCTTAACATAAAACATTATAAATCCAGGAAATTCAGAGTTAATGAAATGAAATCCAAATATGTTAAGCATGGAAATGTACAAATAAGACATGTAAACATCTTAACTCTGGCAACATTTTGGAGGTGGGCACTTTAAATACAGTTCTGTCAATTCTTAGACCAAACTGCTCCAATATCTTTTTCAGAATCATATTATTTTTGCAAGCCACAGTTAAGATCATCATGGCACCCAAGCTGGCATAATTAAAGTATCAGGTATTGAATTTTCATGGCTGAAAGGAATTCATGAGGTATTAATTGCTAAATTTCATAATGAACACTCTTTATTTCAGGTGCAGGCTGCAGTACGGAACAATTTTTAAAGACCTGGCACTGATCCTAATTTCTATAATTTTTTTGTATACATACTGAAAAGGGGAAAAGAACATGTCAAAGGAGAGTGTCTTGAGGTGTTCTCATCCAGAACTACAAACATTTTCTAAGTATTTCCCACAGTTGCTAATGCTGGTTTAGCTCTATTAATATGATCACTGTTATGAGCTCAAGAATGCTATGACATCAGTGATGTCACAGCTCACTGATTGTTCCTGGCATTTTGAACGCTTGTGCCATACAAGCTTGAGGAAAACAGGTTTAACTGACATGCTTATAAAAAATATAGCAGCTGAGAGGTTGTCTACACTACCATCACTGTGATATGAGAACACATTCGGAAGTCAGCGGTTACTAAGAAACATAAAAAGTAAACACACTGCATTTGCCCACAGCAAACTAACTTTAAATGACAATCACAAAGGAAAAACTTGCCAAGTACCTGAGTTCATAGTTAAAGGAAAGTTTGGACAAACTGATTCGTGGGCACCAGTAGTGTTCTGACCCAAAAGAGGGAAAAGATAGGACAGGAAAATTGGCAGAGGTCTGAACAATGGTCCTAGAGAGATTTGCCTTCACAATGGCTGTTGTGAAACAATCAGCTCACTGCCTTGTTTAAACAAAATGCTGCATTTAAACTTTGACTTGGCACAAAATATAATTTTATTACTCAACAAAGATCTTATTAGACATTCCATGCTTTGACCTTTTGATATAAAGTAGCCTGTTACAATGAGCACCTTGAAGAACAGATTAATCTTCATTAAAAGTTCCTGGAGAAAAAAGGAAAAGGTTACAAGTAACATTTTTCTTTAATGAATTCTCACTTATTTTTTTTTTTCTTCTTCCTTTTATATAAGCACACACTTGCTGTCTGCTGAAGGTAGTGGAAGAAAAGTTTAGAGAAAAGTTCAATCTGTTTTAGACATTGTTCAACATACCATCTTGGTAAGGGGACAAATTTGTTAGTAAGGGCCAATTTGTCACTTTCCTATGAGAAGTGATATTGTCTGGGTGACGCTTTTATTTATATTTCTCTTCTTTCAAGAATTGAAGCCTACACATGTCTGAAATGCCTCAAGATTTTACTTTAAATTTTACTCTTTCTGTACTAGATTCAACATGTGGTACAGCCACCATTATTCTGGCAGAGAACCAAGATGTCTCACAGCAAAGTTTGTGAAATTGAAAGTACCTTGTTATTAATTCAAACTTTATGGGTGGGCTCCCACATACAGAGGTATGCACTTGTAGAGGAACAAACAGCACAAATTTGTGCCGCTACTTCCTGCCCTATTACATGCCCCTGCACATGAGCTTTGGCACATAGGAAAACTTCTCGGATAAGGGTAGGGAAGGCTGCGGCCAGCACCTGTGCTGGCCCCAGCAGTATTACCTGGTATCCTGGTGCAGTAGGGGCACAGATCTGGCAGGACAGAGCCTGGCCAGCAGCCAGAGAATTGCTTTGGATGCCCAGCCCTCCATTTGTTCCAACGCACGCTACTGACGTGCTCTGTGCCATTTTTTCCCTGGAGGGGGATCCCTGTTTCTTTTTTTACTACCAGGATTTCCTGGTAGCATATTTTGCCACTGCACTGTAAATGTGCAGCATGGTGCATGTTTTCACATTCCCCACATGTGGTTTGTGCTGCCACAAACAGCATGCCCCTGCACATGGGGACCCACCCTGCGTGTACTTGGGATTGTCTGCAGTCAGAGGCTGAACCATACCTTTAACAGCCACAAGAATTGCTGTTCTGCACTGCCCTCTGTAACAGGGAACCCCTGTCTGTGTTCCTTGGATGGCTGCAGAGATGGTAGGCAGTTAAAAAGGACAGCACAGATATAGCAAATCCAGGACTAATAAGGTCTGGTAGCTAACTGCACTTGGCCATTGGGTACAGTGAACCCAATCATGTAACTGGGAGACTGGGTTAGAGATTTAAGCCCAGTCTGAGACCAGGTAAGGGAAGAGAGGAGCTCTGGAGAATGTGGGCACTACTGGAGATGGTCAGGTGCATAAGCCGCTCAAGGAAGCTGGGGAGAAGGCTCCTGAGCAAGGTAAGGCATGTGGGCGACATTTAACCAAGGAAGAAGACGGCTTCTTTTGTTCTGAATTTGCTGGCTTGCATTCCAGACTTGTGCCTGGAAGACTGAGTTGTGGCTACGGGGGTGGAAGAAGCCACAAACAGGGGTCCTGGGTGTGACTCCAGCTGTAGGGGTCAGGAGATAGCTCCAAACTGAGAAGCAGAGACTGCCACACTGAGACAGAAACCCCCCTCTCTCAAAGCAGCAGTGGGGCTGCTGTTAAGCCAGCACTGATACCCCAGAGGCTGAGGTCTTGTTCAGTAGACAGTCAGGGGCACAGCCAGGCTAGAATAGCTTAGAAGATCTCAGAAACCTATAAGAGTGCTGGGTGAAGAGCTGGACAGAGGACCCAAGCAGGGTGGCTTACTTGATTGGGCAAACCAGGCTATGTGCAAGGCCGCTACTAGTCTGAGACTTCCCACTCCCCAACAATAAACAGCAGCAAAGCCATGGCAGATGAAAAACGGGAGGTACAGGAAACCTGGAAAAGGAGCAGGTGATGTTTAGAAATGTTTCAGCCAGGCAGGTACCACCTGTATTATACCCTCTATACTCTTGATGTGAAGCAGGGTCTGATAAAACTGTTCCCATGTAATTCCTAGGAATGATGCTAATAACATTAAACCAGTACAGAGAACCAGATTTTCAAGTGCTCAGCACTAGCAGTATAACGAGGGTGGGATGAGCAGGATCCACTCCAGGTACTGGTTATAAGAGGCGCTAGAATCACTCCAGCCTGGAGTCTTAACCATGGCAGGGAAAGCCTTGCACTGCTCCTGCAGGCAGGCAAGACCACCCTACCCCTCATCCATGTTGCTCTACATCCCATCCCCAATCTACCATGGTCAGCATACCCCTTCTCTACCCTGTCCTGCTTGCTCAGTGAGTGCACTATGTGATCATGACAATTGGTTCCCCCTGCATCAGCAAGCTGAAAGCCACATGCCTGCTGCCTGGTGAAAACTAGTGTGATCCTGGGCCCCAACCAACGTTCAAGTGGATTGCTGATCACAGTCCTGGGACCGCATCTAACCTAGTTTGATACACTGGTGTGGTTCCAGGGATGGCCCAAAAATCAGGTGATTGTTAGTTCCAGCACTGAAGTTGATTTGAGATGCTGATGTGGTCCTGGAGCTGGGACTGGGAGCTGCAGCACATGCTACAGGTATATGTATATGTGTTCACACACACAAACATGTACACACGTACATATTTCAAAAAAATAGCTCAAAGCTTTAGTACATTGTGCAGATCTTCTATAAAATAATTTAAAGAATATAATATTTCCCTTGGTTTCAATTCTTCTTTCCCTTGCCTTTTTGTATTCCTTAATTCCAAAGCCATTCATGAAGCAGTAGTTGTTGCTGTCTTTAATAAAAGCAGAACAGATGCTGGAATGGCAGATCAGGACACTATCACAGAACTAGCCAGCTCTGACTTGTTAATGCTTTGATGTTCTTTTTATGGAGGCAGTACTACTTAAAAACATGTAAAAAAAAAAAAAATTGGATTCCTTCTTCAGTAACTGCACCAGTCAGTCAAATCCATTTCCAGCATATATACAAGCTACACTTATCCCTAAGTAATTCCAGTTGTGAGCTAAAACCTGGGTCTTCAGGTTTGTAGTCTAATACCTTATTAGATGAATTCAAAGAGCATCTTGTAACAGCTGCTGTTGCAAGCATAAAATTAGATTGTGTTTCAGTTTACAAGAACATCACACTATTTTTTTCTCAGCTGCATTCCTGTAAGAAGAATGCTTAAAAGATACAAAAATCCTGCTTACTATATATCCGGCATATTCTTTTACATTTTAGGCATAACTCAGGCCTTTAGCATGTCACCAAAACCAAAGCAAGGCCAACCAAGTGAAGATGTCATATCAGCCATGTTACAAAAGGGCCAGTTGTTTAATGTTTGAGTTAAACATGACACAATTGGAACTAACTTGACCCATTTAATATATTTCTTGTATTGTGCACATGGGAAATCTGAATCTGGGGAAAAGATCCAAAAGAATTCCGAGTCTGTCCTTAAATGGACCAATTTAAACCAAGACTAATGTGTTACTTGTACGTATCTTTAAAAATGTGATTTCCCACCCCATCAGCTTAGTAATGGCCTAATATCTTACAGTTGCCAGAGGAAATGCTACAAGGACACATTCAAGGCATACCTCAAGAAAATGAATGCCAACATCAAGAGATGGGAAGAGCTGGCTGCCAACAAACTCCAGTGGCACTGCAACCTCAACTAAGCTTGCCTTCAAAGCAGAGAAGAGAGCATGGAGAAAGGAAATGGAGACGAATCCCTGCCTATAGCCTACTATCCCCTGCAGAAAGACCTGCAACTTCTGCAGACAATTCTGTGGCTCAAGTTTTGAATTCTTAAGTCATCTCAAGACCCACCAATGAACTCTGGTAGAAATCATCCTTGAATTGAGGGATTGCCAGTGACAATGATTTTTTTTTATCTTTGTTTTTTTGACCAGTGAAATATTTTGGAGGATTTTTCCCGATTAAATCAACTAAGAAAGAGATGTTACATACCGGAGCTCTTGAATGTGTATGGTCCATATGCACATTTCACTGTGGACACACATGCACCTCATAAGCTTAAGACTTTTACTAGCACCCTGCACTTGTCCTGTTACTAACAGTACCTGGGCAGTGCACGTGCGTCTTGATTTTTCTTATAGTTTACATCAAAGGGCCATATGTATTTCCCATTCCCCAGTTTCTACTCAGCTGCATAATCCCTCAAAAAAAACCCTCATACTTTGAGGAAAAAGGGTTTTGGGGCCAGATATGTAATGTGCATAAAGACATGCACCTCAAAGAATCCCAGTTACTGTAGGCATGTAACCTCTTTTTCTCCTTTTAGTGCTTGCCCACATGCACAATATGAATGAATTTGAAACACTGGACAGTCCATTTGAAGGCAGAATATCAGACGAATTACAGCACTGTTTTCCAAAATATGATGTCTGATTTGGAAACATATGAATAAAGGCCCAGGTGGCAACTTTATAGTTGTCAGGTGTTGAGACATTTACTGAGAAAAGCCGGAGGCGTTTCATGACCTCTCATGGGCTGCACTCTAATCACTGCTGGAGGTTCCACTAGTCAGAAATCCATTTGGGGTCTGTGTATGGAGATCACCAAATCCTTCCCCTGGAAAGTGAAGCTAGCCCTGAGCAAGACAGCTGAGAGGAACTGAGAAGCAGAAGGTATGAGCTGCCCTCTATACTCCTGATGTGAAGCAAGACAGGTAAGACACAGGTCCAACATGCAGGTATTGCTAATCAAAAGTCTCTGAACTCCAGCACAAGAGGCACAGGTGTATCCCCAGCAGAACATTCATACAGACAATCCAAGCAAAATTATCATCATTAGAGAAGAAACATGTTCTGGCATTAAGACATTTCTATTTGCTAACTTTGTACAGAAAAACAAGCTCATTATAATAGATTTAAATCTGAAGTCCTGCATATAAGAGAGTTCTTGACCTTTCAATGCAACAGAAACATACAGTGCAACAAAAATATACCTTGACTTTAGCAAGTCTTTTGATACGGTCTCCTACAATATTCTCGCAAACAAGCTAAGAAAGTACAGGTTGGATAAATAGACTGTAAGGTGGACAGAAAACTGGCTGGATCACTGGGCTCAAAGGGTAGCAATCGATGGCTCGATGTCTAGTTGGCAGCTGGTATCAAGTATGGTGCCCCATGGGTTGATCCTTATCAACTCATGGGTTTTGTTCAATATCTTCATCAGTGACCTTGAAGATGGGATGGAGTGCACTCTCAGCAAGTTTGCAGATGACACCAAGATGTGAGGGAGTAGGAGATATGCTGGAGGGTAGGACTAGGATTCAGAGAGACCTCAACATATTGGAGGACTGGACCAAAAGAAATCTCATGAAGTTCAATAAGGAGAAGTGCAAAGTCTTGCATTTAGGGCAGAATTATCCCATGTATCGGTACAGGTAAGGGACAAACTGGTTAAGCAACAGCTCTGCAGAAAAGGACCTGGGGGTTACAGTGGACTATAAGATGAATACGAGGCAACAGTGTGCCCTTGTTCCCAAAGGCTAATGACATACTGGGCTGTATTAGTAGAAGTGTTGCCAGCAGATTGAGGGAAGTAATTATTCCATTCTATTCTGCACTGACAAAGCAACATCTGGAGTATTATGTTCAGTTTTGGGCCCCCCCCACTATAGAAAGGATGTGGACAAATTGGAGAGACTCCAGCAGAGGGCTATGAAAATAGTTAGGGGGCTGGGGCACATGACTTCTGAGGAGAGGCTGAGGGAACTGGGCTTATTTAGTTTGGAGAAGAGAAAACTGAGAGGGGAACTAATAGCAACCTTTAACTACATGAAGGAAAGTTCAAAAGAGGATAGAGCTAAACTGTTCTCACTGGTGGCAGATGACAGAATAAGAAGCAGTGGTCTCAAGTTGCAGGAAGGGAAGTTTAGGTTAGATGTTAGAAAAAACTTTCCTATGAGGAGGGTAGTAATACACTGGAACAGACTGTCCAGGGAGGTCATGGAATCTCAGTTCTTGGAGGTTTTTAAGATGTGGCTCAAAAAAGCTTTGGCTGGGATGATCTAGTTGAAAATGGTGCTGCTTTGAGCAGGGGGTTGGACTAGATGATCTCCTGAGGTCCCTTCCAATCCTAATTTTCTATAAACTGACAATACAGTGAATTACAAGGAAAGAATTAAATAGAAGGGTGCCGAGTTCAAGCGATACTGCATGCTCCCAAGTTGATATCAAATGCAAACAAATGTAAAAGCAAGTCATGCTTCTCCCAATTAAAAAAATTAGAAGAGTGTTTCATCCTGCCCATTAACTGTGTTAACAGTTCTTTGTTAAATTGGTTCATGCTGGAGCACATGTTTAACATGGTTCTTGCCAAGAGAAACAAAACAAGCAGGTAAAAGAGAGAATGAAACCCAGTAGTTCGATTGTTATGCTTTTGAAATGACAATTCAGTGAGAAATAAATTGTAAAGGCTAACACAATATTATTAATAGAAGGGTCTATACATTTTGCTCACGTCTGCATTCCCTATGATGAAATAGCAAGCAACAGTTATAAAAAATAAACTGTAACATGTAATTGAAAATGATAGCTCATCAGAAAATGGGGGAAAATAATTCACCAACACAGTGCAAACTTCCATTTCTGTTTCATACTGAAATTTCATTTTTAAACCAAAATCTTCCAATCTTCTTTATTAAAAATACAGGTTTTAATTATATTTGGCAACTCAGTGTTTATACACATGCTTCAGGGGAGGAGGAGGGCAGGAGGGGATGCTTTAAGTGGAGCAGCTCTCATACGAGCTTTAGCTGAAACACCCCTGCTGCCATTTTTCAGCATAGGGATTATGATACACATGACACTGGAGTCTGCCAGGGCATGGTAATTACCATGCTCCAGCAGACTTTAATTAATTGAGTCTGCTCTGACACACTGCAATTACAGCAAGTTAGAGCAGCTTTGATGTACATGTATAAGTGCCCTCTGTGAAAGGAGAAAGGAGTCTCGCTTAAAAAATGTCATAGTCAATATTGGCCACCAGAAGATGCTAACTTGAAGCTCCAATTCAGTTCTTTGTCCTCGTGATGACAATGTACTGCTTTGCAATTTACATGGGATACAGGGATACATGGGTGAAGGAAATATCTAGAATGCAATATATAATAACTGCTACATATGCAAGTAGATTGACATCTAGTGTGAAAACACAGAACTACAAATTCTATAGAGCAAGTAAATTAGGATAATTCTAATGCTGATTAAAAATTACAGCCATTTAAAGTATAACTAAAGACAGGCATTTTCCCCATATATTAGCAAATTTCAGTTTTGCTATTTAAAATGAAATGGTTACAAGGAAGCCAAAATATTAGAGCCAAAAATCATTATGTAACAAAAATTACGCAGTAATACACACCGTACAATGCTGCATAGGGTATGGAAATGACCACTGGACCTAGGTGCAAATTATTAGGATTGAGAGTCAGTTGAGATAGAACAGGTATTCAGGGAAGCCTCAAGAAGCTGGTGAAAATATTTGAGGCTGTTTAGAGTGAGTGAAAAATCAATGCTATTCTAAATTCACAAAACTGTTCATGTTTGCAAAATGCATAATAATCCTAGTTGAATGTTGTTATAATTTAGTAGTCCTTCTGCAACTTCTACTAGTTTTTTGCCATATTAAGCTTAGTTCTCCAATATAAGCTGTAGTGAGGTGGTGGCTATAGGGTGGCTGCGATGCCCCTTGGTAGTCATGTGGCCTCTGCCTGGCTCTGGCTCAGCTACTGCCCTTTCCCTTGATCTCACCCACCATTCCTTGTTCTTATTGAAGGTTATACAAGGAGAGGCTGCCCATGGGCTCTGAGTGAGCCTGAGCCTGTGCTGATGACCACTGGGCCCCTCCTAAATCTCCTCAGTCACCGTTCTGTGCCCTCAGGCTTGTAGGCCCCCTCAGCGTGTCTACACCTGTGTCAGGCATCTGTTGCCTTACGGGCTCCTTACCTCTGTACCTCCCCTACACCACGCCCCAAGACCTGTAACTGGTTCTCTCTCTAAGATGTCATTTGTTTATACACTCATCTCCCCTTGGCTCCTGGAGCCCTGGTCCTACACACTGACCTTTTCCTGGGCTTCCAGACCCCTCATTCTGTGCACTGCCATTTATCTGGGCTACTGGACCCCTGGTCCTGCACACTGCCCCTTCTTTGGGCTCCCAGATAACTCATCCTACACACCACCCTTTGTCTGGGCTCTTAGATCCCTGGTCCAATGTGCAGTCCTTCTCCAGGCTCAGGAGGCTCTCTGTGGTTTCAAAATAAAACAAAAGCCACTTGCCTGTAAAACCCTGACTTGCTCTGAACAGGGGACTCGCCTCTGCTCCCAAGCCTGCAGGGTTGCTTATATCCACTCCAGTCCTTTCAGGAGCCCTGCTGCCAGGACCACCTCACCTTATGGAGGTCAGGGAGACACTGCCTGACTGACTCAGGCTCTGGGATTATGTAGCTTCCGCCTGAGCCCTCTTCCAGGCAGGTGAATCGCTCATTAGTTCCTTCTGCCACCTGCAAGCAGCCTTGCAGGCTGTTTACTCCCTTGAAGGAGCAGGCATGCCCCAGTGCCCTGCTAGATAAGCATAGCATATAAGATATGCTTATTTCTGTCCCCATATTACAGCATTTATTGTGCTACCTGCCAGTACAGTCTCTCTTATGTGCTAAATATGTTTAAAAGGAAAACTTTCATATTTATAAAAGTTTTACTATGAGAAAAATTAACATGCTACTATAATTTGATCTGATGACACTCAGCTGTAGAGGATAGTCGTAACTGCCTCCTCCCCTTTTTTAGTGAATCTAGTACATTTTATATAGAAAGTCTCTATAACAAAACAATAGCAAATCTGTATATCACATAGCAACAGGTACAAATACTATCTTAGACTTTAGTAAATCCATCCAGAAAGACCTCATATGTCAGACTTTGAATTTTCTTAATTATATTCACATGCTAAACTAATTATTTCTCTTTCTACATGACATGAGTCTTGTGAAACTTCTTTACGTCTGATCACAGAGCAACATCAAGACATTCAAAAACTAAGATTACCTGTTCCCAGAAAGGACTCTGAGAGCTTATCGAAAATATCAGTTACGTTTCTATGAATTTTCATATAGGTTAACTGTAGTTTGCTAACTAGTCACACCTACATCTGAGAGCTTCTCACAGTGAATTATTGTTGCCACTGTGACAATTTTGGAAATCTGCTGATGTCTAATTTAGGAAGTTTGAAAAGCAGCTGGTAAACACAACTTATGGATGTCTTTGTGTTCAGTGCTGTGTAGACTCATAGAGAGGGACAGTCCCTACAGTTCACCTAGGATTTCTCTGTAACCCCCTCTCTCAGCCTATCGCATATGATTTAGTGTGCCCTGCCCTCCATCAGGTGGAGCTGGACTAGGTTACCCTGTGCCTCATCTGCATATACATTTTTGGAGGATCCCGGAACTCATGACAAAAGCACCAGTTTTCTGGGGGGCTAATTAGTACGTGGATCCTTTGCGGAGGGGCATCTGAAGTACACACACAGATCGAGCAGTGCTGAGCAATGGGGTCTCTATAGCTTGAAGCACTGTTGACTCTGGTAGGGCCCAGCCCAATGAACTATATGGCAAATTAAGAACCTTTTGGCTTTGGATAATATCATACATAGTTTGTACTATATATAAGCAGGTACAAAAGTGCTGCTTAAAAGTGTGTTTATGGAGTACCTGTGCTAAAACTTGGAGCAGTTTCCAAAAGGTAAGATGCATCATTAGTTCTGTATGAATTAAGTGCATGGGTACTATATACAAATTACTATATTCTTATTTTGTGGTTAGTGTTTTCGGATTTGCTTTTTTCTTCCATGTGCTCAGGAAGAGCAGGGTCTGACAGTAAGGAGGATGAGGATGGGGCTGCAGGGGGAAGAAATTGTGTGGGGCAGAAGGCAAGGGGACTTTCTGAGCTTCTCCTTAGATTTATTTTACTTGATGTATCAGTAGGAGAGGGACAAATTCAAGGCAAACCACCAATAATTAGACCCTATACCTGGAAAATTTATTGCAAATTTATAAATTTCCATATATAGAATCCACTTATAGGGGGTCATCTTACATTCGAGTAAAGATGGTAACGTATAAAACCCCACACAATATTAAAATAAACTATATAGTAACCCTTGACTCCCCAACAATATCTGAACTCAGCCCTGCCTGCTAAATACCTGCTTCTCGCCACAGACTGAGATCTTGTGGGGGTGGAGAGGCTTGTGTGTCTCAATGACACCCAGAGCTATGCCACCTGGAGTCTTACACTCCTGGCAGTAACCCATGGTGAGCAAGCCTAAGGAGAGATTGCAGACAAACCACAGTACAACCTTAGGTCCCAGTGGTGGAGCAGGCAGAAGATGATGTCAGGATCTCAATGGCTGTAAAGAGAGAAAAAGGCTGCAGCAAGATGGAGGTCTCCTGTTGTCTAGGGTTCTCCCTTGACACTCCCTCTCCACTTTGTCAAGATCGCATGGTTGCTATTTAAATGCACCAGCTTCCTCATGTTAAGCAAAGTTATGCATGGGCTTTTGTCATGGGAAGTAACATACTCTCCTGTACCAACCTCCAAAAGCCCTGCCAGTGATAGACCAGTGGTGATGGAGACAGGACTAGTGAATCTGGCAGTCTCCAGCCATGAATCTCCATGCAGGAGGTGGTAGCCTGATAGTTGTCTTGCACTTGGGTTGAGATACGAGTATAGTTCTGCAGCTGCTACTGTGACTAAGCAGTCCTATTCTGGATCTCCTTTGCTCACTCCACATGAAGGGGAGCGGGCTAGAAAAGGTGCCCTAAACATAGGCTGTCTATCTGCTCCCGGCTGGATAACCACATCCAGTGGGATCACTCTGTCTGTGGTCGAAAATATCATAAGGATTTTCACAACATGGAATGTTCACACCTTGATGAATCACAAAGACAACGAACAACCAAAAAAGAAGATCTGCCATTGTCTCCAGAAAACCAGTGAGTTAAAACGTCGATACTGCAGTTCTGAGAAGACAACCAGATGAGGGTCAGCAGAAATAAGAAGGTGGAAGCTATACCTTCTTCTGGAAAGGGAAAGAACAGTTCTATTCCAAACTTGACCACATTTTTATTAATACTTACAAGAAGGACAAGATCATTCTCTTTGATGACTTCAATGTCAGAGTTGGACATGATCTGGAACTCTGGAGTGGCACTATTAGGAAGGAAACAATAGGGAAAGCCAACTCCAGTGGTATCCTTCTCTTTAGCAAATGTGTGGCGCACAGTCTTGTCATCACAAACACCATCACAAACACCATCTTCAGAAAGAATGACAAATACAAGAACATATGAAAGCACATTCTCTCTAAGCATTAGCACCTCCTCGATTATGTTATTCTTAGAGCACATGATTCAATAGATGTTCATATCACACAAGCCATGTGATGAATGGATAACTGCTGGACAGATCACCATCTTGTCAGATACACTATTAACATCCACCAAATTCTTGAAGACCCGAAGGTCTGACAGGATCTCCAACTCTCTATCCACAGAAAGCTCCCTGCCCTGTACACAAAAGAAAGCAACAATGAGGAACTCTGGAAGGGGTTTAAAACCACCATTTATAGACCTGATTTGAATGCATTGGCTAACTACCCATTGACACCAAGACTGGTTTGATGACAGCAATGCTGAGATCCAAGCCCTCCTTGATCAGAAGAGAAGGAATTCTTCTGCTTGGCAAGATGACTCCTCATCTGAGCAGAAGGAGACATATCAGTTCCTCAAAGCCAAAACTCAAAGGAGAATCCAGGAAATCAAAATCAGTGGTGACAAGATAAAGCCAAGGAGATTCAGTTCTGTGATGACAAACATGACATGCATAGCTTTTTCCAGCAATGAAAGCCATCTACGGCCCAACTTCCCAGTAATTGCAGGATGGCACGATGCTCCTCAAAGACAATGAATCTATTAAAGCTAGCTGGAAAGACCACTTGGAGGCACTCCTGAGTTGACTGTAGTGGATACTACCACTGAGACCATGCTCCAACTCCCTGAAAAAGGATCATCCACCAACCCTCCTATCCTAGAAAAAGTCTGGCATGAAGGAAACTAAGAACAACAAGGACTGGCTGGACTGGGTGACATACCTGCTGAAACCTACAAAGCTGGTGGCGAGGAACTGATACTGAGACTCCACAAATTTATTCTTTGAATTTGGAGCAATGAAGAGATCCCTGGGCACCTGAGGAATGCCAACATCATGACTGTCTTCAAGAAAGGAAAAAAGTCTTTGTGTGGGAACTAGCGACGTATTGCCCTCCTTTCCACAGCAGGAGCAATCCCACCTGCATCCTCCTGACCTGTCTTCTACCTCTTGTTGAGGAAGTCCTGCCAAAATGTAAGTGTAGATTTTTCCATCTAGAATGGTTACAGTCATCTGGTCATAAACAAGCCTTAGGACCTTGATGTACTTTTCAGGACATCCAAATCTGGCCTGTATTTCCACAAGGCTTCATGACTCATCAAATCAAAGGCCTTAGTGAGCTCAATGAAGGCCATATACAGGTCCTGATTTGTTCCCAGTACAGTTCTTGGATCTGGTAGTTAACAAAGATCCTGTCCGTTGCTCTATGGGATGCTCTACATCTATTGAATCATGGGCTCTAACAATAACATAATTGAGGAGGTACTAGTGGGAGAGCAATGGACATGATCTTTATTACCCATCCTATATGGCAGATCAGAGATGAACTGTTTGTCAACCAAACTGGGGTGTCATTGCTCTGTTCTCCATCTTTTTGACAGTCATTTTGGTTCTCATTAAGGGCCACCTACCTTCTCAAATTGACACAGAATGCTGAATGGATGGAGGGTTCTTCAATTTGGGACATTTTCAGTCAAAGACCAAAATACTCAAAACAACCATTCTCAACCTTTAATACACTGACAACTACACCATCCTTGTGAGCACTAAGAAAAACCTCCAGACCACACCGGATCTCTTTGCAAAAGTCTACTGAAGTCTGGACTTCTCTTTCACCATCAAGACACTAAAGTGCTCTATCAGCCTGTCCCAGGCCATGAATGTGAATCCTCTGCTCAAATTACCAGTAACAGAAAGACTCTGGAGGTAATCAAGCACCTCCTCTACCTCAGTAGTTCCCTTGCTCAGCGCATGAACACTTATGAGCAGATCCAGGACAGGATCCGGTACGCAATCGCTTCTTTTAGGAAATTGCTACTGTGTGTCTTTATTCATCACAATCTTCATAAAGACACCAAGATCCAGGTCTACAGTGAAGTCATAATCCCCACTCTGTTCTACAGCTTTGAAACATGAGTGACCTAGTAGACAGCTGGTCATCAGAAGCCTGGAGAGGTATCACCAACAATGTTTCTGGAAAATCCTCCACATGAAATGGGAAGATCACCATATAAAAGCCAGCATCCTTGCCAAAGTCAATGTTACCAGCACTGAGTCAGTGATCCTCAAACACCAACTTCACTCAACTGGACTTGTGTGTGGATGCCTAAGTCTTGATTTCTGAAATAGTGCTCTACTCCAAGCTTACTAATGGCCTAAGATTTCACAGTAGCCATAGGGAACACTACAAGGAAAGTATACTTCAAGAAAACAGATGCCAACATCAAGATCTGGGAGGAGCCAGCTGTCAAGTGACTCCAGTAGCACTGCAACCTCAACCAGATCCCATTTTGAAGTAAAGCATTTTACCGATGAAGCAGAGAAGAGAGAGTGGAGGAAGGAAAATGAGATAAATCCTAACCTATGGCCTATTCTCCTTTGCAGAAAAGCCTGCTACTTCTGTGGACAGGTCTGTGGTTCATGGATTGGACTGTTAAGTTGCCTCAAGACCTATCAATGAGCCGTGGTAAAGATCAACCTCAAATTGAAGGATTGTCACCACTGCCTTCAAAATTCCTGCTAAAAAAGGAATTTTCTGGAAGATGCCCAAGATCATGGTTCCACCAGGCCTCAAAGGGGAAGGAAGTTCCAAAGCTAAGGTGTAACTATCAAGAACAATTTCCCACATATTTTTATAACGAGAACTTGGCATATTGATAGTATTTGCAGGAGGTTCCTCTCAGCTGATTTTAAAGGACTGTAACAGAGCATAAGAAAGAAGGTAGTCCCTTAGGTAGGTAGAACCCAGACTGTTTAGATTTTAAAACGAACACCCTGAATTTCACCCAGAAAGCTATTAGGAACCAGGAAAGACTCTGGAACACTGGACTGATAACTCTGAAACTCATGCTAAGCTGGGGCCTACTTACAAAAGTTAAAATACAAAATACTGATGCAAACTACATAGTGCAAGACGATGCATGTTTATGGCTAGGTCATCTGAGAAGAAATAATAAGGTATCCCTTCCAACTTATCTTTCTATATTCATGATGATTTCAAGCAGGGCCCTAGTTGTCTGGTATGTAACCATGTGAAATGTCTATACTTGATTAATTCCTATGGTAAATATTTCTTTTGCAATTAACTCATGTTATGTACAGGAGGAGTCATTCTCCATATATGATAGAAGTTTCCTCCCAATTTATTTCTGTTTTGGCTAGTGGTTCCTTGATTTACCAAAGACACTCGCCAAAACCTTATGTTTTTCCTGGTTGTTAATTAGTTTCTTAATACGTTCCAAACTTAGTAGAAATGAATAACCTCTTGTCACTGAAGAAAGTAATTTATTCAGATTGGAACTTTCTGATAACCAATTATGAGCAGTTTGATTAATAGGGTTTTCCTGTCAATTACTACTTGGGACTCTTTCTTGATTTATACAACTACAAGAATGCTTTGAAGATGCTGGACTAAGGGTATAAGAACCAAGTGAAAACAGCTAACAATGCACACTTCAGGAATGAAAAATCTCTCTGACAAGAGCTGCTGTTGAGCCCCAGGCATCTTGAGAAGCTGGAAGAAACAGACCATCTCTCTTGTAGCCTGTTTGGTAAGAAATCATCACCTTATAGCTAATTACTGGGCTTTGCTTTAGTTTGGGCTCACTTGACTTGACTTTGAATACTTGTAGTAAATAAAGCTTTTCGAACAAGGTGTCGTGTCAATCCCTAGGCTAGTCCAGAATCCTAGGTTTTTATGGGCTAACAGGACCCATGTGCTCCTAGTGACCCACTGCCTTCGAGAAGTTGAGCTGTCTCATTTTGTACCAGCTGCAGCTTCTGGATGGTCATTGGGTGCAGTCTGACAAAGTGTTTGGCATTTAGTCTACATCTAGACTTATACAAGCCAGAATAAGTTCAAAGAATAAATATAAATATGCTTCAAGATTTAAAGCAGAGAGCTTTAGGCAAAAGCAATGAAGAAGCATGTGCTAAGCCTATTGTGTAGGCTTAAAGATCAGATATAACTTTCATTAAGGGGGAACAATGCACATACTCCTCCACGTCCATCCTTTTCATAGCCAGCAGAGAAGGGCATGGCCCTGGCCAAAGGCAGATCACCTTTGATATATATATATCAAAATATAGGTATATTTGCACCCCACTTTGATTCCTGCTCCACCCAAAATTTAAAACCAACTGCCTGACAATGGCAGCACCATTTCCAATCAGGCAGTGCTGAGGGAATCATTTTGATTTCATGGCTCATTATAATGTACCTGATCTCTTCTACACTCCTTATTTTATACATGATAATAACAACCCTCTCTTGTTTTTAATGAATTTGATGTTCCACCTATCAAACTATCCTTTGTTCTGCAATTCTGTTGTCTGTTAGCTGCTCCTGGTAATGACACTCCTATTTCACAGCCCTGCAGATTATTTTATCTCATTCCAATGATGTTATATTTGTTTTTGCTTTAATTTTAAACCAAATAGTACAGCCCTAGGCTCCCAACATATTAGTAAAGTTTCCAGTTTATTTTTAATATGTGTTGATTTATATGTGATGATGACACACCTCACATCTGCACCTGCCTTTTCAAAATTCTAGATCCACCCATGACCAGGCTGCCTTCTGAACTGAAAACAGTGTAGCTGGCTACATAGTCACCACTGCTGAGTGACATATGAATTGTCCCCGCCCTTTTCTGCATCCTAATTAGATTGCCTGTAGTCCAAAGTGTGTCAAGGATGTGGCTACCCTGTGTCCAGTTCAGGAGATAGCCTACCAACCATAGTAAGTTTGGGGTCTTGACATGGTCTCAGTCAGCCTGGCCACTGCACATGGAATATGAAGGGAGAACAGAGCTCTGTATCTTCTCTTTCCTATGTAAACCTACTCAGGAACCAGGTAAAATATGTTCCTTAACTTATATCAGAGCAGATACTGTATTTTCTCCTACACTACCCATAGTGTCAAGCATGTTGTTTACTCCTCCATTATAAAAATAATTGGTCACCTTCTATAGCTAGTGTATTTTCCTTTTGCCTGATCGTGCCAATACTTCTGCGTCCCTTGTGGGATTGCGCTATTGTCTGAAATTCAGTGAAGCCATTTATAATATAAATTATTTACAGGCATTCTTTTATGTGTGGGAGAGGAAGCTAAGGAGAAGCTATAAATGAACCCTAGACACTATCAGTTATATATTCCTCATCACATATAAATTTATGATTGAATGAGGATACGTGACTAGAAGGTTACTTTCCTAGTCATTTGGTACATACAGTACAAGCTGCACAATATTGGTATTTTTCTTCCGAGTGTTCCCTCAATCTACTGCAGTGGTCAGCAACATTTTTGGGGTGAGTGCCAAAACCCCCCCACAACCTCGATTTGGAAGATGTTGGTGGGCCTGGAGAAGTGAGGGGCCAGGGAGCGGGGAGGGAGGTGACAGCAGGCTTCGCCACAGAGCCCAGGCTGCTTGCAGCAGTGCTTGCAGCCTCCCCACTGCCTGCTGCAAGCAGCCTGAGCTCCATGGTGGGTGACAGGGACCTGCCCAGAGCCAGGGCTGGCTGTGGCATGCTGGACAAAATGGCTTCAAGTGCCATGGGTGGGTGAGAGGGGCACTAGGACAGGATGCCAACTTAAGAGGAACACCTGAATTATCCCTCAGCCTCACAGAGTTTGTGATCCAGCAGCAAGAGCAGTCCTAAACCATTACTCTTGCAGAAGCAGCTGATGCACAGACTCCTGTGCACTATGTAAGATTCCCTCATTTCCCACTTCCCCCAACCTCTCCTGCAGAATTTGCCTATGGCACAAACCTTGCTTGTTATGTCACTAGTGACTGGCTCTTTTAGCCCATTCTGCATCACAATCTTCACTGCTATTTTTATTGAATTTATTTAAGGAGTCTTTTAATTACATGTTTGCAGTGAATCTCTTGCAGAGACCTCTGCTTGCAGGGGGACCCGCATCCCCTTTCCTTCATAAATTCTAGGAATTTCATTTGTTTAGTGTGATGATGACAATGCCTTTTACTCAGGATCCAAAGCTTCAAATGACTGTCCTCTTGTGTACTTGATCTTTTTTTAAAAATCAGTCTGGGTTATTACCCACAAAATAGCTGTATGGGTTCCTCATTTCTACTGATCTGCAGACCTTCTCTTCAGTTTGTATCCTTTACTTCCCAATATTTTGCACTGAATAGATTTAAGAAATGCCTTCCTACATTTTGTAAACTAAAAGCAAAACAGATGTGTAATAACACTGAAATAATAATTTCAGAGACATTTTATTCAATGGCTGCAAATGTCCTTCATAAATGACTCAACAATTTCTCAGCCATTATTTCAATGTTGTTTAACATTCTTTCCAGCATTATGTTCAACCCTCCTGTCAGTTTGGCAGAGATATTGGATTTCTGGCCATCTTGATCACTCCTGATTCTGATTTTTCCACCTCAGTGCATGCAGGGTTGCAGAATTGATCTGTTTTTCTCTCCTGTCTTGCCCTTGATTTTGTAATAAATTTCCCACTTGTTTTAAGTTACATGACAGCAAGAGCCATTTTTCCTTGTTTAGTTTTGATGTATTAGGTTTGCATGAATTTAACAAAATTCAGGATATGAGCAGTCAAAAGGACAAAACCATACCTAACTGATGTGTCTACTACTTCACAGGCAACACACAAAAACTATATATGAATTTTTCATTTCAAAGGTGGTGTTCAGGAATCATTCCTAGGCCAAGCTACTTGAAATAGTTACTCTTTACTCAGTAACAACTTCCTACTGCCTTTGGCTAAGAAACAGGTTTCTGCAGTACTATTCCTAGACTCCCTGTTTCCAAAGCTAGACCATGTAAAAGTACAGTTCCCAATGCTACATCAGCTAGGTAAGAAAAAAATAATTTCCAAAAGGTGAATAAAATCTGCACCTATTATGATCCTTCAATTTGGCATTTTCCTTTGCAGTTCCTTGATTTGAGGATGATTTCTGTCATGGCTCATTGATGGGTCTTGAGGTAACTTAAAAGTCCAATCCTTGGGCCACAGATCTGTCTGCAGAAGCTGCAGGTCTTTTCTCAAGGGGGAGTAGGCCATAGGCTGGAAATTCTTTCCTTTTCCTTCCTCCATTCTCTCTTCTCTGCTTCAAGGGTAAGGTACTTTCACTCAAAGAGGGCTGCTGCTTGGTTGAGGCTGTGGTGTCATTGGAGTCAGTTAATAGTTAGTTCCTCCCAGCTCTTGATGTCACTGTTTGTTTTGTCCAGGTATGTCTTCAATGTGTCCTTGTAGCCTCTCCTCTGGCTGCCACAAGATCTCAGGTTACAACTCAGCTCCAAGTAGAGTGCTTGTTTTGGGAATCAAGTCAGGCAAGCACACACAATGTATGGTCCAGTGAAGTTAGGACTTGAAGATCGCTGATTCAATGCTGGTAACACTGGCTTCAGATCTTGCTATTTGATGCAGAAGATGTTCCAGAGGCATCATTAATGATACCAGTCCACGCTCTTGAGATGATGATGGTAAGTCACCTGCATTTCACATCTGTAAAGAAGAGTGGGGATGATGACAGCACTCTAGACCTAGACTTTGATGTAGTTTCAGAGACTGTGATCAATAAAAACACATTGAAGCAATTTCCCAAAAGGAGGCACTTGCACAACAGAACCTATGCTAGATCTCCTCATAAATGTTTCCTCTGAGAGGTGGCTACTGGGGTAAGGAAAGTGCTTGACTACCTCTAAGGTCTTTCCCTCAACGGTAATTTGAGGAAGAACAGTGGAGGGAGCGGCAGGGGAGTACATTCATAGTCTGGAGTATTTTAGAGGCTGACAGACCATTTTAGTCTTCTCAATGTTGAGAGAGAGGCACAGAGCTCGGCAGGCTTTTGCAAAGAGATCCCGCGCAGTCTAGAGGTTATCCTCAGTGTGTGCAAGGATAGCATAGTTGTCAGCATACTGAATATCAAGGATGGCTGTTCTGAACAATTTAGTCTTCAACCAAAAACATCCCAGATTGAAAAGCCCTCTATCTGTTCAGTACTCATTGTCTATTCCAGAAGGAAGGTGGTCTTTAACAAGAAACAGGATGATAGTAAAAAAAATGGAGAACAGAATTGGGGTGAGATGCATTCCTGCTGTACCCTAGTTCTGATCTGCTACAAAGAACATTCACTGTCATCTGGTCATGCAGAAGCCTCAGGAGCTTGATGTATTTTTCAGGGCATTCAAAACTGGCCAGTAGTTTCTACAAGACTTTGCAATTGATAGAGTCAAAGGACTTAGTAAGGTCAATGAAGGCCATATGCCATATTTACTCAAATATAAGACAAGGTTTTTTTCCCTGGTCAAGCAAGGAGAAAAAAAAGAGGTAGAAGATGGTTCAGGAGGATGCAGGTGGGGATTTCCCCTGCTGTAGAAAGGAGGGCAATACCTTGCTAGTTCCCACATACGGACTTATTTCCTTTCTTGAAGACAGTCATGATGTTAGCATTCCCCAGGTCCCCAGAGATCTGTTCATTGCTCCAAATTCAAATAAATTTGTGAAGTCTCAGTACCAGAGCCTCACCACCAGACTTGTAGGTATGCCAACCAGTCCAGTAGCCTTGTTGTTATTTAGTTTCCTTTACACCAGACTTCTTCTAGGATAGGAGGGTTGGTGAGGGATCCCCTTTCAGGATGTTGGGGAATGAACTCAATGGAGGTATCTGCCATACGCAACTCACAGTTCAGGCGTGCCTCAAAATGCTCTTTCCAGCTAGCTTGGATAGATTTGTTGTCTTTGAGGAATGTCAAGCCATTCTGCGATTGCAGGAAAGCAGGACCATGGGAAGTTGGGTCATAGATGTCTTTCATTGCCTGGGGAAAGCTATGGATATCACACTTGTCACCATAGAGCTGAATTTCCTTGGTTTTATCTTGTCACTATTGATTTTTGATTTACTGGATCGTCCTTTGAGTCTTGGCATGGAGAGCTAATACAGCTCCTTCTTCTGCTGAGATGATGTGTCACCTGGCCAAGCAGAATAAGCCCTTTTCCTCCAGTCACAGGGGGCTTGGATCTCAGTGTCTCTCCCATTGAACCGGTTTTGATGTTGACAGTTGGTATAGCCAGCTACAGGTTATATACTGAATAGATGGCAGTTTTAAAACCCTTCCAGAGTTCCTTAATGTTGCTTTCAGTTGTGGGCATGGCAAAGAACTTTTCATGAAGACACTATGGAAATCCTTTCAGACCTTCAGGTCTTGAAAAGATCTGATGGTCAAAGTCCTTGGCATTGCTTTTGACCTTTTTTTCTTCTTTTTTTTTGGCATTTCCAAGCAAGCTGGATGTTCATAATGGATCTGACAAGACAATGATGTATCCAATAGTCATTTTTTCCTTGAATGGCTCATGGACATCCATTTGATCATGGGCTCTAACAATAGTCAAGGGGGTACCTGGAGGGTCTTTCCAGGTAGTCTTGTACTTGTCATTAAGTCTGAAGATGGTGGTCATGATGACAAGTCCATGATCAGCACATTTGCTCAGGAGAAGGATACTGCTGGAGTTGGCTTTTCCTGCTCTTTCCTTCCCAATGGTGGCACTCTAGATTTCTAGGTCAGACCCAACTCCGAAGCTGATGTCACCAAAGAGAATGATCTTGTCTGCCTTGAGAGTATTAGCCAGAACATGGTCAAGGTCAAAGTAGAACTGTTCTTTGATATCATCAGCACCAAGCATCAGACCATGCCCAGTGAAAACAGTGGTGAACTGATTTTAGCTGAGGTTAAGATGGAGGAACATAAGATGTTCACTGATGCCCACAGGGAGCTTTATAAGTTGACTTCATAAGTTGACAACTTATGACTCCATAAACTGAATGAATAATTTCAGTAATAAAACAGATGACTGCACTTGAAGGCTAAGTAGAGACAGTCAAAAAGAATTGATTCAATCTTTACAAGTTTTTTTAAACAGCATAGATTGAACCAATAAGCAAGTGAACTGATGTTCACTTTTCACACAGGAAAGGCAGCCAGAACCCTGAAGTGGCCCACAGCTGAAGGGCACTAGAGCACACCTTCCAGCCTGCTGGGCACCGTAGAGGGCTAGGAGCACTCTGATTCCCCAAGCCACACCACCTTCTCTGCCTCCCCGCCAGCTGACCAATGGTCAGGGGAGAAAAAAATACCCTTTCCTCCTGGCACCAAACCCCCCAGGCCATGAGCAGCCTGCAAGGGGGGGAGCTGAAATTGAGGGCTTTACTCTGCCTCCCCAAGCTGGGAGCAGGACGGGAATCTCTTAGCCATGCTCCCTTCTCAGCCTCCCAGCCAGCTGAAGCAGCAGGGGAGGGAAGCTTGCACCTGGGCTTAGCTCTGCCCCCAGAGCTGGGAGCCAGAGTCATGCCCCCTCCTCAGCCTGGATCTGGCTGAGGCGGGGAGGAGGAAGGAAAGCCTGTAGCAGAAGGCTTGTTCCACCTCCCAAAGCTGGGAGCGGGGCTGGAGTCTCCTAGCCATGCCGCCTTCTCAGCCTCCAGCCTGCTGAGGGAAGGAAGGAAACCCCCACTGAGGCATGGCTCTGCCCCCCAGAGCTGGAAGCCATGAGCCACAGCCACTCAGCTTCCAGGCTGAATGGGGGGAGCCCACAGTGGGGCTTGTCTCTGGCCCCCCAGAGCTGGGAGCAGGGCTGGAGTCCCCAAATCATGCCCCCTTCTCTGTCTCTGGGTAGGAGGGGGGGCTTGGCTCCACCCGTCCAGAACCAGGAGCCACGCCCCGCTCCTCAGCCTCTTGGCTGGCTGAAGGCAGGTGCCGGGGGGCGGGGCAGAAGCATGCACCAGGGCTTGGTTCTGCCCCTCAGAGCTGGGGTCACGCCCTTTCTCAGCCTCCAGGCCAGATGAGGGGAGGGATTTATGGAAAAGTCCACAGCAGGGCCTTGGTTCTACCTCTGCACAGCTGGGAGACATGCCCCACCTCACAGCCAGCCTCAAGGCTAAGAAGGGACTGTGGCTCCCAGCTCTGGGCTCTTGGGGCAGAGCCAAGCCTTGGTGCAGGGTTCTCATTGCCTCCCTGCCTGCCCAGAGACTGAGAAAAGGGCAGACTCCCAGCTCCTGTCTATAGAGGGCAGATTCAAGCCCCCTGCTGCAGACTCCCTCTCCCCTCCCCAGGCCAGCAGCACCCAACTTGGGGTCTGATTCCCTCCTCCCCCCACCTACTGGAAGCACTCAACTGGAAGCCTGGTGCTGAGCCAGAGGGATAGGTTCCTCCCTACCCCACTCTTCTCAACCACCCAGAGGAATGATAGTGCTCTGGCTAGGGAGCAGAGGGATGGGAAAGACGCTGCTTGCTGGAGTAGACAGCCCAGCCCAACACAGGGCTGCAAAGCACCATGGGATGTTGCAGGACTGTGGGTTAATTTGAACCCAGAGGGGATCTGGGACAGAATTCCATAAACTGCTTTGACTTAAATCAGTTAAGCCTGACACTACATCCAGCCAGATTTAACTTAAACCAGTTTTTCGGCCATTTTGAAAGTAGTTTAAATGCACTGAACATCTGTTGTAACAGGTTTAAATCAGTTACTGATCACTTAAACTGGTTTATGTGTAACTTCTGTCCCTAGCCAAAATGACTACTTACACATAAGTGTCTAACAAATATAACATAAGGAAAGGACTTGATAGTCAAGTCCATGTAAATGTATGGTTTGGAACTAATAGTTATGGTCATCTGCAGGGCCATAAAATAAATTAGAGGCATTTTTTTACACAATACTCATGGCCTGTTATATCAACAATATGTTAATGAAGCAGTGTATTAAAACTTAAATTTAGGAATACTAGATATGACAGTTTGGCGAGAGGTGGTATTCCTATGTGTCATCTAACCTTCTGATTCACGTAAGAAATAGCAAGTGTTTTTTTTTTTTGCTGAGAGAGGAGAAAGAAAATACCAATATTTTTATCTTAGACTGTCAAATCACATGAAAGATATTTTATTATTATGTTGAATAACGTGATCTGAAGAACTAATAATCTGGGTCTAAGGCCTAGTAATGAATGTAGGGCTATTTTATTCTGTGATTGTAAAGTGTTAAACTAAAAAGTGATAAATCAATGTCTCACTGTCTTAGATATTTTTAGCAATTTAAAGACAAACTTTTAATGTATTATTCCCATTTTTTCTTGTTTTTGATAATAGTATAATATTTAGCATCTATTATGACTTAAGGATAGCTTTTTGTTTTTTTAGTAATAATATACAACAGAACAGCAAAATTCTATTAATGATCTTTCTTAAAGCTTAATTAAGCATAATACATTTACCTTGTTGCATCTGGAGTGCATACATTTTAGGATGAATGAGACTGTCTATGGCACTCTCATAATGGTGTATCAAATGTCTGCCAAATAATTTGTTAAAAGCTAGGGTAACAAGTCACTGATGATCGTTGGAATAAGACTACAAGTATAATCAGAAAAATGGCAAAATCCTCTAACAGTCTTACACATAGAAGTTTTAATACATTTAAGGACTGTTGATTTTCTTAAAATTTAACTTTTGCTTTCAATATTGAATGTGGCTAAACTACAAGGTATGATAATAGTTACCCTTGTAAGCAGCAAGATTATTTCTTCTAATATATTTGTAACAAAGGATTGAACTATATTGGTAGAAACTTAGAAACTTGACAGATGCTGAACACTTCCTTCTTCCATTTAGGACCTATATGTAATCTAGGGCTTTTTAAACTGCAAGCTGGCAGCAAATAATTATATAAAAGGTGCCTATCCATGTAGGGGTTTTCTTGAGAAAACTGAGATGAGATTTAATTACCTAGAGGTAACTTTTTTTTTTTCTTTTTAACGATTTAGGACAGTTTTAGGATTTATTTTAGAAGCTAGCTGACAGAATTATTATTTCTACCCTGCTTAAGATTCATGTGATCTATTTTTAACTTTTTCAATACAGTATTAGGATTTGGTCCTGTAGATCCTTCACTCCCTCCTAAGGGCAGGTTAGCTACAGTGAAATTCTGATGGGACAGCTGATTGCTGCTATATTTGAGGCCACACTAATGTTTGAGGGCCCTGTTGAGCTGATCTTTTCAGCAGCATGACTGAACACTACATAAACACAGTTTGAATGGTTAAGAGACTATGGCTGAGATTCAGTGGGAAAACTAGTCCATAGATCTTTCTTACCAAATTAAAAGCTGAAAGTAATATGCCTAAAAACTCAGATATAGGACATATAACTACTAAAGAAAACACTATTAATAAAATGGCTACCCTGCCATGAGTCACAAGTTTTTCAGTAATACTGAGGTGACTTAAATGCCTATGAAAAGTAATTCAAATCTTTTTCTTTTTTGCATGAGAAAAGATTTTCTGAATCCAAAACATCTTAATTAATTGCAGCTGCCATCTTTGATCGTCAAATACTTTCAGTTTTGCTTAATGCTTGGCTTTTCAGGAACCAGTTAAGAGCGCTAAGCGGGGGTTGCCTGTACTCTGTTCTAAAGCATATTTTACCACACATTAAGAGATGCAAATTGGGCCCTAGATTCTGAACACACAATTATGTTTCACAATGGTAGTTATATTACCTCAGTAATTTTAAATGAATAAAAATAAAAGAAGGATATATTCATGTTTTTAAAAATTTTTGAGATGTATACAGATAATATTCTCCTTCTGGAATGTGCTTGTTTGAAGAAGAAATTTTACATTAATGTAAAGCCAAAGAAATCAACTCATAAGCACTATTTTGCAAAAATCAATATAGACATGGGACACTTACTTTCATTTACTATTCTTTTTAGACACCACCTAATATGTCACCATGTTTATGCTAATTTAACAGAAAATAGCCACAGCACAGTGATGAGAACTATATAAATATCTGAATAAAAAAGGTACACGTTCTATTGCATTATATAAGGTAAACTTCTATAATACAAGCCTTAGGACTGATTACTAGCTGTACAACTCTGAAACATAAAAAGGAAAGATTCTAACATGACAATACAATTGCCAAAAAAATATGTGTTTCATAAATGAAGATCCGATGTCTGTTCTTGTTCTCAGTGACGTAAATATCAAAACTTACAAAGCATATACTGTACATACTTTTATTTTTGTGGCATTGCCATTGGATAATATTCATCTGGGGAGATGCAATCCCCTTCAGAGTTAAGTTGAGGACCCACCAACAGGTTAGGTTGTTTTTAAAGGCTTCGCCAATCTATTACTGGGTGATTTCTCTTTTTCTTTTAAGTTTTCAGTCAACTGGTTGTACTTTGGCACTTTATACCCTCATGTTAGCCTCAACACTTTCAGTCACCATTCCTGGAGTCGAGCTGCTTCTCCTTGCTGATCTCCCCAAATCCAAATTTGTTAGCTTCTTGTGTTGTACCTTGATGACCTACCTAGTTACATGTGCATTTGCCTGAGCAATTGATGTTAAGGGGACTATATTTACTATTTTTATGAGAGTGGTCTAATTCTGTTAATTACTAAATTAACAGTTGAATGTGTTCCTATTTTGTATGTATCCAAAGACTTATGTTTTTATTTATGGAAAAATCCTAATGACTTCATGGGAGTTTTTTGCCTTAAGTTAAAAGTGAGTAAAGCCTTTTCAGGCTTGACTTCAAAATCGTAAGTGCATTTGGCAAATCAAATAAATACAGTACCATTTTTCAAAGGGTACAATGTAGAAAACTGTAAGCCCATAAAGAAGTAAAACTTTCCTGACAATAACTATACTGTACACTGCAAGTGAACCGGAAAATAGTTTCTTGGCAAATTTATATCCTACAGTGTTCTAAAGAGGAAGCTAACAAGAACTTGCTCAATACCAAAAGCCTTGCCAATCCCAGATGCACTCAGTTTTGTTCCCGAGAGTTAATGATTCTAGGAAGCCAGGACCTGTGCAAGAGGAGAATACAAGAAAAAAAAACAAGCCTCACATTTTTCTCTCTGCTGATACTACCAAAATATAAAAACAACAGAATAAATACCTGTCAAGACAAATCAGATAAAAAACCCCCATCGCTATCCAGGATAAATAATTTGGAAACACATGAAGTCACACAGTGAAAATGACATATACATACAGCCCAAAAATTAGCCTTGTTTGGAATCTTGTAAGTAAATCTCCCTTTATGTAAAGCATAAGAGAGAACTTCAGCTGAGAGGTCTTGTACGTTCAGAATTCAATATATACAGTTGGCAGTGTAGCCTTAATAGTTGCACAGTGATGTTCTGTAAAGTTGATTTTTCTAACAAAATTAATTTAGCTCTCACTGATTCTTTTCAGCCTGCAGGTCCCATTTTCTTAAGTTTCTTTAAGCACCAGTATGATGTATGTATATAGACAAATATGAATGTCATTCTAAAGGGAGGTTCAAACTTCAAGAGTAAAGAGTCAAAAGAGATTTTGTAACAACTGTAATATGAAAAACCCCATGCAAGCCATAAAAACAATTAATACCATATAGCTTGATGAAAAGGTGGTACACAAGAGACCCATTCTGATGCCAAAGGTTTCCACAGAGAAAAATACAATTTGTGTAAGGACATGAAAGAAAAACAATTTTTCCTGTTGAAGTTTCCACAGGAGAACAATAATCAGGGGATCAGGGATATCTATACTCCATTATAAAGCCATTCATCTGAGCCGTCTCCCCCACAGCTGTAAAGTCCCATGATTCTGCATGTTTTATTCCTCTCCTACCTACAGTACTTCACAACTTCGCTCTTCTGTCAGCTGATATACATTGTATTGCAGTTCAGTCTCAACAGGTAGGTAAAGCAGAAGTCAATTGATTAAGATTTGGTGGATGTGATGCCCTCACACCTCCTTTGATCACTTAGGATTTCCTAGAACTCTACTCATAAAGTTTATGTTCCATGCTATACTGCAATGATGGCAGTATGGCATGGAATCCATACACTATTGGCCAATCATCCAATCATCACACTATTGCCTAATCCTACTTCTTGTGGGACCCCGATCATGAACAGCAGCTGGGGAGGCACGACAGCGCTGGTGGCAGCAGAAGTGCGGCAGCGGCAGCAGGGCAGCAGTAAGCTGCTGCAGACGCTGCTGGTGCTGTCGTGGCGGGGAGTCAGTGAGGGGATGGCGAGTGCTGACCAGGGGTCGACTACCATCCACACACGTCGCCAGCAACCAGTGGCAATCACTGACCGCCCGCAGACACCGCCGGTGGTGTCGGTGGAAAGTGGGGGGAAGCAAGCAGTGGCTCCCTACAGGCGCCACTGACAGTGTTGTCAACGTCTTCTTGTAGGGGCTGCACGCCATGCTCAGGGGGTGCAAGTGCACCCTCATGTACCCCCTATGTGTCACCAATGACACCAACAGTGATGCAGAATCCCTCCTATGGCTGAGGTGTTATGACATCTGAGAAGGAAAAAATCAAGGTTCAGCTGAACCAACTGTCATAAAACTAAACGTTTACTCAGCATTTGATTTTTTTTAAAAATAATTACACAGTCTGACTTTAAAAAGAAAATGTGCACATAAGTCAGACGGGGTTAGATGCATCAAGACTGGCATTCCTTAGCACAACCCCAGCTGACCTCCTGCCCTTTGGGCAGGGGGCTGGACTTGATGATCTTCCGAGGTCCCTTCCAGCCCTGATGTCTATGAAATCTATGAAACTGTAGATGTCCTAATAATGAACAAGTATTATCCTCTTCAGTCTCCCTGTCTCCCCTTTCATTTACTAACTCCAGTAGTATGTCTGATGATATTAGGAACAAAAGACTTCTTATTGTGTTGCTATGGACCTAGACAGAAATTACACAGAACAAGAAAATGTTGTAATGAGCCTCTGGAACCCAATCACATTAGCTATGACTATCCTCTTTTCATTAAACAGTATTACTAATCCCATGAATTTAAATTCAGAAAATGCCAGAAAGATCATGCAACTAGCTAAATTAAATCATGAGATTTAAAAAATATAAGTTTTGAGTTTTTTATTTGTCATCTTGGTTTGGAGGCATTAGGGGTCAGGCACAGTTTTAGCTTTCCTCTGCAGTCAGAGGGGCCGAAACTTCTTTTTAAAAATTAAAACTGAAATTCTCACATAATAACATTACTAACAGAAGTCAGGGCTGTAAGGAAAATGCCACATGTTACGAGTATCGCAAAAACTATGAAAGTTGGCAACACTATCTTACAGGACCTATCACTGAATCCTTAGGAAAAACCACCAGTGACTTAACTGGTACAAAAAGTCTAAAGATTGGCCATGGAGTATATTTATGACAAAAATTACTTTATTCCCCAGTTATAAAACTTCATAGCTAAATGATGTCACCTGAAGTATTTCTTATAGCAATGAACTCCATCAAAAACAGACCAAAAGCAATGTTAAACATTCAGTCTTTAGTTCACACATCTCCCACCCCAATATTTGCCTGTTTTTATTTTTTAAATAGTTCCACTGAGACACATGCTGCTTGGAAAAAATACTAATTTGCTAACAACTTTTGCTGTTTAAGGATATAATATAACATATCCTCAGTTTAAATCAGTGTCTCCCAAACTTCTGATATCTGTGGGACACTTTTTTCTGAATTAAAATTAGTGGTGCACTTCACTCTTACACCTGAAAAGGGGTGGCAGGTGAATGTATGCATGGATGTGTGTGCATTTTTTTAAACATACAACATATTCCATTCCCCTGCTAGAGGAAATCATACCAGTATTGAGATGTACTGTTTAAGAAATGACACCAAATACACCTTTCTTTTAAGCAAAAGATTAGCCTCTATACCAATAGTTCTCATCCTTTTCAGCCTCAATGCCCTCTTTACAACTTTTTTGAATTCCACAGCGCCCCAGCTGAAATTCAGAGATAGATCTAAATTCAGAAAAATATATAGAGTGGGGACTTGAAGCTACAGAAGTTGAGAATCACTGATCTAGCTGCTGCCATTTAAGGGTGGCAGGGAACAGAATTTCACCCTGTTGTGTCCTGCTCTTTCTAGTGTTTGCCCACTCCTGACCCCGCCAAGGGCAGTCCCACCTTCCATCCCAAATGTAAAGGTCCCACCTTCCATTGCAAAGGACAGCTCTTGGTTCTCTAAATAAGTGTGAATTAAGTGTCCTAAAATGAAAAGGTTGTTGTATAAGACAATGGGCAAGGTACTTCATAGAGCTGGAAAGTGGTATAGCACAGCTCTGCCGTTTTGGAAGCATGCATTTATATGTGACCTTCAGATCAAGTCTAAAAAACCACTGGTATGTTACAGTTGATCTGCTTTGGGAAGAAAGGAGAGGAGGAAGGGGGTACCAACTAATGTGTTTTAAACATGTGGCATTGACATCAGCTTGGAAAGGACAGTATGTTCCAGCCCCAAGCAAGTTGTTGCCACCTTTGTTCATATTTATTTCACCCCTCCTAAATTTCACTTAAATATTTGCCTTAACTAATCCTGTGATTTGCTGAACATGACTATTCATCAGAGAATTTATTTCCACCTAAAGGCAGCTGTTTAAAATTAACACTTGCTTCTTATCAGATCTGGCTAAAATATTTTATTTGACATCAGTCATTATTTTAAGTACTGTAAATTCTCTGCCCTTCCTGATTCTGTCCTTTGAGTATTTTCCTAAGGCCAGTAACAACAACCTATCAGGGGAAACTGCTAGTGAAAAAAAATACACTTCAAAACCAGAGGGAGTAGACATCTATTGCTTTCTGGTGATGCCAGATTTGAAAAATATTGTATGAGAGCCTCAAAATTTTCATGTTCAATTAAAACATAACTGTATATCACCAAAATAAGACTATCCAAATATACGTGGTTTTTCATTGTTAACATATAATGCTGTAAATAGCAAATCCACAATTATCTCTTAAAACTTGACTATCTCAGTTAATTCCACTTAGGAAGCATGATTATCTGTATACCATTCTCTGCACAACTCCACATGAAAAGGAGCAACACAAAGACAATTTAAGGGCATCAGAATAAGGGTGTAAAGCAGGGCTCAGGAGGTACAGGCTAAATTTATGTCTGTAACACACTTGCACTGTGAATTTGAGCAAGTCACTTGACCTTCCTCTGCCAAAGTTTCCCATCTGTTAAATAATACCTCCCTGCTCATAGTCTTTGCCTTTCTTGCCTGTTCAGATCATTTATTTTGAGACTTGCCTCTCAGTATGAGTATGTACTGTGCCTAGCACAAATGGAGTTCTAATTTTGCTTGAGCTCTTTATGCACTTAACTAATACCAGTGAATAAGATATCACTAGGCACATCTACAAGCGAAATTAATTTGAGGCAATAAACTCTGACAGTTTGCGCCAGAGTTTATTGCTCCCGAGTACAATGCTTACACACGTGTCCAGGACCTCAGCATGCTAAGCTGGGGTCAGAGCACCTTTGGGGTGCTCGCCATGTGGCAGGGGCTGCAGTAGGCTGGAGCAAAGCCAGCAGGGAAGGCAGCTAAGTTAAACCCCCGAATATCATTCTAAGGGGGAAGGTGTATGGCAGAGCCCCAGTGAAGGTGGGGAAAACCAGAGGGCTAAGAGCCCAGTATGTTTTTATTTATGTATCTACAGATATAGATGAGAGAGTTGCCCCAGAAGGGGCCAAAGCAAGCTTAGTCCCAGTCGGGGAATTGGCTGGCCACTACCCTGATGAGGATCGCGGGAGAGGCCCAAAAGACGGTATGTCTGCCACCCAAGGTACGAACTAGCAAAGCCTATGGCCTAAGGGGCCCACTCCAAGAGGAAGCAAGGTAGCGTAAGTTGTCGATGCGTGAAAGAGACCCTGTGAAAGGGGGTGGAGTGTGATAGGTCCCCGTGAGAGGAGGGCGGCATGAGAGAGAGAGAGAGAGAGAGA
>NW_017728943.1:46063219-46086316 GCF_001723895.1 Crocodylus porosus
TGTGTGTGTGTGTGTGTGTGTGTGTGTGTGTGTGTGTGTGTGTGTGTGTGTGTGTCTGAAGCCTAACAAGGCTAAAGCTTGGTTTGCCTGTAGGCTGGGAGCACTGTGTCATCTGGATGCCATCTGTGAGGCTGGGCTGCAGTGTAGGGGAGGATCGGAGCCTCCTGGCATTAGGGCAAGAATGGGCAGACTCCCATCTTAATTAACATTGTAATTAATTAAGAACAAGACATGGCAGACGAGTCAGGTGGGTGGCGTGCCCAAAGGCAAGTGGGGAAAACTAACACTGTGGCTAGTCGGAGAACCCCACTTTGCCACACAGTCCTGGCTGGCTGGGGGCCCTGGAGGTCAGCCTGCCAGCTAGGGGCAGCTCTGAACCAGCTCAATGTGCTGTGGAGGGCAAGAGGGTGCTACAGTGTGGAGCTAAGTGGCAATGCACTGGTTTTGTTGTTAGGGGCATGCAGATCATGCCTCTGCTCCAGGTCCTAGGCCTGTGCTGTCACCACACAATGATCCTGCGGTCACTACAGAGACCAGCCAGGACCTGCATGGGCAGGGCACACAGCCAGGTGGATAGGATAGGGCCGTGGGCGAGCAGGGAGCTGCATCTGGGGCCAGGTGTGGGATCTTGGGGTGGTGACAGCATGGGGCAAGGGCCCAGAGCACAGCCACAGTCCATTTCCTACATGCCCCTGCCCATAGAACCCATGCCTGTTGCAAGACCAGCTCTGCCCTGGACCCCGGCCCATGCTATCACTGTCCTAAGATCCCGTTCTAAGACGGGCCTCACCTACCCATCCTGCTCCTGAACACTGCTTCCTGCCTGCCCACTCACGACCCCATCCCATCACCTGGCCATTCACCCTGCCCATGTGGGTCCTGCCTCCAGTGGTGGGTG
Organism: Crocodylus porosus; assembly: GCF_001723895.1. Taxonomy (NCBI): domain Eukaryota; kingdom Metazoa; phylum Chordata; order Crocodylia; family Crocodylidae; genus Crocodylus; species Crocodylus porosus. The sequence goes on from NW_017728943.1 coordinate 46,064,118, forward strand.
CAGGGCAGACCAGCTAGAGTGCTCGGGCAGCAGGGCCTGGTCTGATGGTGGAAATAAGTCCAGCTGCTGTGCTGCCTCAGCCCTGCTGTGTGCCTGGGGGTGGTAGAAACAGCTACATTTGCCACAGCCCAGGGCCTGGGCTGGGCAAGACTGAAGGACCTGCTGCAGGCCAGACAAATTCCCTCAGCAGGCTGGATCTGGCCGTTGGCCCATACTCTGCCCACCCCTGGTTTCTCCTAAATTCTCCTAAAGTATAAATACTTGTGTCATTTGAGTTACTTGGGATATTCTGCTAAATTTGATTTATCATTTCTATTTTTGTGTGGCACATATGGCAAGTCAAACTGCAATTTTAATGATTTTTTTAATTCTGTACTACTGTTTTCCCTTTTAAAGGTCCCTTCTGTCCTCTACCAGGTATTAAAGTATTAACGCTATGATGGAAAGGGCAGGTGACATCAGCAATTATTTTAATAATTAACCTACCAGAGATTACTCTAATAATTACTGGACTATACTACATTTTTTTATAAAGAAAACAAAGTCATTCACAACTTAAGGAAACTAAAACCACAAACTCAGTTACAAAAGAACTACATAACAAGAGTTCTTCAGCCTGGGTTTCCTTCCGAAAGCTTACAGAAGGAAAGCAAAGACTTTAAAAATGGAATTTGAGTCTTTGCAACCATTTTTATATTCTTGGATCCACTGAGCCTCTGTCTTCATAACCAGCTAAGCAAATCTTTGTTATAACTTAAGCCCCTGTGCTCCCCTGCCAAAATGCAATATATATTATTAATCTTGAAGGGCAGGATCCAGACTTCCACTCCATGACACTGCTGAACATCACAAAGGCACTTCAAGCCAGGAAAAAATTGCTGATGTAGAGAGTAAACGGACTAATGTAAACTGACTACGTTCAATACTCAACATAAGAAGATTTTGATTCATATTTTGACACTCCTGGCATGGTTAGTATGTGCTCTTCACATTGTGCAGAGTTTCCTCACCTCACTCATGCTAATACTCAGCACTTTTTTCCAACTGGGAGGGAAAAATACTGTGTGAAAGCTGGAAAAATAGCTACTGGAATAACAACTGAGTTAGCAGCATTCATCACTGAGACAGCCTACATCTGATCAGCTTTTCTCTCACTAGTATGTCTCACATAAAATCCTGTGGGGATTACTGCAGAGGGCTTCTGAGAGCATGAGGATAATATGATAATATGACAAGTCATGCTACGACAGTGAGAGCTAGAAAAACAGCCCAACAGAACACAGTTTATTGCAAGGATACATGGGAACTATATTTGCCTGCACGTTCTCTAAAAAACTGACCATATCCTAGCTTTGACAATGGGGTTTTGATAAACAGACTGAACACATGAATGAAGCCTGGGTCTAACAGAAAAACAGTGAGCATATTTTTTGTGGTCTCTGGAGCTTAGCAGCATGGCTCAGGAACAGTCCTTCTGGTCAAATAAGGAGCAGCACGGATGGCAGAGAAGTTTGCACCAGTGATAGCATGAAGAAAATGCTATTTATCCCCCATATGAATATGGTACTATGACAGGGGGTAATTGTGTAGAAATCAAGAGGCTGATTAAAGAGCTTAAAGCATTTCATTTCAAAAAGGAATGTAATTTGACTAATAACTAGAATTAGTTAGAGATTTTCTGATGCAAACAGTCAGAATATACAAGTTCATTAAAACTGTAATTTTTTAAACATCTGCCTGACAGACAACTTGAGTTTTCAAGGTATGAAGTTTAGGGACAGCCACAGAGATCCTAAGATCTGGGGCTCTGGGTCAGATTTACTGTCTGAACTGTCTCTGGCCAGAGGGCCCCACAGCTTCTGGAGTGGAAACATGGCTCTCAAAGCATCTAAGGCTTATCGTTCTATAGAGTACCCCAACACTGAGAACAGCACAAGGAGTTCCCAGGAATAGGGGGCAGTCAGTTGCCACTTTATAATTTTTCCATAAAAATCAAGGTGAAATCGTTTATTTTGCCTTAACATTTTTGGTTTTCAGAATGACAAGCTTTTTAAAAATGGGGAAAAAAAAATCTTAGTTTCAACCAGCCTTACTGCCAATTTTCACAGAAGCAGTTGCCAACTAACTTCAAATTCACAGAAGTGTTGCCAGGCACCACATCCTTTTCTGGAGGACAGCTTTGGTGTCTATCTATACACGTGCTCTGCAATGGTGGGGGAGGGGGAACATTTTAATTAGAGCAGCTCCTGGACAGCTGCTCTAATTAAAATGCTGCAGTGTCACATGTATTCAGTGTCCCACATTTCAAAATGGCTGTGGGATGAGTTTTAATCAAAGCACCCTGCCACCATTAATCGAATCTGCTTGGATGCATTCTTAACGCAGCACATGTATAGGCACTCAAGACTATTTAGCTTGTGGTCTAGCATATTACAGCTTTCTACAAATCCCAACCAGCAAATGTCCTTTTTGTCTGAAGTGAAAGGAGTATTATTGCATAAAAATGGCATTTTCTATCTGGAAAAATTACATTTCTCTGGTAAAGGACAGAAATGAAATCAAGGCTTTCTTCAATGAATATATGTATTTTAAAAGATGGTGTCTTAATGTTGGAGAAATTGTGATATCAGAATTTAAAAAAATTTCATCTGCAAAATCCTACCTGTATAATATATGGTAACTAAGAGTAATTCCTACCATTATGTTAGAGAAGTAACAGAAATGGGATTAAATTAAATAGAAAAGGATACTGTACAAGGCTAGATACGTAGGACAAATCTAGATTAATCAGCTAGGTACCTAAGTGGGGCTTAGTTAAAATGTAGGTGCTTACTTTCCTAAAAGCTACCCAGAATCCCTTCATTCTAGCAACCACAAAATTTATTAGGAACCTAAATACAAATTATTACTTACACTCTGAATTGCAAAGATCTCTGTGCTCCTGAACTTCAGCTTATGTGCATACAAGGAGTGCACCAGCCTAAGCAGCTGGACTATAACTGCCATGTACATTACGCTGTGATCGAAAAAGGAGATAAAGTATTACCTAAATTCTGCCTAAGCCGCTGCAGAGACAGTTCATTAAGACCATGCCTTGCACTGAGTCCCACACAGTATACAGCAAGTAGCCATTCTCACCTTAAAAGCAAGGTCAAAAGAGGAGACAGCACTGTCAGCACCCACCTAGAGTAGAGAACTCAAACAGGAAGTGGAAGAACTGCATTATAAGCTCTCCTTGGCCTAAAGGGATTCAAATCCACATCTCACAGCTCCAGGGGCACATCCCCATATACAGGGGCATGCGTTTGCAGCAGGAAAAAAAAGTAGCATCACAAATTTGTTCTACTACTTTTTGCCACTGAGCACATCCCTGGGCATGGGCTTTGGTGCGAGGCAAAATGCCCCTTTTCAGGGAAAATGACATTTCCCCACTCCTCCCGGCTCCCAGCATGCTGAAGAAGCCCTATCCTTCTCCCTACCAGGGCCTCCAGCCATACATTGTAGCCCCAGGCCCCAAACCGCCTGGCTGGGCAGCAGCCCCAACCGCAGCCCCAGCCCTGCCCAACTCCTTCCCTCCCTCCCTATGGGGGCCTCAATCCTCCCCCACCCCAACATACCTGCAGGAGCTGTTCTCCAGACTGCCTGGCAGCCACATGCATGTACATGGTGTGCCGTGCTTGCCCACCTTCCTCCACTCCTCCAGCCCCCTGCAGCCTGGAACTCTGCCAGCCTGCAGAGAGTTCTTTGCGAGAGAGCAAAATCTGTGTATTGCTCTGTTAAAAATAAAAAATCTGGGGTCTTCTTAGACAAAAGGGAAAATCTATGTTTTTTCTGTTTTTCCATGGGAAACGGAAAACCTGGATCCCTGCTCATGAAGGTCCTTCCATCCCTACTTTCCTACGAGCAATAGCATAATCTGCTAATAAAAATTTCCCTAACCTCAGGAACTTACCTTGAACCTCTGTACTTAGCCACGATTAGTTTTATGAGTTTTTGCAAACATGGCTATATTAGCCTCCAATTTTGAAGTCTGTTTTTTTTTTAATGAAGTTATGAAGGCTTTACATATTGAAGGAAAGGATCTTTTTGGATCAGCAGCAAGTAAACAAATGAGAATAAGCTACATCTTCCTACTCTGCTGACACAGGAGTGCCACTCTAAACACGGACAAAGTATAAAAACTACTAAGGAACAAATCATTCATTCTCATTATAAATCAGATCTTTCGCCCAATTTCCAAGAACCACAAAAAATCATCACAAAATGTGTTTTTTTCAAAGCTAATAATGCAATGTTAGTATAGTTAACTAGCATTAAAACAAATGCACATGAGATGAAGCCCACTGTATCTAAATTTTTCTGAAGCCTGCCAGATTATTGTACTCACCACTTATGGGAGCAATGTAAAAAAGGAAAGGCAGATGCAACCAAGTTATATTTAAAATATCTGCAATCCAGTTATGGAATAATTCTCAATCTCCTACTCAAAATGAATAATATAATAAATTTAATAAATTAATAAATTTAAAAATTAAATTATTAATGCACTAGATTACAGAATAAGATCAACAGCCCCCCATAGACGACTCCAGGGTCTGCAGGGTCCTCTATAACTAGGGATCTCCATAAATCACAAAGGAAGTGCCCTTCGCAATGGCTCCTTAATTTTTTCCATTTTGCCACTTGTCCTTCCAACCCCCCAGAGGGGCCCTCCCAGCTTGACAGTTTGCCACTGATCACTAAGGAAGTGAAAAACTGCAGTTTTAAATATGACACAAGCTGCAGGGCCACTGGGGCCCCTCTGCCAATCAGTGGCAGGGAGGCAAAAACCGTGGCATATTTAAAACTGTGGTTTTCACTTCTCTGGCAATCAGTGGTGGCATTGGTGATGCATATGGGGTTCACGCAGGTGCACATGCACCCCCTGAGCTTGGTGGTGCACCCCTGGCAAAAAGCGGCGCCAATGCTGCCGGCAGCGCCTGTGCATGGTCGTCGCTCACCCCCCCCAATTGTCGCTGGCCACCACTGTCTGCAGGTGGTCACCAACCACTGGTTAGCGCTCACCGCCTTTCCCCCCCACACCACCGTGGCTGCATGCAGGAGCTCCTCGCTTGCTGCCGACACACCCCTACTGCCACCACCTGAAGGCAGCCACCATACCCCCCAGCCTCCAGGGACACATGGTGTTCATGAGTGGGGGGGAGCAGCTCCCACTGCCTCTGCCCACATAACATACAATTGATGGTTATGCATTCAGATTCCTCTGTCAGTGGTTGATTTTGTGCAAACAAATATCCTGGAGCAACTGGTTGCAGAGATAGTTTAGGTTTTGGACAGCCACTAACACTCTTGCCTAACCTAATAGTTAGTATACCAGGAAAGTATATTAGCCCTTTTAATTCTTTTTGCAGTGAAAATCACTAATACTAATACTAGTACCATGTATCTGAGAATCTGGGTTCCCTCTAAAACACAAGGGGAATAAAAAACAATATGCATGCATACCAACATTAAAAGAATTAATACTGATCTGATGAGTTACCCTAAAGTGATATAAAGGATAGAAAAAAAAATATTGGTTGCTTACAGATGTGAACCCCTCCACCCCCACAAAAAACAGTGCTTTACTTTCAGCTAGGTGCACCCTTGTGCTGAGTGCAGCACATGATCAGAAGAGGCATTGTGTTAGCTTGATCCAGCTTGTCCAACATCTGTATAGATCACGCACTTCAATGGGGCTTTTTGATGCCTTTATCCAATAGCAGATTGAATCAGCTTTACATAAAACTGCCAAAAAAGCCCTGCTAAAGCATGTGATTTATACAGACTCTAGAGAACCAGGTTGAACTAATGTGCTTCCTTTTCTGGTAAAGCTCTGTTGTTGGTTTCTTTTTTTCCACATCTGGCAGCAGCCAATGTGTATAGCACAGCAGCTCACTCATGGAGAGCTCAAAGAACATTCCTCAGTCCTAAGAGTCAAAATTGTGCTTTGCTCCGGTCAATAATGTTCTAAAAACACCTGAGAGATGACAGGCCATCTGTTTTAGCTAAAACTGAATAAAATTGGTGTCCACATTGCAATTCAATTTTTACTTAATAAAGTAGAAAATACCGTATTTACTTTCATACTACACCCAACTCCTCCTGCTCCCTACCACCAAGTATTCAGAGGGAATCAACTATGAAGTATTCAAGCCAAGATAATATTCACATTTATACAGCTCAATTTTAAATTCTGAAATCTCATCAGAAAAGACAGTGCTCTCAAACATTGTGGTGCTTGCAGATGTTAAAAAAAACAAAAACAAAAAAACAAAAAACCCCCCTACCATGCTTTACCAGAAGCAGCAGCATGTTACTTTGACCTGGCTCTGAAGCATCTATATAGACTGGGCGCTTCAGCAGGGCTTTTTGGCACTTATCTAAACTTGATTCAACCAGCTATTAGATAAAAGCATCAAAAAAGCCCTAGTAAAGCACCTGATCTATACAGATGTCAGGCGAGCTGGGTCCAACTAACATGCTGCCTCTTCTGGGCATGGGCTGGGCTCCGTGTGGGAGCACTCAGTCATTAATCCTTCACTAATTCCACCCACAGGGCCTGATCCAGGGCTCGCTGAAGTCAAATTAGGGTCAGAGTGTTTTAATTAAAGCTAAGTTTTGAGTGGAGGAATAATTGGTACTTGTCCCATATTTTTAAAAAAAACTTTACTGGATTAAAAAAAAATATTTTAATGGACCTACTGGTATTCTATCTGTTAATTTTCTTCCATTTTAAGGGATTTTGGTGGAGCAATATTTATATTCTATCTGAGGAAACATTTGCAATAGTCAAAATCTATAAAGTTATATGAGGTAAACCTTTAGATAAACACAGGACTTTGGATGAGACATTCCGTTCTCATGATGTTAGTACATCTATGTGATCACCTTGCCTTTCTTACTTTTAAATTAAAAGTTTAAAATTAAATACCAACATGGATTTTTTTGCCAGTTCACACACTATAACTTCTTGGTAAGAAAACATACTTTATCACTTCATATTCAAGTTACTTAAGAAACACACTATGATTTGGCAAGATGCAACCATACCCACAATAAAGGTTAAGAATTTTTCAATCAAAACCAGCACTCTGATTCTACAAAAGATGTCAATAATAAAAATGTCTGCTTTGGGGCCAGATTCACTCAAATTAAGACAGACTTGATTTTTCACTCATGTAAAAATTTCTATGCACACTGAAAAATCATTGTACCATATGTTATTTCTTTGTAACTGAGTAATACCAACTACTAAGCCAAGAAACATCCTTAAGAGCAGATGAAATATGCAAGTTATTCCTGCCAAAGCTAATTTGTAGCTGTTCTCAAACTAAAGACCTCTGTACAAATCACGAAGGAAACGTATTTATTATTTTGTCACGTTTCTCAAAAAGAATTAATCAGTCAAAAAAGGCTTGGTGTATAAAAGTAAACAATTTCGTGCAGTTCTTCTGCCAAATAGGTAACCTGTCTTTGAATGTTTTGTGACCTTTAATATGCCTGACATCTTTGTATTCAAGAATAATAATTTTGCACCAGTTATTAAAGTAACATTTGGTTTTTTTTAACAGTCAATGATATACAGCATTCTGCTCAAAAATCTGCCCTTAAAAATAAGGTCAGTAGGCTTTCCTAATACTGAAGTCAGACACCAAGGTTGAAGATTTCACTTTGTCCTCTGCAGCTAAGAGCTGTTTAAAGTTGTGCTTTTCCGCATTCTTTATATGGTTATATAATACTTTATTCTGTTATATATTTATACTTTAAACTCAGGATGGCAGCTGAGTCAGAACAAAAAGCATCAAAGCTCTGATTCATTACTTATTAATATAACATATCACATTGCTCCAATTACAAGTCAACCTTTTTCTCTATCAAAAACACTACAAAAATCACACCTGGTTTACAGGGTTGACCTATAATCAGGCCCTCAAAAAGACTGCCTTATGTGCTTGCAGTATTTTTTTGCATGCAACAAAAGTACTAAATCAGTATTTTTGGGGTACAGTTTTATTTTAGGATTTTTAATGCATGTAAATAGCAGTTCAAGAACTTCACTGTAGTTATCGACTCGTATTTGGGGAAAAAACTGTTTTCTCTATAAATGAACTGAATACGTTGAGTTGACTTGTATGTGGGTTTAAAGTCTGATGTGACTAAACTGGTACAGAGATTCACCCCAGGAAAATGAGAAAGAAAATCATCTCCTCAGAAATCAAACGAAAGGAAATTCTATTTTAAAAAACTGAAACTAACACACTAATATGCCATGTGCTATTTTTTTTTAACATAAAATGCTTACAAACTAGGTAAGAACCATTTAAAAATTAGGTCTCTCTTGGACCTCTGATTTATAATCCCTGAGAGTAGGAAGGAAGTGAAAGGCAGTTGACCAAAACTTTCTAGCCCAAGTATACTAGATATACATGCATCAACAGTGGAATATTTACATGAACAAACAATCAAGAAAGAACCTTCAAAAACACTGCACAAACCTTTGTCACCTGAGTTAAAGGAATGGCTGACAGCAGTGGGAAGAAACCTCAGTTCTTGAAAAATCTCACCTCAGTCCCTGGAAAAATCATGGAGCAGGTCCTCAAGCAATCCATTTCTAAGCACTTAGAGAAGAAGGTAATTAGGAACAGTCAGAGTGGATTCACCAAAAGCAAATCATACCTGATTGCCTTCTATAAGAGGTGACTGGTTCTGTGGATGCAGGAAGGGGAGTGGACATGATACAGACCTTGACTTTAGCAAGACTTTTGATATGGTCTCTCACAACATTCTCACAAGCAAGCTAAGGAAGTATGGGTTGGATGAGACTGGAAGGGGAGAGAAAATTGGCTGGATCATCAGGCTCATAGGGTAGTAGTCAATAGATTGATATCTAGTTGGCACCTGGTGTCAAGTGGAATGCCCCAGGGGTCGGTCCTGGGGATGGTTTTGTTCAATATATTCATCAATGACCTGGAAGATGGGATGGAGTACATGTTTAGAAAGTTTGTGGATGGCACCAAGCTAGTGGGAGTAGTGGATACATTGGAGGGTAGGGTTAGGATTCAGAGAAACCTTGACAAACTGGAGGATTAGACCAGAAGGAATCTCATGAGGTTCAATAAGGAGAAGTGCAAAGTCCTGCATTTAGGATGGAACAATCCCATGCACTGATATAGGCTAGGGACCGACTGGCTAAGCAGCAGCTTTGCAGAAAAGGACTTCAAAGTTATAGTGGACAATAAGCTGAATATAAGCCAACATAACATGTGCTTGTTGCCAAGAAGAATAACAGCATACTGGGCTGTATTAGTAGGATCGTTCCCAGCAGATCAAGCAAAGTGATTCTTTCCTTCTATTCACAGAATTATCAAATCATAGTAAATTAGGGCTGGAAGGAACCTCAGGAGGTCATCTAGTCCAACTACTTGTTCAAAGCAGGACCATTCCCAACTAGATCCATTCCGGGCAGGGCACATCTGGAGCGTGATGTCCAGTTTGGGCCATCCACTAAAGAAAGTGTCATAGATTCGCAGAAATTAAGGGCTGGAAAGGACCTCGAAATATTATTGAGTCCAATCTGCCTGCTCTGGGCTGGAATACTGCTGAGATCAAATGATCCCAGCAAGGGCTGTCCAGCCTCCTCTTCAAGACTTCCAAGGTTGAGGACTGCACCAACTTCTTGGGAAGTCTATTCCAGATTCTGGTCACCCTTACCATAAAGAAGTTCTTCCTTACATCCAACTCAAAACCATCCTCTAACAGTTTATGGCCATTGCTCGTTCTCCTTGCTCCTTGATGTGGACAAATTGGAGAGGCCAACAGAGGGCAACAAAAATGGGCTGGGACCCATGACTTCTGAGGAGAGGCTGAGGGAACTAGGATTATTTAGTCTAGAGCAGAGAAGACTGAGGGGGGATTTAATAGCAGCCTTTAACTACTTGAAGGGTGGTTCCAAAGAGGATGGAACTAGACTGAGAACAAGAAGCAATGGTCTCAAGTTGCAGCAAGGGAAGTTTAGGTTAGATATTAGGAAGAACTTTTTCACTAGGAGGGTAGTGAAGGAAGGTGCAACAGGTTACCTAAACAGGTGGTGGAATTTCCATTCTTGGAGGCTCTGGCTAAACAAAGTCTTGGGTGCGATGACAGTGCTGCTCTCAGCAGGGATTTGGACTAGATGATCTCCTGAAGTCCTTTACAATGCTAATTGTCTATGATTCTCAACCAAGACTGCAAGGGAACTCCAGGTTCAGTCCCCTGCTAGTGTCATTATTGTCCCTTTTATAAACTGATCAAGTTCCACCTTAAAAGATGTTAGTAATGAGGACAAAAACAATTATTGGAAAACTTTTCCAGAGCCTCACTGATTAAATGTTTGGAAACCATTTAATTTCTAGCCTAAATTTATTCATGACCAGTTTATATCCATTTGTTCTTGTGCATGCTCAGTGATGACAACCTATTCACATATTTCTAGCTACTAAAACTGAAATATCTATTGCACACGTGTAATTGAATGGAATGTAATTATAAAGAACATCTAAAGTACAATACAAATAAAAATGTTGCTATTGTTAGTTATGTGAACCATCGTGAGACAACAAGAAATTCTGCACTGTGTTTCATACACAGTTGGTGACAGCAGGGAAATGGTGAGATTTAGGCATCTTGTATTCCATTTCAGCATCTTGAGAACTTGTGTTTATTCTTTCCCAACTTGCCCCCTGGGTCTCATCCCCTCCAATCTGATCCTGTCTCTACCTCACCCCAAGGACTCCACATACCTGTCCTCATCTCCTCACTTTTCCAGTCCTGGTTTCTATTCTTCTGATTGTAGTCCAATTATCCAAGATCCCCATGGCATCTTGCCTGGACATTTGCTGTCCTTCACAACCAAACTCTGCAGTTCCTTCACCACCCAGTCCTATCCCTGTGTCCCTCCTCCACTGGCAGATATATTCTCAGTCATGCTCTGGGAATGGTGCATGTACAGCCCTGTCATGATCAGAAGCTGGGAAGGAGTGAAGAGTATGCCCCATCACTCTGCGGAAATGGCACACAGAGGAGCTATGAGGGAGTAAAAGAGCCCAGTTGCTCTGTAAAGATGGTATGTGTATAGTAGCTCCTGGTACTTATTAAGCTGTAACTCAGTCATCTTGACAACTGAGTAATGAATATTTGATTAAATGAACCATTTTTAGAACTGCACATTAATATATCTATTCATTTTATTTGGTACTTTGAACATCCTTGTAGCTTTATCAAGAATGAGATCCATACATTTTCTAAGATTTCTTTTTTTCTAAAGGGGAGAGTTACTAGCCTGACTACTGTTCAATCCACCTATCTTGCTAGGAATTTGGTTAAGAAGGAGTCCTTTATAAAGAGAATTAAAATTTTGCAAACTACTAGTCAGGCAAAAAATATATTGTTACATTACAGATTTCTGAAAAAATCTGTTTCTATAAGCAACAGCAACAAGGGCCTTGAACTAGTCTACATCCTGCTATGTCACCCCTAACTAACAGCACATTTGACTAATTAGTTCCATAATGTTTTGAAAATATTGGACATAAGAAATACACTGGATTCCAACAATGTATCAACTAGAATGAAGATTTTTTTTTCAAAGGGCTTAAATTATTCAATAGGACTTAGACAACTAACTGGTATTTGTACCTTGGAAAGTCACCCCCACCCAAGAAACCTCAACAAAATATGTCATTATTAAAAAGAAAGGGATTATCTTGTTCTTAACCCTATTCTTAGGATTTAGTTAAGATTTATTGACATCTGAAAGAAGAGCTGATGTTCAGTGTGGTTTAAAGAAAAATGTTTGTCTTTCTAATAAGTTAACAATTCTAAATCTACTTTTCAGATAGCAGCTATATTAGCTTCTGTTTACTGCATAGGCTGATGCAGCTCTGCAACCCTACTTGATATTAGCTCTACAATAGAGAAGGTAGAATTGAATATTATCCATTCAGCTGGCCATTACTACTATCAGCCAGCAATAACCGTTCATAATCCTGTAACATTTCTCAACTGTGGACTACAAACCACTTTACAAATGAATAAGGCTTTGCAACATCCTTATCTCATTTTAAAGACAAAAATGGAAGCACAGTGACGAGGTGATTTCTGCAAAACCAAACAGTAAATGTGTTGTACTTACTGGAGCAGATCTTTGCTCATGCTTATTTATTACTAATATGGTTTTTAAGCCTATACACTACAATGCATATTGCAGCCCCATTTTGAAAGGCACTGTGCACTAAAAGATTTTGTTCTGTACACATGTAAGGGTAAAGCTGTTCTAACATCTCAGGGCAGCAGACTGTGACCTCAAATGGGTTGTAAACCTTACACAAAGGGATGCAAACCCCACAGACGTTAAATTATGCTGGAAAGACTTAGATTAAAAATGAGGATACCCCCAACAGTAAGACTGCTGGAAGTTGGAGTATGACACCCAGAAAAAGGATAATGTCGCATAAAGACTTGGAAACATTCATCTAAGAAATAACGGGTTGCCTTCATTTGAGAAAAAATATGGGTCACTGAATAACTTGGTTAATATGAAATTCAAACTATCTAGTGTAAAATTTTTGGGTGGTTCCTAAGTATGGGTGACTGGTGCCTTTTGAGTCAGGGGGGCACATGCCCCCCTGACACTAGTCAGTGGTGGGGGTGGGGAGGGTCCCCCAGCAGCCCATCTCACTGGCCAGGGCCAATTTCACTCACCAAAAAGTGGCCGTGCTGCTTCCGCAAGTCCTGCAGCCACTTCTGGAAGTGGCGTGGCCACTTTTGCTGGTGGCTCCGCTCCACAGCTGGTGCTCGCAGGGGGGCGCACTGGTGCTCCTGCCTGCCTCCCTGCCTGCTGGCTAAACAGGGAGCACAGCATGACAGAGAGTGCATCAGTGCTCTCAGGAGGTGCACGTGCACCCCCTACGCATCACCACTGGTCATAAGGGAAACTTGTCATGAAGAACATGGCAGAAACACAACCCTCCTAACATATACAATAGCCATAGAGGAGGACACTTTTATAAACAAGTGGAGAAATGAACACATGGCTAGAAACAAAAATGGAAGTTTTCCTAGGCACATAGGTTCTGGACTGAGATGCCAAGGTAAGTGTAGTTTCAGCACTTATGTGATGAACCCTATAAGGAGGGATCCTGATTTTCCTTGATAAACAAAATACCAAATTCTCTGCTAAAAAACTCCAAATCCATGATTAAAATTCAAGTCCCACACCACGTCTCCCAGCCCTGTTGGTGCCCCTTGCACCCCACCCACAGCCCCCACAGCCTTGCTGGTGCCCCTCACCCCCACCCATAGCCCCTGCTCCCCCAGCTTTCCTGGAGGTAGCCCCTAGCTGCCAAGGCTATAGACCTGGGTCTGCAGCCCCCCACCCCTGCTCCCTCCTGCTGTGGGCTCAGGTGGGGCAGTTCCCTGCCACTGCATGCGCTCCCTGAGGGGAGGGGGGGACCCATGCCCCCCAGATCTCTATGCAGTGCAGGCGCAGGCTGCAGGCTTGAACTCCCACCGTTTCTTCCCCCCGCAGCCTCCGGAGCCTGGTGGTTGTGGACGCCAGGTTCTGGAGACCCTGGGGGAGAGAAGAAGGGGGGCATGGAAAAGCAGCTAGCAGCTTCTCTGCGTGGCTCTGCTGTTTCCTGCTGCCCTGCTTCCCTCCCCTGGGGCTTGTTTGGCAGGCGCAACCCAGTGCAGCAGACAACAGTGGGGCCACGTGGGGATCTCCTCAGTGCTGCTGGCCCCCCTGCTGCCCTGACAACGCACCTCCTGCATGTGGGGCTGCAGTGAGGCCAGTGCCGCAGGACTGTGCCCCTCAAAGCAGCAGCAGGCATTGAAACCACATTGCCAGGACAGCAGGGGGGGAGATCCCCATGCAGCCCTGCTGTGCCCAGCCATGCCAAGTCGCGCCTGCCAGGATGCAGAGGTACCGGGAAGCAGGGCAGGAGCCCAAGTCTGCAGCCTGCGCCTACCTTGGGTACAAATCTTGGGGTGCAGGTCCCCACCGCTCCCCAGGAGTGCATACAGCAGCAGGGAGCTGGCCCTCTCCCTCCCCTAGATGAGTCAACTGTGGCCCCATCCTGCTCCCTGCTGGGGCCCTGCAGCTGCACATTGCAGCCCTGGGCCCCAAGCCCCATTCATCTGGGCAGCAGTCTCAGCCCTGCCCAGCTTCCTCTCCCCGACTTACTTGCTGGAGCTGCTCTGCAGTCTACCTGAGGCCACGTGCATGTCCATACACATGGCACCCCTGTCTCTCAACCTCCCTCCCACTCCCTCCGGGCTGGAACTCTGCCAGCCTACAGGGAACTCACTGCAAAATGGCAAACACCATGGGTTTCTCTTGTAAAACGAGAAATCCGCGTTTGCCTCTAGTAACAGATAAAATCTGCAGTTTACTCCGTTTTTCTGTGGGAATCAGAAAACTCAGATCCTTGCTTATAAGTCCTCTAGCTGTGACTGACTGTGAGACTGCAGAATTGGAAAGTACTTACAGATGCTAATAGCTTGTTAGTGTTGCCTGAAGAAAAATTTGATATTGATTAAATCATGATAAAAAAAAAAACAAACTTTGTTTAGAAATAGAGGTCTTTCTTAGATATTCCTTTCCACTGTAGAATAAAATGAATTGACCGTGTTAACAAATGTGACTTTTCTAAGCAATTCTATGCTATCAGCTACAGCTAGGAAGACTGTGATAATGCATCATTCCCTTGTTCTGAGTCAGACGGTCATGCATCAGAGGTTAGCGTAAAGATGGATAGATAGGCAAATTTGAGGAAATCAGAAATCACTGTGGTCACTGTTGTATTTCTGAAACTGATATCATAAATTCTATACCAATCAACTGATTAACCAAAGGATCATACAAACATATATACAAGAGTATTATTATTTCCTATTGACACACCACCACCATTGATATACTGCTGGGATCTCTGTAAATGTACATGGGGCAAAATCAAAAAACTAAAGCGAAGTACCCTGTACTAATAATGTTTTGGACGAGTTTCAAATAGGAAATGTGTGCACTTAATGAACTTCTAAGAGAAAGTAAGTACCATTTATGCTGAGAGCTGCATATCAATTTCCTTCAATCCATAAGAAAAAACCTGAGGTGTCTCTTCCCCTGTTTTTCAACTTTTGTTAAAAGGATTATGTATAACACTTAAGGAAAAACGTGTATACCCTTATAAAAACAGATGTAGCTGTCATTCAAAGGAAAAAGTCACTGACAGATGACAGTTTTTAAATCCTCAGGGATTCATGGTTTTATGCTTTTTGTTTTCAAAACCAAAGGAAGAGGAGAGGGGAAAACAGCCACGCTAAAACAAAGGAACTTTCCTGGTCTCCCTGCAAAAGTATCATTTATATTTATTAAATTTAATCTCGATATAAGAAATGATATAACTACTTCTAACTAAATATTCATAAGAAGGAGGAAAACAAGTTATGCTGGCTGGGGATGTTGCCACCCCATATCAGGTAAGCAACAGTATAGAAGAAATAAAATGGTGATTGCTCCCATGCCACCCTATATTTTGGCTTTTGTCCGCAGCAATGCATAGGGCATATACATGAACCAAGGGATGTTGAAGTTGACAGATAATTATAATTTGAGTCATTATATAAGCTTTGAAGTTTGCATGTAGGTAGACTATTTACATCCAGGAACAACTTCCCTTTCTCTCCTAGAATAAATATCTTGATTGAATTATATATCTTCTGTAATCTGAGCCATGATACCTAGGTTCACTTTGTTACCACTAGAAAGCCTCAAAACTTCTAACTTACTCTGAGCAACTCCTGTTACAATAAATGTTAGAATAAAGTGAAAGAGATAAAACTATTTCACAGAATGTAATGCTAAAAAGGACCATTCTGATCATTTAGTCTGACCTCCTTTATGGTGAAGGCCATATGACTCCCCTGAATTAAAAAGGTATGTGCTAGTTCAAATAAGAATTAAAACGTGCCCACTCTTGATTTAAACATTTCCAGTGTAGACTCCACTACAACCTTAGGTAAGCAGTTCCAAAACTGTTAAAAATGTGCATCTTGGTTTTAGTCTGAATTCATCTAGCTTCAGCCATTAATCATTCATTCCTGCTATAAAAGAACATGACTTCCTTGCTGAAGTGGATACAGAACTGACCCCAAGAAAAGAGATGGAAAAAGATTACAAATATGGTAGGATGAAGAAAACCTTTTCAAGGTGGGCAAGACTTTTCTAAGGAACTTGGAATAGATGTAAAAAGTACATTACACTAAGATTAGAACTTATCAACACCTTAGTATACCAGTGGGAACACATTATAAAATACATGATTTAAAAAAAAAAAAAAAGGTTAAAAAATTGAAAAATGAAATTGTTTGTTTAGCTTCTGGTATTTCTAATACTTAAGAGCAAAAAATGTTAAGGATAGTGTAAGGGGGGCTTCCCACACTGCCTAGAGTCATGTCACCTCCCAGTTGGAATAGCAGTATCTTGTAGCTATAGACCACCTGCCACGCCTTCAGTGTTCTGGGAGATAAGTCTAGACACTATGGGGAGGCACCTGAGATCAGTTATGGACTGAGTTTCTGCAGCTCTTTGCAGGGCTCCACCATCCCCATCCCCATCCCCTGCCCTCACCACACTTGATGTTTCAGGTGATGTTGCTTGCCACTACAGTTCTTTACTATCTTAACCTGAAGGATCTTAACTAAGGTCTCTGCCTAAGTGGCTGTTTGTCCTGTTCTTCCCTGCACGGGTCCCAAGACAACTACCTATATCTCTGATTCTCTCTTTGTCACCCTCTTGTGGCCAAGGTCCTCTCTCTCTCTTCTCCTCTCTCTTCTGAGGAAGTAAAGTTGTCCCCCGCCTTCTGTTTCTTTTAGGTCCCTGGAGTGGTTCCCTTCACCCCCCTGGGATCAGACCAACCGACTGCTCAAGCCTCTTTGTCACCTCCAATTGTTGGTTGGACCTTGTAGGGTAAGTCATTAAGTTAACTGTGAGAGTAATTACATATTCACAATTAGAGTTGAAACAGATCCATGTTTAAGAAAACAATAATGTTAAGCTACTGAAAACAACAGTAACAGGCAATACAGTCTAGGGCAGAGGTGGGCAAAATACAGTCCACAGGCTAGATCAGGCCCACTAACTGACTGGATCCAGCCTGCGTGGGGCACCTGCCAAATGATTGGATCTGGTCCATGATTGCCCCCACAGTGCTCTACAAGGGGCCAAGCCCCACCTGGGGCAGCCAGCGCTGCACTCCTGTCTGTGCCTGCTGGCC
The DNA here is from genome assembly GCF_001723895.1 of Crocodylus porosus. Lineage (NCBI taxonomy): Eukaryota > Metazoa > Chordata > Crocodylia > Crocodylidae > Crocodylus > Crocodylus porosus. Next base: position 46,081,469 of record NW_017728943.1, read on the forward strand.
CCAGCCCCAACCAGCGCACACAGCTTCCAGCGGGATTGTTCTCAGTGGCATGCTGCTCGGCTCCCCTTGTCTCCAGTGCTGGCTCCTCTGCCTGCTCCTGCTGCGCTGGGCAGGGGGAGGGAAGGTGCAGCTGGGCAGCTCTTGCTCCAGTGCACAGGGCTCCAGCTCCCAGAGCCATGATCCACTTTCTGCACATCCCTGCCTGTAGGACTCATGCTCATCGCAGGGGTATGCGGCAGTGGATCGTGGCTATGTCCCAAGTCCTGGCCCTGTACTGTCACTGTCCCATGACCTAGCCCCATGATTCCAATCTCACCTACCTGTCCCACTCCCAAACACTGCTCCCCACCCACCCACGGCCCCACCGCACATAGAGAGTTTTGGCAAGTTGCTGTGGGAGGGGTGGGGTGACAGGTGCTGACCTGGCCCACAACAGCTTAAAATGTCCTACATGGCTTGAAGGCCCAAATAACAACCCACCCCTGGTCTAGAGGATCAGTAAGAGGTGGGAATAAGCAGACCTAAGTTCTAGTGCTGACTCTGTCACTGACCTGCTGTGTGAATTTGTGTATGTTCCTTCACTTCTCTCTCAGCTAACTCACTGTCCTTCTGATTTTGACAGTAAACACTCTGGGGCAGGAACTGTCATTTTCATGTATGTACTAGCCAACTGCTTGTCAAGAATGATGGGGGGGGAAGGAGGCTGGGATGGAGCACCACCACCTTACACCCCATGCTGCCACTGTTCTGCCTCTTGCAGGGAGCGGGGTTGGGGAGCTGAGGCCAGCACTGCTGACCTCAGCTCCGCCACCTTCTGTCCAGTCCTCAGTGCAGCTTCAGAATCATGGCGGCACTCCCCCATGCTTGAAGCACTCTGATTGGCTGTTTCAGAGTGTGAATAAATCAGCCAATCAGAGTGTGAATAAAGTGTTACGGACAGCAGACAGACAAGACAGACTTAGGCTTTTATAGTATTAGAATTGTGACCTAGACAAGAAAACTTGAAGTTAGAACCAGGGGGCACTACCATAGAATACTAAAAACAATAGTACAATAATATAAAGTATTACTGAATATACTCCAGATTTTTTGTAAGAACCACTGACTTTTCTTTCAGCCAAGTATAGCTATTTTAGTTTAAAAGCGTGCTTTTACTCTGACAAATGGCTATATATGATGTGTATCTTTCAGCACATCAGATCTGCTGCTTATTTGTGTCCAAAGTCATATCAGTGTAGCAAACCAACAAAAATAAGCCTTTTTAATGCTTCCTTCTGTTGGTTCTATAAGTGAAAATACCTAAGGAGCAATGACCTTGATTCTATTCATTCTTTTAAATCATCATCAAAACTGTTTACTAAATTTTACTTGTAAGAACAACCTATTTCTAGCAACCCAACTGAGGACAGTGAATTTCAATTTACCCTATAAGCCTTTTTATAAAGTAGTCATCGTCTGTGGATTTGTCTAACTTGAAATATTCCATTGTATTACAATATGAGCCTGAGAAGAATGTAAAGGCAGAAACTTTATTTTTAATGCTGTGTTTGTTAGATGTGGTCACTTAACATAATATGTAATATGGCAATCCCTTACTCAGTGGTTAACATCATGGTCATTTACCCTGAAGTCAGGGTGGTATTTTAACTTAATTTCCCAGTAAGGACTAGGTCCATGTGAAAGACAGAATCCAGTCTGGCAGACCTCAGCCCAACTTGAGTTTAGCAGTTTTTCTGTGGAATGACAAAAACATTACAAACATGAAACTCCACAACACCATTTCTACAGTCACTTTTAGATTAAGCTTTAATTTAGTTTATTCAACCAAATTTACCTTTAGTGTAACTTCCAGGATCAGTGAAGTTGCACCAGGATCAAAAGACTGTTTTCCTGTTCTCCATTTTGTGCCACAGAGGTCCAGACCTTAGAAAATGAATTTTTTAGCTTGCTATACTGCATGTTTCTGCATTCATGTAGAAATAATCTTACTTTCATCACATTTTTGACTTGGATATGAAACACAGTACAGAGATGGTCCCCTGTATACAGGTAAGCAAGCAACAGTTAATAACAAACTTTTTCATGAAACTGTTCTGGAGTATTTTTATCATGTTCTTGTAATGACTAAAATCTTTTTTTTTTAAGACAGTTGCAGTTTTGAAAACTTGTGCAATTGTTTCCTACAATCTACTTGACATTTCTTTAACAAAGATGATGTAAGGGTCTCCTCCTTGCTAAATTCGCTACTTTTGAACTTATAGCTCATTCTTTCCACCTTGACAGCCCACTCTCACTGATGTTAACATATACTGTCTGTTGCTAGTTCTCCTCCAATACCTCTTTCTGTGGATCTTTCTCTTTCCTCGGTGTTCTCCATTCCTCCCTTTTCAATCACTTTTGTTAATGCCAGTGCTATGCTCTTCAAAGTTTACATGACAAGGTAAAAGAAAAATTAAAGAAAAATGTAAACACATTCAAATTATTTCCAAATGCTTTTGCTTTTCCTACTTCAATACACTGCAGTTAACGGAAGTTTCTACTTCGAAATTTCCATTGGGTATTATTTCTTAGTATCATGTCAATTCTTTTAACCTATTTAACAAGTAGTCATAATTTGAAATAAATTCTAAATTTTTTTATCCAGGCATGGAAGTCTTAACTCCTTTTCTGTAAACAAATACAATGCAATCATTAAAACAATCAACATAGATAAAAATCTGTTTTAGTACTGCAAGTTGCTATGGCAACAACTAGAATGTCTACAAAGACTTAGCTTCATTTTATTAATAAGGAGGAGGATCACAATACTGCAAAGAGTAAAGCTTGCACTTGTATCATCCTCATTTATGCACAGGAAAAATAGAGGTTTTTATTTTATTTGGATCAGTTTACCTTAAACTTCATACCATTCCTTCCAATTCAGACTGTTAGAGGCCTGAGTTTTGAGAGTGACCTTAACAAATTCCGTTCCCTTAGCTCAACAACAGGTAACAACTGTGAAATGAAGATTTTAGTGTCTAGGGGTCATGAGATGCTATCTGTGTGGATGTGTAACAGGCTGGGGGAACAAGACCATAGATTATAGTAAAAATGAAGACTATAATGAAAAGAATGATAGGACTTTACCAGATTGGTCTAAATATAGTCTCGTTTCACCTAAAGCATTTCAATTTGAAAAGTATAAATATCTGTAAAACTAACAGCTCCATCTAGAGTTCAAAGAGCAGGTATTATTGAATGAAACTCCTAACATATATTACAAGTAGCAGGGTCTTGTATACATGACTTCTATAAAAATCTAACACACACAGCATAAGACCTTCCCTTTTCTGCCTTTTCTGCCAATACAATGTTAACTACATCTTTGCCTCAAGCACAGTCACTTTTCTTGCAATATAAAAAAGTTGTTGATCTATTAGTTAACATAAATTAAATAAATATTTTTTATTTTTAAGGATAATTTGAAAAATGTTTAACCTAATTATATAACTGTTTTGACAGGCACTTCAGCATCTGGAAGGGATTTTCCAACTAAATAAAACTATATTTTAATATAAATACATTTTAAAAGGCTACTTTGCTGTGTAGAAATTATTTAATCTTTTCCTTTTGAAATTTAAAACTTTTTTTTTTTGTAAAAACGCAACAAGAGCAGATTGTCAAATTAGAGTAACACATTAAGAACAAAATCCTGCCCTCATTCACACTCTGTAGAATCCCTAGATATCAGAGGAGTGTATGTAGTATAAAACCCTGGTCCCATGGAGTAGATGGGAGTTCTGCACTGAATAAATGTTATCTGGATTTCACCCTGGATTTTGTATTTAGGATACAAAACAAAGTATAGTATAGCCCTAAAGCTCTAACTAACACAACAAAGCCTTACAGATAGTTAATCTTAAGCAAATAAGTATTCCCAGTGATTACCCTATGTCTTACACATACTAAGGCTTTGTGAGAATGATCAAGGCTTTGTGGGCATGGCTACCTTCAGGGCTCAGTAACATTTTCTGGCAGTAGGGTAGCATGAGTCAATTTGAGTAAGAGGCAGGTAGGCACTAGGACCCACTCACTTCCACCTTCCATAGTGTAACACAGGCAGAGCTCCCCCTCCGCAAAGCCCCTCGCACCTGGCTGTGGAGTGACCTAGGCTGTCCCTCGCCACTGAATACCACTGAAGCTACGGCTCCACAGGCTGAATCCAAAGACTCTGTGGGCCAGAGGCTGCTGACACATGTGCAACTTCATTAATTTCTACCTACTCCTGTTAAATGCCTGATCCTGTATGCTGTTACTCCTATTAGTAGTACAATTAATTATGGAGGAGGGCCCATTTCTATATTGGCTTTAAGGTACGTTTCTTTATATGAAATTTCCTGTTCTCTATATCCTCATTTTAAACTTTAGTAATAATTAGAGACAGTTAGAGGCATATGGAAAAAAATAAAGGAAAGCTCCACTACAATGATATTGTAAAGACTTCCCTTTTTTAATCTAATGTTATCAACTTGCATTATTCAATACCTTAAAAAGGTTAGGAGAAAAATATTCCTAACATTATTTCAGTGGAATGATTTAAATAAAAATATGTATTTATATAATAGATATATATACTTTAATAATATTATAATAGTATTATAATAATATAATAGTAATATAAATACATTGCCTTGAGCATTCAGAGTATATACTTCAGAAATACAATGGCTCACAGGTCACTGTATTCCTAGCATCTCCAAACCCATACTTTCTAGGGATATACTGACAAAAGTTTTTGGGGCCAATACTGAGGGGCAATTATTAATGAGCCATATCGGCCAATACCACTCTGATTTCCGATATGCAGCC
>NW_017728943.1:46086416-46095138 GCF_001723895.1 Crocodylus porosus
AAAGAAAGGTGCATGGGGGGCAGATTGAGGCCCCGGTGAGGGAGGGAGTGGGTCTGGGGCAGGCACTGCCCAGCTGGTGTGGTGCAGGGCACAGGACAGAGCTGTGAGTGGTACCTCCAAGGGGCACGGAGTGGGGGATGGATCCCGCCACTGTGCACACCCTTGGGGCAGCCATGGGGTGGGGCATGTGCCCCTTGGATCTGTGTGCAGGGTGAAGGCAGGCTGCGGCTGCAAGCTGGGTCCAGGGGCAGCACTGGGCTCTTCCCTGCCAGGGCGCTGGACCAGGATGTGCTCGGGCCAGGCAGCGGTGGCACTGGAAGAGGGAGTATGAGGGGGCTACAGCCACAGCGTAGCCTCACCATAGCCCCCCCTCCCAGCGCCACCACCACCGACCCTGAGCACAGCCCCGGCCCAGCCCCGCCCCCCCCACACTGGGAAGAACCCAGCGTTGCCCCCGACCCCAGCCTACCCTCACCCCACACACAGATCTAGAGGGCATATGCCCTGCATGACTCCCCCAGAGATACACGTAGCAGCGGGATCCACCCTCCTCCCCACACCCCCCAGATAAGCCTCACACAGCTCCATCCCACGCCCCCACCCTAGCTGGGCAGTGCCTGCCCCAGCTCCACTCCCTCCCTCACTGCAGGGGCCTCAATTGGCCCCCCATGTCTCTTTCCTCCCTCCACCCCTTCCCCCCCACAACAGACTTAACAGTCAGAAGCTGCTCTCTAAGCAGCGGGCTAGTCCCAAGCATGCTGCCACCGTGTGCATGCATGCAGTGTTTATCGGTGACATTATTGGCGACATCAGCCAAAAAAAGCCAATTGCCAATAATGTCAATTTCCCTTTATTGGTGCCGATACAATACGGACCGATGTATCGGTGTACCTCTACTACTTTTAGTTGGAGCTTTCTGCACACATCCAAGAATCTGACTTCATTTTGAAAATAATAAAAGCAAAAATCATTCTTGAGGTTTTTGGTAACATACTTTTGGGTAAGCAGCATTACCTCCAGGCTTTTAGGAACAAATTACGAGCTCAGTAGCACTGCCTAAGAAGCATGGCCAGGGTCAAGGGAGACATGTAAGAAAGGAATATTTTTTTCCTTTAATCAAAGCAGCTGAGAAGCCAACTATATCAGCACATCGGATGAAGCAGCCAATACTTCCATCCTCCACATGGCAAAAAGGAACACCAAACAGCACTGGTTCTCTGATACCGCCCTTGAATGCAGTTATCCCACACACTATTCTGTCTCTTCTTATGCAGTGAAACCATATTTGTTTGACTGCACAAGACTATGGAAGTGTGGGCTGAAATTCTCTTTCTACAGTAAAAGAAAAATCTATGGGGAATGTTTTATGACTGTCATATTTCCATGCAGCTACAAGCAAATGGAAATATTTTTATTACCTACTGAACAAAAGTTTTAAAGACAGGACTTCTACTGCAGACAGTGGTAGATCTAATGTAACAAAGTGCTTTCTGGAAGGTTTGCTTTGTAACTTGTTTTTAAGCAGCACTACATTTATTTCTTCAGAGTAAACCATGTCTCCATTAATTGTCCTCATCTTTGCTTCTTTAATATGTTTCTTGTAGAAAAACCAAATTGTCCTTTGGTTCATGTATCATCTGGCTTCCCTCTCCTCATTTGGTCTCTTTCCTCTATTTCTTTTAGCCTTTGCTGGCTGTTCTTCGATCATTTCCTCACTAGATCATTTTTCTCTCTTTTCCTCTCTCTCTTTTCCTCTAGTATTCTCTAACACAAGCATTTTTTTCCAGGATGCCTTCCTTTCATTCCCACATCTCTCAGGTATCCCAATTCCTACCTCTGTACTTTGGGCCAGGATCTTTGCTCATGCTACTTTTACACTGTTGTTCCCATTGATGTCTGACTACTTCTTTTACCCCTCTATTCATAGACTTCAAACAAAGAAGAGAGGACAGCACTTAAAAAATCTAACATTAAAAAAAAGAAAAAGCTCCAAGAATATTCCTCAAAATTGTGTTTCTACGCAATTTTGCACAATGGTTATACCTTGTTTGTTCTACTACACTCCATTTTACATAGACTTTTTATAGCAACTCTAAAACCTCTTGGCAGCATATCCTGTAGGGCTGTGCAAAATTTTGACCGGTGTTTTGTTTTGAAGCTGTTTTGACACATTTCGAGCTCAAGAAAGCAAAATCAAAATGAAACAAAAGGCTTCAAAACTGCTTTCAAATGAAACAAGAGCACATGAAAATTTTCAAAAAGTTGCAAGTTTCGAAGCTCGGCTTGCTGCGGCATGGGCCTCCGGATCTGTGTAGGCCCCCAGACCTGTGCACAGGATGACAGCCCCCAGATCTGCTCGCAGGATGACAGCAGGCTGCTGCTGCCGGCTGGGGCGAGTGGCAGAACCAGGCTTTCCGGAGCTCAGCACAGGCTGCACCCAGCACTGATCCCAGCCAGCAGCAGCAGCCTGCTGTCATCCCGCGAGCAGATCCGGGGGCCCACGACCTCCTCGGGAGAAGTCTGGCACAGCTCTGCAGCCCTCCTGGGGGGCACAAGCGCCCAGGTCTGCACAGAGGATGACAGCAGACTGCTGCTGCCAGCAAGTGATATGAGTTTTGCTTGTCAGCAGTTTAAGGTGCAATTTCCCAAAACCCCCTCCTTGAAACTTGGCAGGCTTCATGCCCTCAGAAGCCTGCCAATTTTCATCTGAATCAAGCAAGAAATTACAAAGTTATAGGCATTTTCATGATTCCCCATTTACAGCCTATGGGCAAAGTCGAAACACGTCGAAACAACAAAACAGTTTGGAAGAAAGGGAACGATGCTTTGAAACAAAATGAAACAAAACACTGCCCCTTCGAAACGGCAAAACAGAAGTCAAAACAAAACAGTGCTGTTTCACACAGCTCTAATATCCTGATCTATACTTCCATTTAGCACATGTATGCATTCTTGCTGAATGTTTAGTATTTCCCGTAACGTGGAAGTCATCTCTTGCAGAAGCTTGACATCGACAAAGAAATCCAACACTGCCTTAAAAGTGTAAGTGCAGCCTTTTGATACCAGAAGAAACAGGTGTTTGAAGATTGTAACATCAGATCCAAAACCAAGCTCATGGTTTACCAAGCAGTTGTGATCCTCATCTTACTGTACAGAGCTAAGAAGTGGACAATGTACAAAAGAAGTCTCTGGAAAAGTACCACCAACACTGCCTGTGGAAGATCCTTCGAATCCAGTGGGAGATAGGTACAGCAATATTAGCTTCCTTTCACAAGCCAACACCCAGAGCATCGAGGCAATGATCATCTGATATCAATTTCTCTGGGCCAGCAACGTCATCTGGATGTCTGACTCCAGACTTCTGAATCAAGTGTTACTCTCCCAGATCAGTCAGGGTGTATGCTCAAGGTGAGGGCAGAAAAAGCATTTCAAGGACATCTTCAAGGCCAATTTGAAAAAATGCAACATTATCAACTTATTAGAGATTATCACTCATCTAGTGCCACCCACCCCACATGGAAACACATGTCTAAGTTGCAAGAGTCTGCCGATTTCAGATCAGCCTGATCAGCCATCTTCAGACAGATATGTAAAGCAATCATGCATTGGCAATGCATAGAGGGCTCATGAAGCTGCACATGCACCGCCTGGAAACGCCTGGGGGCAGTGAAACTGGAAGTGCTGGTGGAAATGCTCAGTGATCAGCCAGTGTTGGAACCCCCTCCTCCCCTGGTCAGCAATTGGCTGCTGGGGACCCCCCCATTCAGTGATCTGGTGCCCCCTCCCCCCCCCAAACTCAGGAGGCACCAGTCACCCATATAATCACGTAAGACAATCATCCTCAATTGCAAGGTGTCCCAGGATGCAAGGATACTCACCGGTGGCTCCAGAACTCACATGTGGGGAACAGGAGGCAAAATCTGCGCAGCTCGTCAGCCGCTTGTTTATACAATTGCAGCCAGCCGGTGACGTCAGCACGGAGTGCTGGCCAGCACAAATAAAAATGGCAGCGCATGCTGCAGAGCTGAGACAGAGAGAGAGGAGACTGCACCCGAGGTCCCTGCAGTTAAGTCAAGCAGATGCATCGGGCCAGATGGGGAGAAACGCTCGGGACAGGTGTAAGAAGAAGGAAGAAGGCAGGTCAGACGATGCTGCGGATGCGACTGTGGAGGGATGCCAGAATCGCCCTGTGAGGACTGGAGAGGGAATCCCTGAAAGGAGAGGTCCTGGGAGCGAGAGACTGCGTGGGATCCCAGAGAGAGGTACAGCCGAGGAAAGCATTGTCGCTGGACCAAAAGGTGCCTGGGAGTAGGCAGGGGACTGAGTGCCTGGGCAGAAGGCAGCCAGTGCCCCAGCAAAGGGGGGGGGGGGGGCAGTTAAAGGGACAGTATGCCCAGTTTTTGTATTGGAGCTATCTTTTGGGTTTTTTGGGTTTGTTTTCTCCCCGAGCTCCAGGGGACTCCTGAGGGCAGTAAACCCACACTGTAGGCCCAGATAGTGTTAGGGAAGGACCCGAGTAGGACCCAGTCGAGAGTCCAGGGGACAAAACAACAACCAGCTCGACACCGCTATACAAGAGGCGTGAGGCTGGGGTGTAGGGGTGGCAGAGCCCCGAGAGTGACCGCCGGGAGGAACCTCAGGGCCAATGAGCGCACACGATGAACAACCCCAGACACTGAGGTCATCAAGTTGTGGCAGGTGAGAACAGGGTCAGGGAGTCAGGCAGAAACCACCAGCTCAGGCAAAGGCGTGAACACCGGAGGGGTGTGACATCAATCACCCGGGCAAGAGTGGCTCAAGAACAACTAGTCAAGTCCTGGTGGCGACACAAGGGATTGCTGCTGCTGCTGCATTCTTTATCTTTATTCATCACTGTAGCACTTCAGCCAACTGCAACAGTTGACTGTAGTGAATAGCATAAAGTTGAATTAAAACTGATTTTTAAGACTGTATTCTGGAGCCTTCAGCACTCTGGTAAAAATCTAATCGTTTTCTAAACTGGGAAACTGAATGGGATTCTCAGTTAATCCCAAGTACTACAAAGCACTTTAAGAGGCTCTCCTTGAAATGCTCGAGACAAAGCTTGCAGAATACTTCCAATACATTCTTCTAGAGAATTGTGGAGCTTGTGATCTTTTTAAGATTTAAGGAAGTTTCATCTATCATTAGCAATTTCCTTCATTTCCTGTCCTAGTTCAGCATGCAGATTTAGTGGAATCTGGCCAATTAGACTGCAAAGAGAGTTCCAAATAAGTACTAATTTCATATAGAGGAAATCACAAATAATATCATACCACTAAGATTGTGGACAGATGTTATGTTTGTAGTGCAATATATGTCCTTGTAGATCTATAAAAAGCAGGTGTACAGACATGAGCTCCTCTTGTCTTGCCAAAAAACAGCAGAAATGCCATACAAATGTTCCCAAAAGAAAAAGAAACTTCTCTGTAGCATATGTTACAGCACCACATGTAGCATGTAGTGCTACAGGGTACTTCTTGCTCCCCATAGCATCCCACAGTGACCCGTTCTTCCCATTCTCCAACCCCTTACTGTGCCCCCTGGATGGAGAGTACATCTTTACAGCAACTTTATAGCACTCTAGGTAGAGTACTCTGTGTTCCTCCTTGCACTACATATTTTCAGAATTACACGGTGCAACACCACTTGTAGTGCTACAAAGCATGTCTGTCCACAGCCTGAGGCCCCTGCCACACATTGCATACACTGCAGTGTGTGCCAGGGGTTTAGTTACATAATAAATTTAGATCAACCACATATGTAACATAAGGCCAGCCACACATGGGAAGTAGTCATCACACAATTAACTGGTTAACTGCACAACAAGTTTAGATGAGCCACACATGCAAATTATCATGCCATAAAAGTGTCTACCCACCTATAAAAAGAGCCAATTAGGTACAAGTAAGGGGCTGAAAGCATGTAACAACTCTGTAGCTGGTTTCTATCCACCTTTAATTTAAACATGTGCCAGGGCCCTAATAGACAGAGTGGCAATTGTTATCTGTTCATTTAAATACTTTTGGAGTTTCTAAACCAAAGTAGGGAACAGAATAAAAAAACAAAGGGGAAAAATAGGTCTAACTGAGAGGCTGAAGGAAGAATATTAAAAAGGTACCTAGAAGAAAGCCATTATTGGTAAAAGTGACCACATAAGTAGCTATATTCATCTACTAGCATTAATGCAGTGCTGAATGATGCAATTAAAAGTTTAGAGCCTAACTCAAAATGCACTGAAGTGATTTATAGAGAGGGTAGATAAATGTTTGGGCACAAACTACCCAGGAAGATCTGTGGAAGAACAGTTTGATCCGAAAGCTTATCAACATCTCCCACAATGATACACAGTGGGTCCAATAAAAGATATTGCATACAAAAAAACACAACCCTTCACGACTCATGTTCAATTTGTGATGTATTATAAACCCAGGTCTACAAAACTGTAGATACAAAACTGCTGCCCATCTAGTCTATCTTCTCTATCCTGTATCTGTGCAACTGATTACTCCTACTTAAGTATAGCACTTAGCACTTGTCCTTATTGAACTGCATCTTATTTATTTCAGACTACCTCTCTAGTTTGTAACAATTAATACTCAATCTAATCCTATTCTCAAAAGAGTTTACCATCCTTCCAGTTTAGTACCATCAAATCAGTACATTTAATATGTAATCTCTGTTCCATCATCCTAGTCCATCAATGAAACCACTGAATTTGTAGCAGAGCTAAGACAGACCTCTGTGGAACACCACTTGATGCATCCTTCCAGTTTGACGGTGAACTAGTGATAAATACTCTTTCAGTACAGTTTTGCAATCAGCTGCACAGCCACCTTCAAGCAATTTCATGTAACCATTTTCCCTAAACTTGTTTATGAGAATTATATGCAGGACTGTGTAAAGAGCCCTTATTAAAGGTAATATATTATCGCATCTACTATTTTTGTCCTAACCAGAAGGTCTGTTGCCCTTTCATAGAAAGAAATTAGTTTGGTTTAAAATGGTTCATTCTTGACAATTCCAAGTTGTTGATACAAGTTGTTACTTACTGGTATCACCTTGTTACCTTAAGGGTGCTCTCAAACTGGTTGCTTATTTGTTTCAGTATCTCTCAAAAAATTAGGCTGACTGGCTAATAATTGACTCTTTTCTTCCACTGTTTTAAAAATAAATGCTATATTTGTCCTTTTCCAGTCTTCTGGAATTCCACTTATCCCCACAGAGTTTTGAAAGATAATCACTATCAGCTCTGAGATTGTTTCAACCAGTTCTGCAAGTATTCTGGGGTGAATTTTGCCAGGCCCAGGTGATTTTAAAACATCCAACTTACCTAAATACTCTCTAATCTGTTCTTTTCCCATGGTAGTCTGAATTCTTACCCATTATCACTGGTACTAATTTTGTTAGACATATGATCAGTTACTCTTCTTAGTAAAAACTGAACAAAATTCAGTAATTGAACAAAATTAAACACTTTAAATTTCTTGGCATCATCTTGTCAGAAGGGGAGGAATACCTAGATTGGGTGTAAGCCAAAAAGAGAGGAAGATGTCATTGCCAGTAAATGCAACTGAAATGTTGAGTTCTCCCTTCTCAAAATGTGTTAAAAAGTCTGAAATGAATCTGGGATCCTGCAGCTACAGGAAGGAAAAATTAATTAAATGGCTTTCAGGGCAGAGGATGAAAAGCCCCGGAGTTCTTGGGAGACCAGGCACCCAGGCCTTTTGTCTGCACTCCACACTTCTTCCAGTAGCATACAGATATTTGGACATTTAACCCATTATTTTTTCTTCTGGTCTCTGTCCTTACCCTATACATAATGATACCTTCCTGTTTTAGGCCCTTGTACAGATCATCTGTGCTCTTACCAACAAAGCAAGATAATTTATGCATTTTGAAATAATACAATTTTTAAAACTGACAACAAAGACACTTTTGCAACGTGTCAAGCTCTACTGAATGCAGCAGAAAAAGAAATTCCCTAGCATTTTTGTCTACATAATAAAGAGAAATGTATAGTGCTAAAGATGCTTGCAATTAACTGAACATTAGTTATTTAATCTAGATATGCATTTATAGCTATATAGATCTATATATATATAGATATAGATGCACACACACATATATATCTATACACATCCACCCCTTTTCCCTCTCCCCTCCCCCAGCCCCTATATACATATATTATCTAGATATACATGCTGAACCAAACTTAGCTTGTAGTGATGATTTATTTACAATCCAGAATAAAACTCAGCAAAATATCTAGTCAAACCCAGCATATCTGCTATAGAATGGGGGAGCTGGGACAGCAGGAGGAGGATAGGGGCTCATGGCAGACCCCCCACACAGCATGGGACAGCAGGGTGAAGCAGGGATCACCCTCTCCCACCCTGCTGGCAGCATCTGGTGAGTGGAGCCTGGGAGAGCGGGCACGGGAGGGGGGCTTATGAAAGAGCCCCCAACACAGCATGGAGCAGTGGGGGCAGCAGGATCGCCCCCCGCCCCACCATCACCTGGCAGCAGGCAGTGAGTGCCAGGCTTTTTTTTTTTTAAAGAGAGCAGGGGCACTGGGGCCGGGCAGGGCAGCCATTGACAGGGCTGGGAGTGCGGGCGGGGGATGGGGCCTGTTCAATTTGGAGATTTGGCTGATTTGGCAGAGGCTGAATCTCTGAATCAGATTAGGCCAAATCAATTTGGG
>NW_017728943.1:46095238-46101794 GCF_001723895.1 Crocodylus porosus
TTTTTCCTTAAAGGGCCAGAGCTGGGGTGGGCAGCAGCTATGGAGGGGCTAGGACAGCGGGGGCGGGGGATGGGGCCTGTTCAATTTGGAGATTTGGCTGATTTGGCAGAGGCTGAATCTCTGAATCAGATTAGGCCAAATCAATTTGGGACAGTGATTCGAATTACCAAATCGAATCACTGTCTTCCAAATCAGCCAAGTCTGAAGCAAATACTAAGCACTTTGCACAGGCTTACTAGTTCAGTCACACATTTGTTAACCACTCCAGGTGCCAATTTAAAATGGTCTATCGGGAAATGCAACGTTCTTTTTCTTTATATTGCAAAAATAGGACTTTAACAAAACAGTGCTTATGAAACTATTCTTATAAAAGAAAATGTTGGCAGAATCTGCATCCCAAAGTAATTACACATAATGCAGTTGGCAAAGGAAAGCTTTCACCAGTCATCCTTACTGAGCAAATGATACACTGAAAGAGTAACACATACCCACCCACCCACACCCTACAAAATACACTTGAAAGTTGGCCTGGGAACAACGAAGCTGTTTCCAGGCAGCCCCTCCTCATAGCCATGGCCCTTGCCATATTTCATATTTCCAGGAGTACAAAGCAAACCGCATCCTGGTTTTTAAATATATCACAGCATTTTTATATTTTCATTTCCTGATGGCAGAGATTACCTTTTTGAAAGCCATATATGTTTCAACTTTTTATCAAATATTTGGTATTCAAATATTTGTTTAAAATTATTTAAATAAAAGTTGAACATGAATTCTAGAAAGTTCCTTAGACTACTGTTCTACAAATATACTTTAAACGGTTAAAAATACATCTGCAATAGATAAAGGCTTGATACGGTTTTTATCTGAAAATTCATGATTCTTAGAATACATAAAACAATTAAAATTACAGTTCCCTAGGCATACAAGTACAATCTACTAAAGTAGCTTCTTTGTATTTTACGATTAGTTGATACATCTGTGGTTTTTTTAAAATTTTTTACTGCAATTCTCTCACCATTAAAATACCAACAACAATGAATACATATACAATCTAAAACTGAACCTCTAGTCCTGATGCATGACTTATACAGCTATAAGCTTATGGTATAAGCCCTAGGCCTGTGATGTTTCTTAGGGTAACTTTTTTTCTACAGAAGACAAAGTACATAAAATCATAAACTACCAGACTTCTATAAAAACTCATCATAAGAAAAACAAGTTACAGCATCAAGCATAAAGAGCTGTACACCTGATGTTTATAAGATCCTAACAGGTCTGCACTGTGGGTTTTTTTAAGTTTTACATTACTCCTGCAGCAGCAGTCTTCATGCAAAATTTATGTTTCAATGATGTGAATGTCTTGCACAAAAGTTAGATAACAAAATACAGATGTATGACTGCATGTAGGATGACCCAGAAGGGAGAATAAACTAAGAAATAAAGCTGCATATTTAAGACACTCACAATTCTGGAATAAGCAACAAAAAACAAAAAAAAACTTAATTAGGTGGCACCCTGAAAAGAAACTATCCACCCAAAATGTGCAGTGGACTAGAAATATTTTGTGGTAACTTTTATATATATGGGAAATAAGAAGCACACATGCATGGCTGTTTTCTATAGAAGAAAGCCCTACAGCAGCTGATACAATACAGGGTAGTACAAAGCCACAGCCATTCTTCAAAATTTAAATCAGCTACCTGTGGAACTAATACAGTTATGAACTAAAATTAGTTACCTTGTGTCAACTGGTGCTGGTGGTTGTCCTCTTGCTAGAAAATGATGTAATTTACAGCACTAGGGTACAGAAACTCTGTGAAAGAGACTGCTTCATAACAACCATGATTCCTAGCTAGACAGAAATCCACCCCTTATAGGACAGTGCAACAGAAAATCTTTGCTACCACCAACACCATTTACACTCATTTTATACCCTGGCACAGCTAGCCGTATTTTCCCGATATTGCTACTTCCACCTCCTGTTAATTTTTGTCTCTATCAGAGCATCCTTTCATTTGTGTTTTATTATAATGTAGTCTCTTCTTCTGCTTTCTGTTCTTTGAATATTCCTGTTTGCTACCCTTGCAGTTTTCCCACACACCAAAAGGGAAACTGTTGCTTAAAGCATCAGTGACAAGTTTTGCAAACATGAATTTGTTACTACAGCAGTATGTTACTGAGATACAAAAACCTATCTTTTAACTTGATTCTCAACCCCCTTCCCCCACCCCCCAAACTTAACAGATAATTAAGGTTAACACACGCTGGCACTGAAGTACTTACATTGCATTTACTTTATCTTCTGGGCCCTGAACTTGGCCAGTCACTGTTCCTTGTCTGGTATTTTTAACCCAGCCAACTACTCCTAATTTTCTTGCTTCATCTTCTGTGTACTGAATTAGGGGAAAAAGGACAGAAAGTTACCAGCATATTCAGTACCCACAGTTATCATACAGAAAATGTACACAAGATATTTAAGACTCAAATTTCATTTTCACAGCTTGCTTAAGACCTACTCTTTTTGCAGGATGCCATATTTTTCCTGCTAGTTTTGAACATGCAGAATCAGCCAGTTTTGAAACATGAAAACATATAATCAGTTTATTATGACATTTTTCTTTACTGGTTATACTGTTGCAATAATGCAAGTAGCAGGGTAACTTTTTCTGATGGTTTTCTGTTTAAAACTTTTGGTGATGTAAGAGCTTCATTTGGGGGGAGGGATGAAAAGACCTACTTTTTCTGTGTAAAGAATTTTCAGCCTTTATTATTTATGCAGGGTGTGGCTCCATCACCCCAGACAATTCAGTTCAAAGAAATGTCTACAAAAACTTTGTGTGTGGCACCTGGAGATTAGAAAAAAACAGGCTTCTTTTGAAAAGGCACTTCTGGACCTGCTATCTTTCTTTAAAGGAGCTATGACATTCCATCTTCAAGCAAACCAAATATCAAAATAACTAGCAAATTCTCTCCAGAGGTAAGCAAAGAATAAAAAATAAAACCACTTCATTTAAAGAAGAGAAAACTGTACCAGCTATTAAAGACTTCTTTTACATCTTACTCCCTGTAGTTCCCAGCTCTCTGAAGGATAAGAAAGTGCCTCTGGAGCTCCCCCTTTTACATCAACCTATCCTCTATGCTCTCATATTTCCCTCTCTGCATCAGATATGATGAGGAAGTTGGGTTTCTTCTTCCTCTTCTGCTCTGTGCAGCCCATTTCTCTATTGTCACTTCTTTTTCCTCTTCTGAACGGTCTGACTCTTCCTTCTATCCCCCTTCACATCCATCCACACAATGTTGTCATTTACTGTTAACCCCTCTCTTCCTCATCAGCCTTCCTCTTTGATTTGGTCTCCAGATCTCTCCCCCACACCTTGGAAGCTCAGTAATGAACCTGTTAATACTGTTTAGCTGCATGTTTGGTCACCCTAGCCTCTTCACTAACCTGCACTCCTTGTTCGATACTCCCATTCAAAAAAAAGGCCCTTCGCTTGACTTGGCCTTCATCAAGCACTGCTTGCTCTCTAATCTGTCTGCTGTTGTGTTCTCTCTCTATCACCATTACCTGGTCACTTTCAGCTCCCTCCTTCCTGTTGCTTGGCCTTTCAGTGCGTCTTTCGTCTTGGGGAGAGCCCGCCTGGTCTCGAGGAGGTGCTCTCATGCCACCTTGGAGTGCACACCCAGGATTGGCTGGTGCATTTGTTCCAGCAGTCTCAGAGAGGGCCCACGATTTCCCTGGGGGAAGCCCAAAAACTTTCCTGCCACAACTTTGAACTTCCTTTCAGTGCTGGGGCCCCCTCCTGTGGTCTCTCTTGGATCGGTCGCACTCCCTGGTGCGTATCCATGGGGCTCCACCTCCCCTATACCCCATCAATGCACCAGCCTCTAGAATGGCCAGTTGATGGTTGGATGGCTCACCCTCCAGTGTCAACTCCTGTTCTCTCCTCATTGGCTGGGCTACAGATGACCTCTCCCAGCCCTATGTCTCTTCGGGATGTTAAGCCACCCTTGCTCTTCTGCTGGGTCTTTCGTTATAGCTCGGCTGCCTGCCATGCTATCCCGGCCGCTCCTAACCCTGGAGCACTGCCCGTATCTCTGACCCTAATCTCGGGGTCCTTCCCAAAGTAAGGAAAAAGAAGAAATTAACAGAAAGGATAAGGAGGTAGGGCTTTGGCCCATCCCCACTCACTGGCCCAGCATCTGTGGCTCCTGCAGTCCCTCAAAATGGACCCCTCCAACGAGTCCATCCCCAGATCTCTTGAAGGTTCTCAGCACCACCTGTGTCTGGCACAGGAAGCACATTTGCTGCCTGCTCCCAGCAGTGCCTCCCCTGCTGTCTTCTTGGTGCTGGCTGTTATTTTAGCAGGGCGGCATCATGGGATGACGTCATCCGCCCACACCACTTCTAACTGGAGATAAACACAGCTCACAAACCTGACGGGTGCTCCGTGCCAACACAGCTCACCTGTCTCTTCCCAACCTGAAACAGGTAAGTTCGCCTTGGCTTTAGGGCTTTTCTTGCAGGGATGGACTGTCTCCATCCTGGGTCCTGCCACGGGGGGGTCTCTTGTGCCCCTGTTTCCATCCCCCTGGGACACAGTGACTTCTAGTCCATCAGTTTGGTGAACTTATTATTTGCTCTCATCCATCTTTTGTTGATATATGCCTGTGGACCATATTTCATTCTCTTTCACCTCAATGTCCATCTACCCAGCTCCCAGCCCTAGCTCACTCCAAACATCCATTTCTATTCACATGCAGTAAAATATGATGACTGTGAAACTCAATTTGAACTGGGCCTACTCACAAAAGTTAAAATACAAAATATTGATGACAACTGTACAGTGCAAGAGGACGTAAGTTTGCGGCTGGACCTTCTGAAAAGAAATAATGAGGCATCACTTCCAGCTTATCTTACTATATGATGATTTTAAGCAGGTTCCTTTGTCTGGTATGTAACTGCGAAATATCTATCCTTGATTAATTAGTATAGTAAATATTTCTTTGCAATTAACTCATGTTTGTGTGTAGAAACAGACATTCTCCATATGGGCTTTGATTTACTCTTGTTTTAACTCAGTGGTTCCACTTGATCTTCAAAGGATGACTCCTCAAAAAGCTTAGGTTTTTCCTGGTTGTTAATCAATTTCTTGATAGGTTCCAACTTAGTAGAAATTGATAGCCTCTTGTTACTTAGGGAAGTAATTCAATCAAAATTGGGACTTTCTGATAACCAATAATGAATAGTTTGATTAACAGGATTTTCCTGTTATTTATTGGTTTGGATGCTCTCTTGATTTACACAACTACAAGAATGCTTTGGAGATGCTAAGTTGAAGGATATAAAAGAGAAACGAAGCAGCTAACAGGGCACGTATCAAAAATGAAAAATCATTCTACCAAAAACTGCCACTGCGCCCAGCTGATTTTCTGGTGAATGGATCCATACATTGAGAAGCTGACAAGACTGCGACTGCCTCTTCGCTGGTATTGGTGAGATACTATCACTTTTATAGATAAATATAGTGGACTTGGCTTTGCTTTAGGCTCATTTCAAAGTGAACATTTGTAGTAAATACAGCCTTTCTGTCATTCATCAAACGAGTCATCACGTCAATCCTTTATACACTAGTCCTGAATCTCATTCCATGACTCAACAAAATCCCGTGACTAGATACTCTTTCCCAGACAATTCTTCCGGCCAAATTAAATCTCAGACTCCTTCTCTGACATTCCTTTGTAGATAGCTAGCTAATAGAGAGGTCTTATAGAGAGGTCTGAGAGGTCTTCAACCAGGCTAATAGAGAGGTCTTAATTGCTCCCCAATCTCTCTCCATCAGTTCTTTTCTCAGTGACTGTGGCTATCACCATCCTGCCCACCATCCTCACAGGCCTATACCTTGGGCATCACCATTGACTCAGATGAGTCTCTAGGCCTTCATATCTGAAGTAATTTTGCAGTTTTTTCAGCATAATGTCTCAAAGAGGCAGAGCCCTCCTTCCTTCTATCCAAAAAACTAAAACTCTCATCCAGACTCTCACAAAAGCTTCTCTCTCAGCTACTACAACATCCTTTCCTCTGGCCCTGAAAAATCTAATCTTGTCCCAAATGAACAGTTCCATTTAGAATGCTGCCGCAAAGACCATTTCCTTTGCTCATCACTTTGACTGGTACCCGTCTTTCTGCACCCCTCCCCCTTTCTGGATCATGAGATGAATAGCTTCTTGTCTTCACTTTTTCAAAAACCTCCACAACTGTAATCTCTCATTCACTATGAAGTAATTGACTGCATCCTCAATCAGCTCAAGAAGCATGTCTGCAGTGCTCACCTGATAATTTTTCAAACACCTTCAATTTTTCACCCATGCTGTTCAAAATTCTTGGAAGAAGCCCTCCATAAATATCTGCAGTTATGTTACTTTTATCCTTCAAATTGCTCTTTAAAGCTCTTCTCTTCTGTGTTAAGTTAGGCCACTGATATTTCATAGATTTCATAGACATTAGGGCTGGAAGGGACCTCGGAAGATCATCGAGTCCAGCCCCCCGCCCAAA
>NW_017728943.1:46101894-46149915 GCF_001723895.1 Crocodylus porosus
AGCAGGGGTCCAATGTTGCCCTTGCTTTTCCTCCAGCTCCCCACATATCTGAAAAATCTGACTTTTTATTGTCCTTGATGCTCGAAGCTAGTTGGAGTTCAGTTGCAGCCTTGGCTTTCCTGGTTTGCTCCCTGCAGGACCGGACCAGTGCAGAATAATCCTCCTTAGAGGCGAATCCCATCCTCCATCCTTTGTAGGCTTTTCTTTTTAGCCTCAGGAAGTCTGCTAGATCCCTGGAGAGCTGGGGGGGTTGCTGTGTCCTCTCACTGCCTTTCCTCCGAGATGGAATAGAATTAGCTTGTGCATTGAGGATTGCTCCCTTGAGGAGCAACCGCCCTTCTTGAACTCGTCTCTCCCTGGGGTCACGGTCCCTTAGGGCCTGACTGACAAACCTCCTGAGCTTGTTAAAGTCAGCTTTCCTGAAGTCAAGAACTTCTGTGTTGCTGACTGACTTGCCAGCTTTACAGCAGATGGTGAAGGTGATCAACTCATGATCACTGTCACCCAGCTTCCCATCAATCACTAGGTCGCCGATTATGTCATCCCAGGTAGCCAGTGCCAGGTCATAGAATCATAGAAAATTAGGGTTGGAAGGGACCTCAGGAGATCATCTAATCCAACCCCATGCTCAAAGCAGGACCATCCCCAACTATATCACTTAAGCCAGGGCTTTGTTGAATCAGGATTTAAAAAACTCCAAGGATTGAGATTCCACCACTTCTCTAGGTAACCCGTTTCAGTGTTTCACCACCCTCCTAGTCAGAAATTTTTTCCTAATATCCAACATAAACTTCTCTTGCTACATCTTCAGACCACTTCTCCTTGTTCTGTCATCTGTCACCATTGAGACTAATCTAGCTCCATCCTCTTTTCAACCACCTTCAGGTAGTTAAAAGTTGTTATCAAATCCCCTCTCAGTCTTCTCCCTTGAGCAGCGCTTTGCCTCTCGTTGGCCCACAGACTTCTTGAGTCAGATAGAGGTCATCCACGCACAAGAGGAAGCTTTGCGACCGCTCGGATTTTGCTGAGTGATCCTCCAACGAGATGTCTGGCTAATTGAAGTCACCCATGACAACCATGGTCCTGGAGCATGCGGCCTCAGCCAGTTGCTGGTCAAGCTCTTGACTTTGGGTGGGAGGTCTGTAGCAGACTCCCACCGTTGTGTTCCCTGTGCCATGTTCCCCATGGATTTTAACCCAGAGGGTCTCCAGTCATCCACCCTAGTTGCCAATATCAGCTTGCAGGAACGCGTAGCTTTCCTTAACATAGAGAGCCCCTTTTATCTACATGATCTCTTCTGTACAGGGTATAGCCATCAATACCCGTGGTGCAGTCATGGGTGGAGTCCCACCAGGTCTCTGTTATCCCTATGACACTATAATTATCTGCATTGAGCAGGAGGACGAGCTTCTCCTGCTTGTTCCCCAAGCTCCTGGCATTTGTGTACAGGCAGGCAAGTATCCCCTTGCAGGCTCTTGCCTTGCCCACAGATTGTACCAGGGCTGGGGCAGGGGTGGGCTCCCTTAAATGCCCTGGCCTGCTGGCTTTGCAAGGGTTGCCCAGCAGGCCAGCAGTGGCAGTAGTCCCCCCATCCCCCAGCGGGCTTAGTTTAAAGTCCGGTGGAGCAGGTCAGCCAATCTGGCTGAGAAGAGCCTCCTTCCCAGGGGAGAGAGGTGGAGACCATCTCTTTCCAGCAGCTCACTGCCTCTCTCGCCAAAGAGCAGGGTGTGGTCATGGAAGTCAAAGCCTTCCTGATGACACCAGTGCCACAGTCTCTGGTTAACTACATGGATCCTCCTCTCCCTCCTCAGCCCATACCCTGAGACTGGGAGGATCAATGAGAACACCACCTGTACCCCCAGAACCTTTAGCCCCGCTCCCAAATCCCTGTAGCGCCTCATGACCTGGCTGGGAGCGCTCCGAGCCATGTCATTGGTGCCCACATGAATAAGGAGCAGAGGATAGTGGTCTGCGGGCTGGAGGAGCTTAGGGATCCTCTCCACAATGTCCCGGATATGGGCCCCTGGGAAGCAGCAGACTTACCAGGCTAAGGGGTCGGGGTGGAAGATTACCCCCCCAGGATGGAGTCTCCCACAAAAAATGCTTTACGTTTCGTCTTGGGGAGAGCAAGGGTGGTAGCTGCAGTTGAGCCTGTGTTGCCTGGGGGAGCTGGAAACTCAGCAGGCTCTGCTGGAGCAGCAAGAGGTGCATACCTGTTGCTAAGCTCCAGCGGGGCAGCCCTTAGGGCCCTTGACCACCTTGGTGCATGCCCCTAGCTGGACAGAGTGGGAGGTCCTGGAGTCCTCCTTTGTCCTGGAGGGAGACTGCGGTCTACCCTCCAGCTCCTGAAGGAGAAGGGCCTGGCAGTAGGAGTCAATCTCTTGCTCACAGACCCTGATGGCACGCAGTCTCTGGACTGCGGCCTGGAGCTCCTCCAGCTGGCGCGCCAGAGACCCCAAAAGGGAGCGGACCCCACAAGGGGAGGTGGCCATGCTCCCGGGCCCCAGAGCCTGAAAAAGCAACAGGCAGCCCCCACAGCCGAGAGCCAGGGGCTCCGCCTGCTTGGAGTCCAGAACCATGGGCTCCGTCTGGGTGGCCATCTCTGAGGTGCCGGGGGGAAGAGGGGGCCGCAGAATCCGAAGGGACCCAAGGGGTACGGCAAATGCCCATCTGTGTCATACCTCTGGTAGGCTGGCTACGGCTGGGACTATATCCACCCTGGGGGGTTCGCAGGCAGGGTCTCAGGCCCTCCCGCGCACCCTCCTGCACGAACTCCGCACTAACTCACACATCAGCAGACAAGTGTGCCTGGTTGCACAGCCTGTTCGCGCAGCTCCGGCTGCCTGGCTCCCTGGGAGGCTGGGCGAAGTAGGGGCCTGGGTGGGGCTTAACCTGGCCCGGCTCCACTCAGCCACCTCCTCCCACTCACTCAGGAGTTAACCCCCTCCCACCACGGGCCCCGCTTGCCTCCGGCTGTGCTGGGGGTCAGCAGGGGACTCCGTGGCTGCTGGGGGGGTGTTTGGGGGCCTTCAGGAGAGCGGAGGCACAGCAGGCTTTCACCCGCGTGTCTCTCGCTACTCCGGAGCCGAACTGGGGCTGATATGACAAAACTACTATCACGCTCAACAATATTATATCACTTAACATGTTAGCGTCCACCCATCTCTAATCCATTTTACAGTTTGGCCTTTAGGGCAAGGATCATTTTTTTGTTCTGTGTGTATACAGCACCTACCACAATGGGGTCCTTGTCTATGACCAGGGCTCCCAGGTTCTAGAGTAATACAAACTACTGGTCTCAATAAAAAAGCATGAAGTCCAGTTAATTGTTCTGGTCTTGCATATGGCTCTTCTTACAGAACCACAATAAGACATGCTGGCAGTTTCCCACTTATTTCTTGTGCCGAATTTAGACACTTCAGTGTAATCTCTACTTAAAATTTACCATTATAAAATATGTATTTTCATAATAAAAAAAATACATAATTTTATAGATACCACAGGGAACAGAAAGTTTGTCTCAGAAATTAATTAAAGAATTATTCCACCCAAACACAAAAACTGAAGTATCCAATTCAAGGCACTATTTCTCATATATAAGTTTTATTTGTATCATAGGTACCTTATTGTAGCAGAGCACTAGGGTGCTCGCTACTAGTAATAGTAATAAGGACAGCTGCCAATCAACAGGGCAGCACAGGTGAGGGTTGCCAGGGCAACTAATGTGGGTCAGCTGGCTAGAAGGGGGCAGGGCCTGGCCTTTATAAGCAACCAGGCTGAGGCCAGAGCCAGTTCCTTTCTGGCAGCCTGAGGTGCAGGAGCTCTCCAGAAGAGCCCAGCAGAGCAGAGATGAGCAGTGCAGCCTGAGCACCTAAGGGGATGCAGCATGGTGAGGGCAGAGAGAATCCTGGCAGAGATGCCTTTGCAAGAGGGCCAGTTTGGGCCTGGATCATTATGTTATAGCCGGTAGGCCTATTCTGAGTTAGAGCCGGTTGGCTAGTAGTTTGCTTTGCGGTAGGGCTGTTTGTGTGAATACCGGAGGACCGGGTGAGGCTGTAGGGGTGCGAGGAGGCCTCACAGGAGCTCCCCAATAATTCAGGGGTTCCTGGTGCCCAGTAAGGGCACAGCAAGCGGTGCCAGGGCGGCACAGTGATTGGTGCCGGAGCTGGCACTATGGGTGAGCGCCAGAGAGAGGCGTGACGTTGTGGGGTGTTGTGACCCCGGCCCTGTAAGGGGGCAGTATTCTGCCCAGTGGGGTATACAACCCAGAAGAAGGGTCAGGGGCCAGACACAGCTACGGGCCACCTGAGCCCCAAGCACGGGAAGCGCATGAGCTAGGCCCGAGAAGGCAGGTCTGGGGGCCAGGTGAGGCTAAGGCCACCTGAGCCCCAACCATGGGAAGCCCCGAGTGCGGGCAAGAAGTGCGGCATAGGCCCCAGGGAGGGCAGGCACATGGGAACAGGAAGTCTGGGCGAGCGTGCGGTAAGAGTCCGGGAGAGAGGCTGGCACATGAGAACAAGCCGGGCAGGCAGGTTAAAATAAGAGGCTCCAGGGTGAGCGACTAGCACCCTACTGACACTAAGTCCCGGAGAAGGGCGAGCGCACGGTAGAAGTCCCGGAGAGGGGCAGGCGCGCAAAAGTAAGCCTGGAGAGGGGCGGACATGCGGATAGGGGCCTGACTGATAGGAGCGCGACAGAGCCGAGCGCGCGACTAGAGGCCCGGAAAGGGCGAGAGGGAGACAGAAGCCTGGGAGGGGCGAGTATATTGGGCGCGCGTACGAAGAAACCCCAGAGAGAGGGAGTGCGCGTATCGAGAGACCCCAGGTGGGGGCGAGCATATGACACGAGAAAGTCCGGTACAGCTGCGAGGCTTGGGGCGTGCTAAAGGGGAGGTTGGAGGCACGCATAGCCCTTAAGGCTGGGGTGCACCGAGTCGCCCCATACGGAATGGGGGATAGTTCCAGCATAACACCGTGTACTAGGGGATCAAAGGCAGCCTCTCATATAGAACCAGATATCATCAAAGACGTGGCGGGTGAGATAAGAGGGTGCTGGATTGCCTACTTGGCATGGTAGGAGGGCGCTAGAGGGATCACGGCTGCCCCTGCGCCCCACCCCATGACACTTATCTATTCTGTTTCTTTTTGGCCAATTTAGAAAAGATGTACACAAATAGGTATCTCAGGTTTATAAGCTACATTGCAGAGTATTAAAAAGACTCACGGCCAAAAAAAATAAACTTTTAATTAAGATTTAAACCTGTTTAAGAGGTTTCTCTCTTTTTTTAATAGTCTACCGAAGTACTGCAATACCATGCACAGAAGCCATATATGCACACACCCTGATAAAATCTTATACCAGGGTGGGCAAAATACGGCCTGTGAGGCCATTCTATCCAGCCCATGGGGCCCCTAAACAAATTTTGAAAATTATACTGCATCTCTCATTGGTTCCTGTCAAAAATGCCAGGAACTAGGGGCAGTAGGACCCAGAGGAATCCTCAGCAGGTTCCTGCAACAGCAGGACTCACCCGGTCCTGCTCCACTAGCCAGGAGCCCCAGCAGGGGCTTCTGACCTGGGACCATGTGGCTGCCCTGGTGCAGGAAACTCAGGTAAGGGAGGGGGGACAAAGGGCAGGGAAGGAGCTGGTGCAGGGAGTGGGGAAAAGCACCCCTCCCCTACCCCATAGCCAGTGCTCCCTGCTGCAGCTGCTCGCAGCCCATGTAGGACTGTCCGGTGCAGGAGGCACAGGCTGCAAGTGACTGCAGCACGGGGTGCAGGCCTGGCTCCACAGACCCCTGCCAGCCTGCGCCCTGCTCTGGGCCATGCTGGTCCCAAGACACTGGGACATTGGTCCTAAGATGTTGACTGGGGGCGGGGCATCTTTCAAGGGGCAGGGCATCTGTCAAGGGGCAGGGCTACCCATGTGGCCCTCGACAGCTTGCCAAAACTGGGTAAGCGGCCCTCCACCCGAAACAATTGCCCACCCCTGTCTTACACCTTTCCCAAGATGCTAAAAGGTATATTTGAGGGCAGTATATATAGCAGAATAAGATTACCATTCAAAAGACTTTATAAGCATTACATTTAAAACACTTGGTCTAGTCAGGTACAAAAAAGGTTGCCAGCACAAATTAGCATACTGAAGAATAGTTCCCGTTTAGACACTATAAGTACAGTCTCCATGGTTTAGTGTTCTGCTGCATCCATAAGAAGTAATTTGAATGACCTATTTGGTTACATTTGCCTGCTGCTGCTGGATTGGCTGAAGTGTGAGTGACAGATTTTTTTGTTTGTTTGTTTGTTTCCTTATACAAAAACCTCAATACTTACTTCTATGCACTTACATTTAAAATTGGCATGGAATGATATACTACTTTCACTTACACAAATACATGCACCTCCAACTTGCAAGCTACTAGTAATTTGGAGCAAAGTAATAGCACGCAGTCAGAATGGCAACTCAGCATAGAAGCCTATTATATGAGAAGTGATAACAGGAAATGACCTCTTGCCTAAGCAACTTCTGTAGACTATGGATGACTGGATAGAGCAAATAATAATCTACACTTTATATATCCATTATACTTTAAGTCCTTCCCTCGTTTCTACCATAGTCTGTTTCACAATACATTTATTGAAAAATTTTAGGCCAAATATTTTAGGTTGATATCTTCAGAAAATACAGTATTTTAGCTACTGACATTGTGTGGTGCATGTGTCCTCTTATTTCTTAGTTTTATGTCCATCTTTTGAATTGTAATGCTCCTCCTGCAAGTTCTGCACTGGTAGAAAAGCTTGGCTGGGTTCAGAGATCAACTCTTCACATGATACAATTATCAGTTATTACTCATTGGGGGGGTGGGGAATGAAAATGCTGGGATGATTCTCTTAAATTCTCTAAAGTATTTAAAACGGTACCAGCATTCCCTTCAAGCAATATAAATGAGAGCACAAATTGCTTCAGAAGTTAATAACAGAACTCCAAAACTAACATTTTCCCCAAAGTCAACACATTATCAGACATTTGTAACATTTAAACACTGCATGTGTACATGCTGGCAATCCCAGTTAAAGTTTCTAGGTACTATCACAATTAACATCTATATAAAAAAAGAAAGTCTATTTTACCACTAGGATAATTATATACCAATTATAAAAAGGATCTCTAATTTAAAAAAAACATGCAATACTTAACTGTCCAACTATGGACTGAAAACTGGAAATGCCAACTGGACGGATGCCTGTGTACATTAATACAGGCCTCTTGCTGTATTTTTAGTACTGGAAATATTATACTGTAGTAAAGCAGAACTGGTATGCTGCTTGCTGCCTTACCATTCTGAAACAAACACCTAAAAAAGAATTAAAAGAAAAATAAGTCTGACTCAATTGAAAGAATGAACACTACTCCTCACAGCTTTACTCAATTTTTGTTTCAGTTAACCATGCAACAGAGATTTGCTATGCTCTTTTACTGTGGAACTTTTCAAAGTGATTATACCCAATTATTACACTTCTAAAACATAAAAAAAAAAAAAACTTAGTGGTCAGTAAGGGGGGGAAGGGAAGGAAGAGGAGGGCAGAAATACATACATACATACATATATCTGTGTGCATGTGAGTGTGTACACATACCTATACATATAAAACACACCCCCTAAAGACTTAGTTTGACACATGCACACACACGTGTGTGTGTCTGTGTGTGTGTGTGTGTGTGTGTGTGTGTGTGTGTGTGTGTGTGTGTGTGTGTGTGTGTAAGGTCTCTCTCTATATATATATAGACCCTAAAGACTTCATTTGAGCAAATAAGAAAAATTACTTACCTATAATTCTATCATTCAATTTCTCTGATAACATCCTTTTACAAGATTCTTATTCTAAAAGCGTGGTCTACAATTAAAAGTTCTTCTGGTAGATAATCATTTTTTGCATAAATGATGCATTCCCTGGCAGCTGGGGGGACACTGCAGCAGTGGGAGCGGGGCAGTGGGAGCGTGGCAGCAGTAAGCGGCGGTGCTCTTGCAGATGCCGCCAGCGCTGTTGGACAGCGGGAGGATGGGGGGTAGTGAGCAGCAACTGCCTGCGGGCACCGCCGACAGTGTCAGCAGCACCTTTTTGTAGGGGGTGCACTGCCACACTCCAGGGGTGTACCCCCTATGCATCACCCTGGATTTTTTGCATTCCTTACAGATATAGCTACACTGACAAACTCCCTAAAATAAAACATAGTTAGACCAGCAAAAATATTCCTTTTGCCTAGAACAGAGTATTCCACTAGGGAAAGTGCGTAAAGCTATACTGACAAAAGGATGCTTTCACTGGTATGAACTACATCCCGACCAAGAGGCTTTGCTGGGTTAGTTATCCCAGCAAACCATCTGAAGCATAGACAAGTCCCTAGCTTTATTCTATAAGTATAAACTCAGAACTCCACTACAACTTCAAGTTTTAATTCTTGTTTAAAACAGAACAAAAAATCATGTCAAATACCCTGAATTAGCTTTTGTTTTGAGGAACCCTGCTTCCAGTGCAACTGAAAAAATACCCAAGTGGAATATTCAGAATTCATACAAAGGTATTTGCTCCCCCTCTGGCCCTCTTCTACTGTCTTCAAGAATCAAAAAAATCATAGAAGATAAGAGCGTTTCATCTTCTCCTGCTAAGGAAATAATAGCTGGAGTCTAAATAAAACTATCTTTACAGCAGTGCCCCAGGGTGCTCCATATTAGTACTGTTAGGTGTGCACACAGAAATCCATAATGTCAAAAACATTCTGACCTGTTGTAATCTTTCTGTGTCATTAGCAATAGAAGAATTGCTCTACTATTTTTCTACAGTCCAAAAAAAATAAGCAGAAGCTAAGAGCTGACATGTTCTAAGGGGTGATTTCAGCCTAACAAGGGGGTTCTCGTATTTAAAAAGTTTGAAAACCACTGCAAAATATCACCAGGGTCAAGTATGAAATATGCGATCTATTAAAAATATATTTTCTACATTATTTTATCACCTCCATAAAGCACTCCCAATGAAAAGGGCAGGTAATTATTTATATGAGATTATTACATAAGTAGACTATGTGGAGTACCTTATTTGCATGACTTATTAGAAAACCACAGAAACCCTGTTTGAACAGACAGTCTCCACCTCCACAACGTAACTGCTTAAAACCTTACATATACAGGATACACAAGGGATTTTTTAAACAGGGAAAAAGAATGCATTTGTATTCATCATTTCCATGAAAATAATGCTGAGGACTATTCCCAATATTAAGGCCAATACTGGGTTAGGCACTGTCTAGTAAAAGCAATGTTTGTCTTCAGCTATCACCAAATAGGTATTTTTAATTCTTTTCATGCCATTCACATGGATATGACTTAGCAGCTTCCCATCGCATCATTCAGCCAAACGTTACCAAAAATACTCAACGTTGGTATATACTGAGGTGCTCAGTCTCCAACCCATGGGCCAAATATAGCCCATGGAGCCACTGCTGCAGGGCTCCCCGCAGGTCAGGAAATTAATACTGTCACACCACTCCTGCTGCCAGGTTTCGATACCCCGGCCCCCCATAGAGCCAGATGGGGGCTGGGCCATGTCTCCTTTCCCCCAACACAGCTCAATCAGGGCCAGACCATACTCCTTTCCCCCACCATGCAGCTGAATCAGGGCTGAGCCATGCCCCCTTCCCCCACATGGCTGGATCAGATCTGCACTGCTGTCCCCCCACCCACATGTAGCCATATAGGGCCCCACAGCACCCACCCTGGGTAGCAGATCAGGGCCACTGGTGAGATGCAGCCCACAGACAGACCAGGCACTAACCATCCAGTCCACTGGGGAAAAAGGTTGGGCATCACTAGTGTATACAGATATATTTCTATGGAAGGTATTGGTGTCACATCCCGAGGGTTCAAATTACACTTTGACTCTTGCAGGAGTCTGCAAAAACAATTGGGCTGCCCATCATGATGCCCTGATAAAATCGGAGGCCCCTCCCCAGGTTCTGATTTGCAAGTTACAGGGGGGCTGCCATCTATTATGAGGGGGCTCAGCCCCCACCCCCTCTGTAATCGAAACCCTGCACATCCCTTTTTATTGGTGGCAAGTCTAATGCGTGTTTTTCCAAATAATGGGGTTTCTTGTTTGTGAAGAATATAAGCAGAAGCTGTTGTTTTTCTGTTGTGTTTTTTTCTTCAGGAAATTTTGATCCAGGTTTCTCCTACAGATCCAAGTAACATTTAGAGACTGTGATAGGGCACTTGGTGCACCTGTCACTTGAAGATGAGAGGCTGCCTGAGGAGCAGCCTGAAGGTCTGGCTGAGGCTAATGAAAGAGTCACTTGACTAAGGAGCCAAGCTTGAGCCACATAAGCTCAGGGCCTGAGCTGGTCAAGCAGCCTAGCCCTGGGAGCCACAAGGAGTGGATCTCCTGCCTTAACAGCTGAGCTGGGGAAAGCAGCACCAAGCCCAAGAACAGAAGCAAGTGAACCCACTGCCTGGACAAGGGTGACAGAGTGGAGGGCCAGGGGGCCCAAAGCCCAGCTAGTGAAGATAGCAGAGCCCGCGAGGGGTGAAGCAGGCCTTAGAATGGACAGGGGCAATGGTCTTAGAGGGCTGGTGACAAACAGCTCTGGTGGTTGTGGAAGGGATTGAAGGGAAGGTCTCAACTGGTAGAGTAAGAAGGAGACCAGAAGAATAAAAGGCCTGGGGCCCAGAGGCAGAGAGCCTAAGCCCATTGAGGGGCAGAGCATGGGGGCCACAGCAGGCCTTGGAAGAGATAGATCTGGGACCCAGAGATAGAGAGAAAGTGAACATAAGCCTAGGAAGGACTAGGTACTTGGGAAAGGGTCCAGTGCGGGAGAGGAGAACTAGGAGGGTCCAGTGCCCATTAGGGACTAGGGTGTGTCGAGAAAAGCTCCAGTGTCTGGGGTCTGTCAGAAAGCAGAGTTATCTTACCCACTCATGCCTCACAGGTGATCTGCTATTGATGAGGATGGAGCCCATGAAACTAGCCCTTTGGCAATGACCATGGGCATCTGTGGTCCTACGAGCAAGACCAGGGTCAGGAAGCCCTCCTTTGATCAGAAATTAATAACATCAAGGCATGGTAGGTAAGTAAAAGGGAGCGGCCCCCAAGGGGAGTCAGGTTGGCAAGGGCTGAGCAGCCACGAGGGGCATCATGACCACCCCTGGGATGGGCACTTACTACAGATGCATATTCCAAAACTCTGAGTAAGCAGGCAGCCCTTCCTCACTAACACTTGTGTTATTCTTTCCATACAACATAAATACACAGGGGGCCTAGCACTCAGCAACTGGCTTATGAAAAGGCTAATTTCATTAAAGCAGCGAATGTCCACAGTTTGTCCAGCACTGTTGCAGACATGCTCCTACCATTTAAACCCACAAGAGAAGTCCACCTGCTTTAGACCTCAGGTAATGCAAACCTCCACAATATTTTCCACAGGCTTTGGGGTGGGGGGGTGGGCATAAAATAACCTAATTGTAAAGCGCATCCAGCTGTTTGGTGCCTTCCGCAGACAGTCCCAGGCCTTGCTGCTGACAGCTGTGAACAAAGTGTGCCCCATGATGTACCAACATGGGCCTCCTGACTTGAGGCACTTTTAATTACCCTTGGGTCATATATACAAGTGCTCCAGGAATTGTAGGAGGTGGTGGCAGTGCTTTAATTAGAGTGGCTTCAAGAGCCTCTCTAATTAAAGTGCCCAGAGCATCTCCATGTATCAGCATCCCCACACTGAATAATGGTAGTGGAAACACTTTATCTAAAGTTTGTCTAACAAGCTTTATGCCTTTTCTGCCGCCATTTCTCAGTGGGTGGGCACAGATGCACAAGACACTGGAGTCTGCTGGAGTAGGATCATTACTACACTCCAGCAGACTTGTTCCAACGCCCTGTAATTATGGTGTGTCAGAGCAGCCTCTTTGCACTGTACAGATGCCCCATGTTACCAGCCCTAGGCAGCCATGATGGAGGTAGCAACTTCAGGAAGCAGAATGGCTTGCCCCCCCCTTTTTTTTTTACACCAACAGCGTAAAACAGGCAAAACACCTGGTCTACAGCCCATCCGCAGGAAAGGCACAGGCTGTTTGTTTTGGGCTTCTTTTATCTTGTTCAAGACCAAATCAGTCCCAGATCCCATGGGCAAAGTCCAACAGTCAAGCTCCAAAATTTGACTGAGCACAACTCAGTCCTCCAGTCTGCATCATTCTACCAGGAAGCAAATATCTTTCCTCCCACATCTAAGGCTTCAGATACTCCCCAAACCCAGGCAGCAAGATGCAAATTAAAGGGGAGCTTGACCCCCACATAAGAGACAAGAGCCCGCCTGTAACATTTAAAAGTCATAACCTGGTTTGGGGGGAGATGGGTTCTGATAGGATTCCCCCTTCCAATGAAGGAGTTTAATTTTTGTTGCAGACCCCCCCTCAAGGTCAAAGTGTACACCCTGCCAGGCAGGCATCCTAGTGCAAGCCCCAGGCCTGGAGGTCTTGCAGCTCAGGTGCTCCCCCATCTCCCTTGATCTTAGCCACAAGGTCAGCAGCAGAAGCACAACTACAAGTATTATGACCCAGCAGTGTGACACAGGGTCGCGGGAACGGCATTAAAGCTTCCTGGGCAGGCAAAAAAACACCCCTGTCTGGCCGTGGCGGGTCTCTAACACGTGATGTTGCTGGCAGCCAAAGGACGCGGCGGCGCCAGCCCCGGAGGGAAGAGGGGAGGAACAGGTTCAGACTCGCTCCTACAGGCCCCGCCCCCTCCAGGGCCGGGCTCGCAACCCTACACATGCGCACTAGCTTGTGTACCCCCCCCCGCACGGCACCGCCGCCATGTTTATAGCTCTGCTGAGCCGCTGCTGCGGTAGTTACTTTCCCCCTCCCTTTTTTCCCCGTAGCCCCGCACCTACCCTGCACTCGACCAAACACCTCGTAATCCACCGACTTGAAGACTCCGGCAGCCTTGGCGAGGCCCGACATGGCGGGGAGGCTGTAGGCGGCCGTGCGAATGGCAGGGCGCGGGATTCGCGCTTGGCAGGGGCCCGAACGGCGAGCCGCAAGGATCAAGCTTCGCAGGAAAGCGGCCGCCTGCCAGGCGTAGCCTGCGCGCCAGGGGCCCGACCACCCAGGGTGCGCCCCCCGGGACCCTGGGATGCGCATGCGCCGTGAGGGCGCTCAGAGCTGGCACGGCCCTGGTGTTGGGAGAGGGCTGGCAGCTCTATACCCCCTGCAGGGGAAAACCTGGGCCAGGACTCCCAAGAGGAAAATCCTATTAGAGGGGGAGGCTAGGATATGCTTCCCGCACCCCAAAACTCTTGCCCCTAGCTCCGTGTAACAGCCCCCCCATGAAGTCTCTCCCACCCAAAGCAGGAGTGGTGCCTGAGCAGGGACTTGAGTTAGGAGTCAATCTCTTTTTACTTGCTTCCCTTGAGGAGGATGGAGCAGAAGTCCTCCAGTGAGGTAAAAGACTTAGGTAGGGCCTGGTGTCCTTGCTGTTTGGGTGGTTGATATTAGAGGGGAAGATTTTGCCCCTCGCATGCCATCTCACTGCCCCCTCATGTATTGGCTTGTTTGTAATCACACCACTCATGCCATTTTCCCCGCTAGTGTTCAAATGGTAGCCCTGTGACAGCCCCTGCTAATGAGGTGGGCAGTGTCAGGAAGCATCTTATCATGTGTTTTTAACAGGTGCTACCACGCAGGGAGCTATCATCAGGCTTCTAGCCAGAAGCTCAGTGATTCATAAGCCTTAGAGTTGTTGCCTTCTGGCATGTGACTGTAGACGTCAGTGTCTGCCAGGTCAGCTTCGCAGGAGAAAATTGGTGCTGCAGGGCCTGGCAGTGTTGTTAGTGCAGTTTGTTCAATTAACACTGTACCTGCCAACCTGTGAGTGAAGTCACAAGCGTTGTGCGGGCAGTCTGAGTCTTACAAGTGACTCAAACAACTCTTTCAGCTCAGACATCAAAGGCAGGTTACCATGCAGCAAGTCAGCCAGCCCTGACAGTTTACACCCCAGGGTACTCAAGAAGCTGGCAAGCATATAGCTCAGCCCCTGGCACAGATCTTTGAGAGCTCCTGGCGCTCTGGTGAAGTGCACAAAGATTGGAAGAGGGCTAATGTGGTGCCTATCTTCAAGAAAGGGAGGAAAGTAGATCCAGCAAACTACAGGCCCATCAGCCTGACCTCTATCCTGGGAAAGGTCTTGGAAAACATTATCAAAGAGGCCATCCTTAACAGACTAGCTGAAGGCAATATCCCGAGGGACAGCCAGCATGGGTTTGTTGTGGGTAGGTCTTGTTTAACCAATCTCGTTTCCTTTTATGACCAGGTGACCTATCACCTGGACAAGGGGGAAGAGATTGACGTTGTGTATCTTGACTTTAAAAAAGCATTTGATCTGGTATTCCACGATCACCTCTTGGCTAAACTGGCTAACTGTGGCCTCAATCTCACCACGATCTGCTGGTTGGGGAACTGCAGTAGGACCCAGAGGGTAGTGGTTGGCAGGAGCCAATCATCTTGGTGTGCAGTCACCAGTGGGGTCCCTCAAGGCTCTGTCCTAGGGCCTATACTATTCAACATCTTCATCAAGATTCTGACATTGGTGTCAGAAGTGGACTGTTCAAGTTTGCCAATGACACCAAACTCCAGGGTAAAGCATCCACACCTGGGGACAGGAGGGTGATCCAGGCAGATCTTGACATGAAATGGGCGGACGAGAACCTGATGGCGTTCAACACCGAAAAATGCAAGACTCTCCACCTTGGGAGGAAAAACCTGCAGCATGCTTATAGGCTCAGCAGTGCTACACTGGCTAGCACTACAGACAAAAGGGACTTGGGGGTCATGATTGACCACAAGATGAAGGTGAGCTTTCAATGTGATGCTGCGGCTAGTAAAGCGAGCAAAACGCTGGCTTGCATCCATAGGTGCTTCTCAAGAAAATTCCGGGACATCATTCTCCTGTTGTATTTGGTCTTGGTGAGGCCGCAGCTGGAGTACTGTGTCCAGTTTTGGGCTCTGCAATTCAAAAAGGATGTGGAGAAGCTTGAGAGGGTGCGGAGGAGAGCCACGTGCATGATCAGAGGTCAAGAAAACAGACCTTATGATGAGAGGCTGAGCCATGGGGCTATTCAGCCTGGAAAAGCACAGGTTCAGGAGTGATCTGGTGACCACCTGTAAGTTTATCAGGGGTGCTCATTAGGATCTGGGGGAACGTCTGTTCACCAGAGCACCCCAAGGGATGACGAGATTAAATGATCACAAACTCTGCCGCAACCGATTCAGGCTGGACATAAGAAAGAACTTTTCTGTCTGAGCCCTGAAGGTCTGGAATAGACTGCAGCCGGAGGTGGTTCAAGTACCTTCTTTGAATGCCTTCAGGAGACATTTTGGATGCTTATCTTGCTGGGATCCTATGATCCCTGCCTACTTCCCACCCCTGGGGTAGGTGGCTGGACTCTGATCCTCTGGGGTCCCTTCCAGCCCAAGTGTCTGTGAAATCTAGTTGGAAAGAATTTCTTCTAGATAAGATTGCAAGAGAAATCAACTCAGCATTCACAACTTTTTCCAAGCAAAAATAGATCACATAGGAACAGAGGAAAGGATGTCTTGGGTCACTGAGTCCTGTTTCTGGGTAAGCATATTGTATGACTGGTTTTCAGCCTTGCTAGATGCAAGGTGGCACCCCTCTGAAAATGTCAGTTCTTCGTTTTCACTCATTTTTTGACTAAAGGAAAATAACAGAACAATTGTTTTGTTGCAAAGAACTCAGAATGACCACAGTGTGTCAGGCTCTTTAATGCTATAGATTTCTATTTGAAATCTCTGGGTTTATCTTGTGAATTGTATTTGCTTTCCTAACTGTGCTAACATTGAAAGGATCTCAAGGTATGCTGGTTGAGAGTCACTGACCTACAAAATGGTTAGGTTCTGTCCTTTCAGTCTCTACTGCTCCCATGGGAAGGGTTGTCCAGAGCTTCATTGCTTGAATGATCAGAAAACTTTTTCTAAACTGTAGCCTAAATGAATTAATGTCTGTTTATATCCATTTGCTTTTGTGCCAGTATTGTCCTTTAGTTAATGGTTCTTTTCCACAACATTCATGCTTTGTGCCCCCCCCCAATATTTTTTAGACAGCTTATCTTTTCTTGGGTTTGCTTTGCTAAGCTGGAGAAACCAAGCTGTTTTAATCTAATCTTGTGAAAAAAATGTTCTTCATTCCCCAGATGGTCCGGGTAACCCTTTTCTGCCCATGTTCTAGTTTGAAGTGATCTTTCTTGGACATGGGTGACTAGAACTTTACACCATATTCCATATGAGGTCTCATCGGTGCCTGGTACAAGTGCATTAATAGTTCCTTATCTCTACTAAAAGTGTTTCAAGTGATGCATCCTAAGATTGCATTTGCCTTTTCTTAGTCTGCAACTCATTAAGGGTTCATGATCGACCTGTGATCAGCTGGCATTAATCATTTCCAACTGATGAGCTTTCAGTTTATCACAAGACAAACAACTAGACAAAAGCTTCAGAGGGCATAGACAAATGAACATTTAAGTCTTTTTAAAATGGGAGGTAGATCGGCTGTTAAGACGCATCTAGGCTGTCATGTGGTAGCTGCAACATCATCATTGTATAGCAGTGCCAATAAGCTAAATCCCCTTAACTTCCATACAGTTGGTGCAGTTTTGCTACACTTGCATCACTACAGAATCACACAAACGTAACAGTTACATCCTCTCAGCTCATATTGGTATCCTTACATATTGATGTGATTGATAGCCATGACTACATGCTGCTTGCATAATGAGAAGAAAAACTTTAAGATGGTAAGTAAGAGTGCTATCTCAGGGCTCCTACTGTAACCATATGCAGTTTGATTACGTTCTTATTTAGTTATAAGCATTAGGCAAACTGATACCAAATGTTATTTCTACCTTGTGTACCTAGATATTTCCTTAATACTGTTGCCAAATTATAATAATTTTAGTACTGTAACATGACTAAGCATATTTTGTCAGAGTTCAGTATTTGTGGAATGCATCTGGTGGGCCACGTTCTCCTGTACACCAATTTTTGTATGTGGTTCTGGTTGTGGAAAAGGCTTTGAAAGTTGCCTGTTATGGGCCACTCCGAATTTCCTTTACAGAGATGGGCCCTCAGCTACTGCAGAACTGGCAAGGTTAGTATATGAGCCACTAGCTGAAAATGCAGCTGTAGGAAAGGGGTTTATTGGGAAGGGGGAGTGGCTGCAGTGTGGCGTGATCTGGCAATCCCAACAGAGATATGATCCTTTGCAGACTGTTGCCAAGCAGCATACATTAGAGCATACTGCAGGAGCCAATACAGAACAAGCCAGAGAATCAATTCACCAACCTTTTCTGAACCACGCTGATTTCAGCACAAAGAATCACTTAATCTGAGGGACTTTGCACCAATATATGCGGTTATTGATATAAACATCAATCTCTTTCTCCCCAGCATCATGTTAATGCTATTCAAACTTTTCTTAATTAAAAAAAAAAGAAACGGAGATTGCTATTAGTGTACCTGTGTTGAGGTTGTAGTAATAGTCTACTCAGTGGTTCTCAACCTTTTTAGACTCCAGACGCCCCTTGTTAGACTTGGGGTACCCCTTGGAAAATGTCAGCTGTTAGCTTTCATTCATTTTTTACCTATAGAAGAGTAAGAGAGCAATTTTTCCCTTGAAAAACTCAAATAGGCCACAACAGTTCAGAGCATTTTTAACACTATAGATTCCTATTTGAAATCTGGTTTTGTGAATCCTGTTTTTGCACACATAACAGTGCTGATACTGTGCCACACCCCATGTCCTGTGACATCCTGGGTGAGAATCACTGGTCTAGCTACAATATTACTAGCTAGTATGTGAAGGCCCAGAGCCATATCCAGTAAAGTTTAACTTGAGGGGTAATGACCATTGTTCATGACATCAAAGGGAGAGTTAAAAGTAAAAAACAGATCAAGATCCAGGATGAGCTTAAAGCACTTTCTTGGGAAATAGGGAGATAAATTAGAAGCACTGCAAAACAAAATAAACCCTATTAACAAGCACAAAAGTCTTTTATCCTAAACACTGTGGAGAATAAAATACAACGGAATAGTTGTTTCATTGTTTGTTTGTATTTTGTACTGGCTTATTTTGAAATCTGACAAATGTCATTTCTTGCTAAGGCAGAAGCAGCACCATTTTGTTTTGAGAGCAGAAATTTTCAGTTATATAAAAAGGGGGCCCACAATAGCACAGTTTGAACATTCCTGGTCATTTGCTGCCACCTACCAGGAATTCAGTGCAAGACAGGTCAGAGGTAGAGCAGTAGCTTCTGTTTCCATCACACTCCACTGCTTTGTCCTGACACACAACTATTTCAGATTTGGAGACTCCGTAGAAATGAAAGGCACTACCATGGACACATGGACAGCCCCTCAATATGCCAATTTATGACACATTTAAGTCTGCTTAAGTCTGCAGCTGCTCTCTCATCCCCATGGTATATTGATGATATTATGTGTACATATAGGAAGGAATGTAAAAATATTTCACCAGGACTTTAACAACTTCTACCCCCTCCATCAAACTGAGTACAGGGTGCTCCACCTTGAAAATTTGTTTTTGAACACTATCATGAAACTGCAATGGCCATATCACCATCAACCAACCAGTACAGCTACCTCCATGCTACTTGCTTAGCCTTTTACCCTAAGCATGTAGATCCCTCATCTATAAATACACAGGGTTCTTTGGGTAGATGTGATATCTTTTATTAAACCAACTAAATAGTTGGAAAAATTGTTGTTTGTTTTCTCCTACACATAGAAATCATAGAGAGTTAGGGTTGGAAGGGACCTTTGGAGGTCATCTAGGCCAACCCTCTGCTCAAAACAGGACCATCCCCAACTAAATCATCCCAGCCAAAGCTTTGTCTAGCCAGATCTTGAAAACCTCCGTGGATGGAGTTTCTACCGCCTCTCTGGGTAACCTGTTCCAGTGTTTTCCATCAGGGCCTTTAGTGCAAGATTTCTAGAGATGCAGGTGTAAAACGGTGATGGTTCTGTTGTGAGGTGTAGTTATTGTGGGAGTGGCAGAGATATGCTGGCAGGTTTGACATTTTTTGTCCCAGCATGGTCTGGATCCATTCAGTGTGTGTTGGGCCATAAGAAGTTTGCTTCTGGTGATGAGGTTGGCAAGGTTCAGGGCTTGTTTAAAGGCTAGAATGGGTGATTCTGGAAAGATCTCTTTAAGAGTTGGGTCTTCGTCTAGTATGGGTTGCAATTGTTTGAGGATTTTCCATATAGGTTCCAGGAAAGGATGGTACGGTATAACTAATTGTATGCAATTCATGGGAATTTTCTTTTTATACTGCAGCAGTTCTTCACATGGTATCCAAGTGGCTCTTTCAAAAGTATGATTGATCTCTCTGGAGAAGTGTCCTTGTTGGGTGAAAGCCTTTTTGAGATTTGTGAGATGGCAGTCTCAGGTATTCTCCTCAGTGCAAATTTGGTATCAGGGCTTGGCTGTATATTCCAGCTTGCTTGGTGTGTTTAGGGTGATTGCTGGTTCTGTGTAGATATTTATGTTGGTCCCTGGGTTTATTGGATATGGTGGTTTGTATTTTACCATTCTGGATATTGATCATAGTGTCTAAAGGAAATGATGGTGCTGGAGTATAATCTGGTGGGAGGGTGATGATGGTTATTGAATTTGTGATGGAAATCAATCAGGGACTGCAGGTTTTTGGTCCAAATGATGAAGATGTCCCCTATATATAGCATGGATTAGGTGGTACAGTTTTTGAGGAATTCTTCTTCCAGATGGGCCATAAAAAGGTTGGCATATTGTGAAGCCATTTTGGTGCCCATATCTGTGCCCATGGTCTGTACTATGGTGGAAGTGTTGGTTATTGAAAGTGACGTTGCTGTGTGTAAGGATGAAGTATCCCATGATATCCTTGTGGGAAAACTGGAAGATTGTGGGCTCAGCTGCTTAATGGTTCAGTGGGTAGGAAACTGGCTACAAGTTAGGACCCAGAAAGTTCTCATGAATGGATCTGTGTTGTCCTGGCGTGAAGTGGCCAGTGGTGTCCTTCAGGGGTCTCTGCTTGGACTGGTGCTTTTCAACGTCTTTATCAATGATTTGGATGGAGGAGTGAAAAGCTTGCTGGCCAAGTTTGTAGATGACAGCAAGTTATGGGGCAGTGTAGTCACGTCAGAAGATAGGATGCAGATACATGTGGACCTGAACAGGCTAGAGAATTGGGCAGACCGGAACCAGATGGAGCACCTTACACTTGAAAGTGTTACTTCATCTGGGTGCAAACAACCTTCAACGTACATACAGGCTCAGTGGTGACAGCTTGTCTAGCACCACAGCTGAAAGGGACCTAGGGGTAATGATTGACAATCGCATGAATATGAGCTGTCAGTGTGAGGCAGTGGTCAGCAGGGCAATCAACATGCTGGCACACATCAACCGATGCATCTTGTGTAAAACTAAGTGATACTCCCACTGTACTCAGCACTGGTGAGACCACAGTCAGAGTACTGTGTCCAGTTCTGGGTGCCGAACTTCAATAAGGATGTGGAAAAACTTGAGAAGGTCCAGCAAAGAACCACCCATATGATCAGGGACTTGCAAGGCGAGCCATCCGAGAAAAGGCGGAGGGACCTGGGCCTCTTTAGCCTGAAGAAGAAAGAGGGGACTTGGTACCGGCTTGCCGCTATATCAGAGGTGAGTATCAGGAGCTCGGTGAACAACTGTTCACTAGAGCACCCCTGGGAAAGGCCAGGACCAAAGGATACAAACTTCTGGAAGGCCGCTTCAGTCTTAACACCAGGAAAAACTTCTTCACAGTCAGCATGTCCAGACTGGAATAAACTCCCTCCAGAGGTGGTGCAGTCACCTACCCTGGAGGTTTTCAAGAGGAGACTAGACAGTCACCTTGCAGGGGTCACCTAACCCCATTTGTCTTCCTGCCTAGAGTGGGGGGCTGGACCCAATGATCTGCAAGG
This sequence comes from Crocodylus porosus, assembly GCF_001723895.1. NCBI lineage: Eukaryota > Metazoa > Chordata > Crocodylia > Crocodylidae > Crocodylus > Crocodylus porosus. Next base: position 46,122,951 of record NW_017728943.1, read on the forward strand.
TCCCTTCCAGCCCCTAACAATCTATGAATCTAGGTGCCCCTGCTACCATTATTAAGTATGAAGATGTTGATACATGAGACATGGTGGCTCTTTAATTACAGTGGCTCTCAGAGCCACTCTAAAGCACTACCATCCCCCCCCCCCACCTCTAGAGCACATGTAAAAGTACCTCAAGGTAGTGGTTCTCAAACTTTTTAGAGCAGAGGCATCCCTGAGAAAATGCCTTTTCTTATTTTTAGCTCTATGGATTCCCATGTGGAATCTCTTGATTTATCTTGTGAATCATATTTGCACACCAAACAGTGCCAAAAGTCTGCAGCAACCTTCAAAGGATCTCCCCAGGGTGCCACTGCACTCTAGTTAAAAATCACTATTCTAAGATGCCACCTTGCCCTGCCTTTGGTCAGTATATATGCAGGAAATAAAGGCTAGCATGCTGCAACTCAGGCTTTGGAACTAGAGGCTCTTCTGAAAGAACTTAGACACTCCTGGAAGGCAGCCCAGGAACAGTTGAAATGCCTTGTAAGGACCCTAGGGCTCACTGTGGTCTATAAGAATGATCACAGATGTTTATGCTGCTCATATTCTGCTACAGAAATGATCAGGCTGTGTGGGCATACAATAATCAAACGCACTGTGGAGTTGTCAGGGGACATCTACAAGTGAGCAAACAGCATATATCAAGTCCCTGAGGAGGAGAGTTTTTTAATGCTTTTTTCCACCTAGTCCTAGTGACCACTTAAGTCTTATCAGGCTCCAAGGCCTACACTTATAAATAAAAGCAAAACAGGGAACAAATAACTGGATCTCTTGAAGTATAAGACATTCCTTCATCACGCTGCAGGTGGTGATTGCTAATTATCAAGACTCCCTCCCACAGACAAGCTTCTGTCATTGGTAGATTAGCTCCAGGCTAAACAAAAAAGCAAAAACGTAGTTCATAATATTAATGGGTCAGTATAAAAGGACTGGTGCCTCACGGGTGGCTGTGATGCCTGTTGGTGGTTACATGGCTCCTGCTCCACTGTGGCTCTAAGTTATCCTCCCCCACCCCTATGCCGCGGTATTCTTCATTATGTTTGGGAAGAGAGACTGCCCAAGGGTCCTAGAGTGAACGCTGCTCTGTCCTTCTACCAGAAAATCCCTCTCAGACCCTACTGGTCCCCAACTAACCTTCACACTAGGTAGCCCCTCCTGGCCTGTATGTACCCAGGGCACTTGATGCCTTATGGGCTAATCATGGCCTCTGAACATCCCCTACAGCTGTGCCCATGCCTTGCAGATGTTTCCAATCGTCACTTTATGTGGGCCCTTCATCCCCAACCACCAGACCACCTCAGACTTCCACTGTTTTGTTGAGGCCTCAGCCTTCCCAGCCTCCACCCCTCTGCTCTGGTTGCTTCCTTTAGCCCTAGACCCACTGCCCCAGGCGTGGCTTCTTGGGCTCTAGCCCTATCAGTCACTAGTATGTCTATGGGCCCTTGTCCCTGCCCTTCCTGACTTAGGCCCCCGGGGGTCCCTGTCTGGCTTTCATACTTTGCTAGGCTTCAGCCACTTTCCCCAAGCTTCAATCATCTGACTAAGCCTGACCTGTGTCTTAAGCTCCTAGCCCCTAGCATAGCTCAGGCACCACCTTCCCTTGATGGTCCCAAACCCAAAACACCAGTCAAAACTCAAAAAACATAAGCACTCTGGCTGTAACCAAACCCTTAGCCTCCTGACTGCATACCAAAAAACTCCTACCCAGCTTTGGGCCTTAGTCTGCTGCTAGCCCCCAGCCCCTTTGCTTGCTGTCTCTAGGCATAGCATGCTCATAGTCCATCTACCAGCAACAGGCATCCCACTGCGGAGCTCTTTTCTGTTCAATCTCCAGGGCCAAACTGCCTGGCTTGGCTTTGGCCCAGGTTTATATGCCATTCAAGCCCTGCCTACTCCTGGTTTGACTAGCCCTGGCACAGCTGCTTCTCTCTCTGTAATGGGCAGCCTGTAATTGCTACCCCAGTTACTACAGCCATGCCTCTATTGCATTGGCAGGGCTCTGTCCTATCATACTGTTGCTGTGAAACTAGCCCAGTAATATTCCCTCTCAGATTCTAGCCCCTGACTATCTATTCTTTTGCAGCCAGCCCCTGTTGGGCTGCCTGAGCGCAGGCTGCTACTGTTTTCCCCTCTTAAAGTAACAGGAGCCCCAGGCTTCCTGTTACAGTCAGTCTGCAGTGGAATGTAATTACTCTAATACTGTTGCCAGTGTAATAATTATAGTGATTATTGTGCATTTGTGCTGCCAGCACATCAAGTGGTGGAATAGGAGGGCCAGTGGTTGTAGTTCAGTGGTCAGTTTGCTGGTCTTCTGAGCTCAAGATCCTGAGTTTAAGAATCCTGGCTGCCTGGACTGGACACTTCCAGACTGCAGATGGCTTTAAAAAAATAACAACAACACTACTACTAATAAAGAAAAGCAGAAAAATGGGCAAAGCAGTGAAATTTTTGGATAACCTTTCTTTTTTCTGATGCACCACAGGTTCCAAGAAGAAATAAAATAGTGTGGGGGCATACTCTTACTAATTTACTGGATCTTTTATCTCAAATTCAGAGCAAGTTTCTCCATGGTGATTGAGGCTGATGGTTTGGTTTCTGATTTGCTGGGAACACTAAACTGAGTAGTAAATTGAAGTCACAGATTATATTAGAAAATAGGAAGCCTTCAATCAGGTAAGCATGAAATGAAGTGGGAAAGGTTTTCTATCTGAATAGCAAAAAAGGTTTGTATCTCAGATTATCTTTGACATGCTGAACAGTCAAAATGTTGTTAAGTTTTATCAGGGTCCAGTAGTCTGTCTAAATGTGGAGAGGCAACCAGGGCAGCAATGCTGGGTGCAGAATTGCAGGGAAAATAACAGCTGCCATTGGCAACTGCTGCTGTCCTGTGCATAACCGTTGCCCAGAGTACAGTGCTGCCCTGTTACGCATCTGTCAGGGTCCATGGCCTTTTCAGCTTTCCACCCTCCAGTGCATGGATCATCAGTTTCCAATCAGCCTATTGTAGTACTTTTACAAAAGGAGTGCTCAGTCTGTTTTCTGTACTGCACACGCATCTCCATCATGGGATGTTAATTTCAAATTCACAAAATGTAGGGAGTCTGTTGAAATCATTGTCGGGCCATTCTCTATATAGTTTGCCTTGTGAAAACAGTAGAACATTACATGAATTGGCTCAGGTCATAGAGAAGTAGGGCTGGAAGGGACAAGCTAGTCCAACCCCCTGCCTGAAGCAGGATCATCTATCCAAACCACACCATACCCAAATCACACCATACCATAACCTAAACTCTATGTAAGACTATCCTCAACCCTGACACAACATAGACCTAACACCCTAACCTGCCACAAGTAAACCAGGGGAACCATGTCAGCCAATGTCCTGCTTCTATAAAATGTTGTCAATATACACTCAAGAGGTCCTATGTAGAGGACATTGATGTCCTACAGAGGAAGGCAAAACCCCCTACAGTCTATATCAATCTGACCATGGGGTAAGATTCCTTCCTGTCCCCAAATACAGCAATCGGTCTGACCCTGAGCAGCAAGAACTAGCCAGGAATCTCCAGCTTTGTTCCTAGCAAGAGAACTGCCATGCCTTGGCAAGGTTACCCACAGTGAACAGGCCTGAGGGGAGGTTTCAGAGAAACCACAGCCTAACCCCCAGTCCTCAACAGTGGCCACACTCAGGTGGACCTCAACAGCTGATCTCAATGTCAGGACCTCAACAGCTGTAAAGACAGAAAAAGGCTGCAGCAAGATGGAGGTCTCCTGTCATCTAGGGTTCTCCCTTGCCATTCCTTCTCCACCTTGTTGAGATCATATGGTTGCTGTTTCAACGCACCAGCTTCCTCGTACTGAAGTTGCATGCAGGTTTCTACCACAGGAAACAACACACTCTCCTATACCAATCTCCAAACGCCCTGCAGCGATGGACCAGTGGCAATGGAAACAAAACTAGTGAATTCGGCAGCCTCCAGCCACAAATCTGCATACGGGAGGCAGTAGCCTGATAGTTGTCTTGCAGCTGGGTTGAGACAGGGGTGCAGTTTGGCAGCTGCTACCATAACTGAGCAGTTCTCTGTTCAACCCACATGGCAAAAGGGCTAGAAAAGCTGTCTTATCGGGTCCTAGCTGGATAACCACATCCAGCAGGTTCACACACTCTGCAGTTAAAAACATCATAAGATGACAATGATTTTTTACAACATGGAACATTTGAACCTTGAAGGACAAAGAATGACCAGAAAGAAGAACTGCTATCATCTCCGGGGAATTAGTCAAATACATTGACATTGCTGCTCTGAGTGAGTCCCTTGGATGTGGGTTAGCTAAAGAGGATGGAAGCTACACCTTCTTCTGGAAGGGGAAACCAGCCCAGGACAGATGCTTTTATGGTGTTGGCGTCACCATCAAGAATCAGCTCATCAGTCAACTTACAAAGCTCTGTGTGGGCATTAATAAATGTCTTATGACCCCATATCTTAAGCTCAGTGACAACCAGTCCACCACCATCATCAATACATATACACCAATGCTTGATGCTGACAATGATGTTAAAGAACAATTTTACTCCAAACTTTACCATGCACCGACTAATACTTGCAAGGAGAACAAGATCATTCTCATCTGTGACTTCAGTGCCAGAGTTAGATGTGACCTGGAACTCTGGAGCAGCACTGTTGGGAAGGAAGGAGCAGTGAAAGCCAGCTCCAGCAACATTCTCCTCTTGAACAAATGCACAAACCAGTCTTGTCATCACAAACACCATCAGACAGAGTGACAAATACAAGACCACCTGGAAACATCCTCACTCTAAATCCTGGCGCCTTCTTGACTATGTTATTGTTAGAGTCCATGATCAAACAGGTGTCTGTATCTTGCAAGCCATGAGACGAACTGATGACTGCTAGACAGATCACTGTTTTGTCAGATTGGTTATGAATATCTGGCTTGCTCCAAAACACCAAGAAAATAGCTAAAAGCAACGTGACTTTGAACATCAAATCTCTTCAAGACCTGAAGGTCTGTAAGGATCACTAACAGTGTCTCCATAAAAATCTCTCTGCCCTGTCCAGAAATTAAGGCAATATTGAGGAACTCTGGAAAGGGTTTAGAACAGAGGTTGGCAAAATACAGTGAGATGTGAAGCTGGTCCTGCCATCCCCAGGCACACAGCATGTTGGGGGCAGCACAGTAACTGGAGTCCACTTCCTGACAGCCATGGCAGTGGGGGCTCCTTTCAGCTCCTGCTGCCTAGTGTCTCTGCTACCACCAGACCTGGACTTGCTGTCTGAACACCCTGGCCTGTCTACCCCTCACCCACCACCAGGGGCACTGGGTGGATCCAGCACCCCTTGCAGGCAGACCCCTCCATGGAGAGCAGCCAGGGACCCACATGGGCAGGACGCACTTGACTGAGTGGATGGGATGGGGCTGTAGGTGGGCAGGGAGCAGCATCCAGAAGTGGGATGGCTGGGCAGAACTGGGGCTGGGGCTGGGGCCATGATCATGAGGTGGTGACAGCATGGGGCCAGGACCTAGGGCAAAATGATCTGCTGCTTGCACTTCCCTGTGATGGGTGCCAGATCCACAGGCAGGGATGTGCTACCAGTGGATCATGGCTGTGCCCCAGGCTCTAGCCTCATGCTGTCACCCCCAGCCCCAGCCCCTACCCACCTGTCTGGCTCCCAGATGCTGCTTCCCACCCAGCTGTAGCCCCATCCTGTGTGCCTGACGGAGCACATCTTACCCAGGGAGTCCTGGGTCTTGATCAATGAACAGTCAGGAGCCAGAAGACAGAAGTGGGGGGCCAGGCCCTGGGGCAAAGCCACTTTGGGAGTTTTGGTGAGCTGCTGCAGCTGGGAGGGCATGCTGCCCTGGCCCACAACAGCTCATCAAAATTCCCTAAGTGGTCCTCCAGCCCAAATAATTGCCACCCCTGTTTTAAAACCACCATCCATATGGCCTGTGCTGAATCTATCACTCATACCACCCATCCACACCAAGACTTGTTTGATGAAAGCAATGCCAAAATCAAAGCCCTCTGCAGTCAGAAGAATGGGATCATTCTACTTGGCAAGATGACACTTTATTTCAGCAGAAGAAGGAAATGTATGTATTAGGTCCTCAACGCTGAAGCTCAAATAAAGATCTGGGAAATCAAAAATCAGTGGTGATAAGGTAAAGCCAAGGAGATCCAGTTATATGCTGATAAACATGACAGAATAATAGAAAAGTAGTGTCGGAAGGGACCTTAGGGGGTCACTTAGTCCAACCCTCTGCTCAAAGCAGGACCATCCCCAACTACATCATTCCACCCAGGGCTTTGTCAAGCCAGGCCTTAAAAAACTCAAAGGATGGAGATTCCACCACCTCTCTGGGTAACCCAAGCCACTGCTTCACCACGCTCCTGGTGAGAGAGTATTTCTAAATATCCAACCTAAACCTGCTGCAACTGGGATCATTGCTCCTTGTTCTGTCATCTGCCACCACTGATCTAGCTCTATTAGGGAACGGATGGGCAGGATCCTCTGGGAAGCCAGTCTGAGGGGGAAATCACACCATCTAACTCCATCCTCATTCGAACCCCCCTTCAGATAGTTAAAGGCTGCTATCAAATCCCCCTTTAGTCTTCTCTTCTGCAGACTAAATAAGTCCAGTTCCCTCAGCCTCTCCTCAGAAGTCATGTGCTCTAGCCCCTAACCATTTTCATTGCCCTCTGCTGGACTGTCTCCAACTTGTCCATATCCTTTCTGTGGAGGAGGGCCCAAAACTGGACACAGTACTCCAGATGTGGCCTCACCAGTACAAAATAGAGGGGAATAATTACTTCCTTCAATCTGCTGGCAGTGCTCCTTCTAATGCAACCTAGTGTGCTGTTAGCTTCTTGGTAACAACGGCACACTGTTGTCTCATATTCAGTTTATTGTCCACTGTAACCCCCAGGTCCTTTTCTTCAGAGCTGCTGCTTAGTCAGTCAGTCCCCAGGCTATAGCAGTACAGGGGATTCTTCCGTCCTAAGTTCAGGACTTCACATTTGTCCTTGTTGAACCTCATGAGATTTATTTTGGCCCAATCCTCTAATTTCTTGAGGTCACTCTGAATCCTAGCCCCACCCTCCAGTGTATCTACTACTCCCCCCAGCTTGGTGTCATCCACAAATTTGGTGAGGGTGCACTCCATCACATCTTCCAGATCTTTAAGATATTGAACAAAACTGGCCCCAGAACTGACTCCTGGGGGAGTCTACTTGCTACCAGCTGCCACCTAGACATCAAGCCATTGATCACAACCAATTGAGCCCAACAATCCAGCTTGCATTCTATCCACCTTACAGTCCATTCATCGCACCCATACTTCCTTAGCTTGCTTGCAACAATGCTGTGGGAGTCCATATCAACAGCCTTGCTAAAGTCAAGGTATATCATGTCCACTGCTTTCCCTGCATCCACAGAGTCAGTCATCTCATCAGAGATGGCAATCAGGTTTGTCAGGCATGACTTGCCCTTGGTGAATCCATGCTGACTGTTCCTGATTACCTTCTTTTCCTCCAAGTGCTCAGAAATGGATTCCTTAAGGACCTGCTCCATAATTTTTCCAGGGACTGAGGTGAGGCTGACTAGTCTGTACTTCCCCAGATCCTCCTTCTTCCCTTTCTTAAAGATGGCCACTATTACATTTGTCTTTTACCAATCATTTGGGACCTCCCCCAGTCACTCCAAGTTTTCAAAGATAATGGCCAGAAGCTCTGCAATCATCACCCAACTCTCTCAGCACCCTCAGATGCTGCATTGCATCTAGCCCCATGGATCTATACATCTCAAGCTTTTCTAAATAGTCCCTAACCTGTTCTTTCACCACTGAGGGCTGTTCACTTTCTCCCCAAACTGTGCTGCCTTGTGCAATAGTCTGGGGAGCTGACCTTGCCTGTGAAGACTGAAGTGAAAAAGGCCTTGAGTACTTCAGTCTTTTCCTCCTCATCTGTCACTAGGTTGCCTCCCCCATTCAGTGATGGACCCACACTTCTCCTGACCGTCCTCTTGTTGCTGACATACTTGTAGAAACCTTTCTTGTTACACTTCACATCCTTTGCTAGCTGCAACTCCAATTGCACTTTGGCCTTCCTGACTTCATCCCTGCATGTCCACACAATATTCTTATACTCCTGGTCATCTGTCCAAACTTTCATTTCTTATAAACTTCCTTTTTGTATTTAAGCTCACTGAAAAGTTCTCTGCTAAGCCAAGCTGGTTGCTTGCCACACTTGCTATTCTTCCTGCACATTGGGATGGTTTGTTCCTGGGGCCCTCAGTAAGGTTTCTTCAAAATACAACCAGCAGTCCTGGACTCCTTTCCCCCTCAGACTGGCCAACCAGGGGATCCTGCCCATCAGTTCCCTGATGAGGTCAGACTCTGCTTTTCTGAAGTCCAGAGTCCATACTCCACTGCTCTCCTTTTTTCCTTTTGTCAAGACCCTGAGCTCAATCATCTCGTGGAAACTTGGGCAGCAGTGACCATCCACTTCTACATCCCCCACCAATTCTTCTCTGTGAGCATCAGGTCAAAAAAAGCATGGTCCCTAGTTGATGTCTCCAACACTTACACCAGGATGTCATTTCCAACGCTCTCCAAAAACTTCCTGGGCTGTTTGTGCACTTCTGTATTGCCCTCCCAGGAGATGTCAGGGTGATTGAAGTCTCCCATGAGAACAAGGGCCTCTGATATGGAAATTTCTGCCAGTTGTCTGAAGAAAGCCTCATCTACTTCATCTTCCTGGGCTGGTGGTCTATAGCAGACCCCTACCACAACATCACTCTTGTTGCTCTCCCCTCTGACCTTAACCCAGAGACTTTCAGTAGGCTTATCACCAGTTTCATAATGGAGCCCTGAGCAATCATATGGCTCTGTTACATAAAATGTAACTCCTCCTTCTCTTCTCCCCTGCCTGTCCTACTTGAATAATGTGTATCCATCCATGACAGTGCTCCAGCCATGCGAGCTATCCATCCATGGACACCGATGATCAGGCAGACCAGCCAATTGAACTCTGCCCCAAGTTAGGAGCAGCAAACATTCTGATTGGCTGCTGGGAGTGCTACCTATCCATGTAGCAGCAGTGGGAGCCCTGGGTCTGCAGGCCAGTCAGTAGTTCTACTGTTGAATGCCTCCTGGTTCATGCACTGTGGTTCTCCTGACTCTGGCTTTCAACCTATTTCTGCGCTTTGGCTTTGGCTTTCCCTGCAGTTCTGTCTTCTGGCTCCTGACCTTGCTCTGGTTCTGTTTTCAGACTTCACTCTGGGGATTGCCTCTTGGATTTATGCTTGGATAGCATCTGACCCCTGGATCCTGCCCTTGGACTTTGCTGGGGACTCTGCTTCTGGATTTCCCTCTAGTTTTGGAATATGGATCCTGCCCTCTGACCCAGGCCCAGGCCCTGCTCTCCCTTGGTGACCAGACCACCTACGCCCAGTCCCTTGCACACAGTTTTTTCCAGACAATGAAAGCCATCTATAGCCCAACTTCCCACAGTCCTACTTTCCTATAAGAGCAGGATGGTTGCTCATCATAAACAACAAAGCTAGCCAAGCTAGGTGGCTAGTTTGGCTGGTTTTTAGGCACTCCTGAATTGTGAGTCAGCTGTGATGGATGCCTCCATTAAATTCTCTCTGAAAGGGGACTCCTTGCCAACCCTCCTGTTCTAGAAGTAGTTTGACATGTCAAGGAAACCAAGAACAAGACTACTGGACCAGACAGCACACCTAGGGACTTTGACAACCCCTAATTTAGACCGTTCAAAGCAATTTTCAGTTGTTTTTGCACTTTCATAGGTTTGTTGGATCCAGGTTCTAAGGACTCACAGAAAAAGGCTAGGGGTAAGTAGTCAATGTTGTGCTCCTTCCCAGAGCCATACACAGATACTCACAGTCTGACTTCCTTCAGGCATTCCTGACCACTGTTTTACATGGTGACCCTCACACTTCAGGCTTGGCAAGTGTGTATATTCCATATACAGACATTAAAGGCAAGATCCCAACATCCATCCTTGCTTCAGGAGGTTCCCATGCTACAATAATTCTATTAACTATGTGTGCTGGTCTACAAAATTCCTGTTTGTAAAGAAAACTCTTAAATCAAGCAGCACTTTGGAAAATTGACATCAGAAAGCTGTTTCCAAATCACTTCAAAACAAAGCTAATGGCACAATTGGGGTGGTCAACAATTTGTATCTAAACTGTTTCTAATAGAAAATGGCATTTTAGATTCAATTCTTTTGCACAAATTATCTGCTTTCATCAATAAAAATGAGTTGTTAAAATAGTCCAGCTGAATTTTTCAGTTTTTAGGACAAAATATTTCAGTATTTGAGTTTCCAACTGAAAACTTTCAATTTCTAAGTTTCAGTCAAAAAACTCAAAAAAATTCTGCAGAAAAAGAATATTTACACAAGTTCCAGAGTTAATATTCAAAATATTGAATACTATCACCTCTACTATTGCTATGACCCCACTGTGGACTTGACAGAATGCTCCACACCCTGTCCCAGTTCAAGAGTGTCAGGATGAGCATAGTCTATTCTTTATTTTCCAACACAGTTCGAGCACATTCTGTTTCATTTTCTACGATGAACATTAACCATTCATACCAATAAAAATTGCAGTACTTTGCTCATCTAACACTCAGTACAGTTTGTAATCAAGTGATATGCAACTGCAGAGAGTGAATAAACAGTTTTTCTACAAACTGTCTGAAATTTGTTTCCTCCATGGTTAGAAACTTAGGATATTTCTCAGTTTGCATATATAATCCCCCTTCTGTGCTTATTTCAAATCAGCAATGGTCCTGTTTAAACGCTACATAGTTTCTTGTATCTGTTTTCTTTCTTCAGTCCTATGCCTGTTTTGGCAAACTTGTGACATGTGAGACTAAAATGTTAATTTAAACAATGTTAAACATGGGCTTTTGTCTCAGATCTCTGGGAGGCAGGGCCAGCAATGAGGCAGTCAGTACACAAAAGCCCATGCCACAGCAGACTTCCATAGGGATGAAGCATTGTGGGGAGGGGGGTGGAATGAAGAAGAGGGCATGGGCTGAATTTTGAAAGAATCCTCAGCATCCAAAACCAGAGCCAAATTTTCTGAAGGGGTGAGCTTATTTGACAAGTAGGTAGGTATCACAATGAGAGCTGGTAGGTGCTGAGCCTTTGGAAAAATCTGGTCCTTATTTAAATGTTTAAAAGGGTCTGAGTTCCTTTGACATTATAATTTCAAGTGTAATGCTGAGTGCTTGAAAATGTGGCCCTGGACTCTTTCAGAAACTTAGGTCCCCATCAGAACATGGGGAACAGAAAAATGGGAGACTGCAACAGGCTAAGTTTCTGCTGGTGTGGTCTCACCTTTGATATCGGGAGAAATAGGGGTGAAATGGGGGGAAAAAATTAGAAGAGAAGAAGTGAAAGAGGAATTCAGGGCAGAGAGACAGGTTGAGAAGGAGGGAAAAGGCCGGAAGAGATGAGAAAGGGATTACTGAAGGGGGGGAGAAGGGGTACAGAGTGCCCCCTAAAGGCACCATCTGACAACTACATTTCTTGCCATTTTTATTCAAAAAAGGTCAGTAGCACTGCCCCAATAGCTGCAATTGTTTTGGGTAAAGCTATCTACAGGGGATTGGTATTTAATTACTTGAGAGGTATTTTCAAATGGCTGGTAACCACAATAGTGGTGGTTAGTGACAAGTTGGTATTTAGTGCTTAAAAAGTTAATATCCCTATGAAAGTGGAGGCACAGCTGACTAAAGATGCTGCCATGTCACTGTTCTAATTTGAAATTTTCTGAAGGTTATTTATATCACACATTAATCTTGTTTACTTGTCTACACAAACAATTTAGCTAAGAATAGATGGAAAGTATCATTTGTTCTACTATATTTTCAGGAAAATAACAGACTTTTACAGCTTTTGAGCACTTGGGAAAGGTATGTGCTCTAGGTTTGGATTGTTTCTTTTTTTTGAAAGAAGTAAAAAATCTCTGCCTAGCTATTTTTATTTACAATATATATATCAGTCTTGTTTTCCAATGAGGATAGATTAATGTTTAGACTCACTTTCAGGCTGACAGTCAAATAGTTTGGAGTACCAAACCTCAGTTAGGCTGGTAGGTTTTTGTTTAGGTTTTTTTGTTTGGATTTGTCTCTCCCCAAGCACAAAAAAATCCTTTTCTAAAAATACGTAGCTGTGCAGTCAAGCCAAATACCCACACTCCCCTCATCTAGATGCTAGGAAGGGTCTAAGAACTGCTTCTCATGCCAGCCCTCTGGGCTTGATGTTAAGATATATATGTCCATGGTAAGCAAGAAGATTGTCCATCTATATCCAACTGCTTGGCACCATTAAAGGAAAAAACTAGAATTCGGAGAACTGCCCTCTTAAATGCAATAATTTAAAGAAAATAATACTTTTAAGTTGCAGGGGTGCACCAAAATGAAAGCAAAGCACTGTTTTTATCTTTTCCATGAGCTGAAAGTGTAGCACTGACTTCCCCCCACCCCCAATGTCTGTCAGCACCCCCTGACTGTTACTGAACCTGCATTACTATTTCATTTTTTTCAGAGTGATTCAAACAGCTATTGGATAAAATTGCCAAAAAGCACCACCGAAGTGCACGATTTACACATTGGGGAGCCAGGTCCAACAGACATGATTCCTCTTCTAGTAATGTGCTGTGGGGGGCGGGTTCCCTGACATCTGTCAGCGCCCAGAGTGTTCAAACTCTTGCCAAATCATTTGATGCATGAATATAACATGCAGGGACCTGGATATAGTAATTGTCTCCTGACCTTCTACAATGCAGTCAAGGGTCCCAGCCTGACAATCTGAACTGTATGAGCAGAACCTTATCCCTGTGCATAGGCCCACTGAAGTCAATGGAGTCTGATGTAGATGACAAAGGTCCAGGCAAAATCTATATGGATGGAATTTAGCTCTGCCCCTTTAAAGGAGGAGCTGAAGGTTTTATGCCATTTAAGTCACAGACTAATAGGCTTTTGTGAACACCTTTTACCATGTATGGCATGTATCTTACATTGTCATGGTTTACTGCAGTCTTAACATAATTATTTTTGGAGATCAGAGGGCAGATGTCATAGCCAAATGCTGATGCAGAAGATGGCCAGTTCTGCACTGCAAGATGTCATGGGCATGGCTTGTCAGAGAAGTGAAAAGATCATATCCACTAACCAGTGTAACTATGCCAGCAAACTCCCAGATGTAGATACAGTGATACTGAAAAAGAAGGCTTCTGCTAGGTTAGTTTATAGATCATACAACTATGCCAGCAAAAAAGCCCTTTCTGATGTCATACACTGTATGCCCATTAGGGACTCTCCCAACATAACTATGCCAGTGTAGTTGTAGCAACAAAGGGTGCTTACAGAAGTTACATTTTTCATGTGATAAGACCCCTGTGAAAGCGCTCTACAGCCGTAACATAACAAACGTTCATAGCTGCAGGCTACTTTTAAAATGGCTGATCACAGACAAAATTAACCCTCATTAAATCAGCGATTAGGTGAAGGTGCTCAAGAGCAGAACACCTTAGGGGCTTGTGTACAGGTTCTCTGTGAGGGTTAATTTTGGGTGATTCTGCCCATCCAGTGTGCCTTTGTGGGGCTGGGCTGATGCTTGTGAGTGTGAGCAGCAGCCCAGCCACATAAAGGCACATGGGATGTGGGCAGAATTGCCCCAAATTAACTTACCTGTGGGACTGCCACAGAAAGGAGACAGAGTCTTCTCCATGCCCAGCAGAGAAGGGAGGGGGAAGAGAATGGGGAGGATGGAAGAAGATACCTCTGTCAACATGATTGCACCAGGAGCTGGCATGGGGGGAGAGATCTGAGTCACTATGCTGCATGGGCCCAGCCTGACTACCTCTGCTGGGGTCTTGTGGGGCAGTGGGCCTGGACCTGTGAGGTGGGGAGGGGGGCTCAGATTCATACAACTGAACCCCAGCTCTTGGACTGGCAACCAGGGCTGCTGTCAGGATTATGATCATGCCAGAACCTGGGGGCAGGAGAGAATCCAAGCCCTATGACACATGGGCCTGGCCCAGCTACCCTTGCTGGGGTCTTGAGAAGGAACCAGAACAGGCTTGCGAGGCAGGGGGGTCAGATTCCCTGCTTGCCCCAGCTCCTGGCATGGCAGCTAGGGCTGCTGGCAAGACTCTTTGCATGCAAAGCCAACAGACAGCATGTCCTGTCATGCTGTGGAGGGGAGGGCTCTCTTCCTAGAATCCCACCCCAGCAGCATGTATCATGACAGCCAGGGCCAGCACATGTGCAAACCCGTGCGGTCATCACTAGCTCCTCGTGTCCCGGCTGTCCCTCAGCACACCACAGCATCTTGCTTCCCATGCATAACAGGGAGACCGAGGAACTGCAGTAGGTCCTGCTGATTACCCTGCATGATTCTCACCAGAGGCTGTGGGACATCATGCCTGCCCAGCCAAACCTGATGTGGCAGCAGGTGGTCCTAGCATGTGCCCTTACACAAACAAGCACACAGCTGTCAGTCCTGCTTCTGGCCACCCACCCTTCCCTGTGCCCTCCAAGCATCCTTGACTGTGCCTCCGACTTCCTTGTGGCCGATAAAGATGAGGCCATCCTGGATGCTATGGATGCCAAGGTTCTCTGGCACCAGCTCCAGACTATTGAGCACAGGGCCTAGGGCAGGGTCAGGCAATTATTTTGGCTGAAGAGCTGCTTAATGTGTTTTGGTGAATTGTCAAGAGCTGCAAGGGTAGCCCCGCCCCTCAATGGGTGTCCCGCCTCCTGGTCACCATCTCTTGGCACTGGGGGTCCTCCCCCTAACCTCTGATCTTTGCCACTGGAAGTCCCTCCCCTTGCCCCAAAAGTACTCTTTTTGGGATGGGGGGGAGGAGGGGGAACCATCTTGCAACCAAAAAAACCCTAAATTGTATACTAAACACCTAAATTGTATTTTAATTTTATTTCAAAAATACTTTTGTCCTGTTTGTGTGCTTTCTGTATATATAGAGGTGATTGCATAACAGCTCAAAATGAAGTCTTACTCTTGTACATTGTGGGAGAGGGGGGTGTGAGTGCATGTGGAGGGGTATGGGTGGGTGGGTATGGCTTTTTTTGGGTTGTAGGAGTATCTATGCGGGTGTGAGTGGGTGTGTGGGTGGGTATGGTGTTTGTGGGGTGCTGTGTGTCCATGTGTGTGGATGTGGGGCATGGGGAGGGCAGCCAATTGCAACATGGGGTTGCAGGGCTCTGGCTCTGTGCCTCCATGTGGGAGTCCTGGATAGAGTGCCAGAACCCCACATTGAGGCATGGAGTTGGCCCAGCCTGATGGCACAGGGCTCCCCATAGCTCCTGGTACTAGTGCGTCATCAGGCCAGGCTGGCTCCATATGTGTCCATACAGCCCATCTGGCTCCATGCATGGGTCCCGGTGTTGCAGCTGGAAACCATGTGGTACCTGGAGGGGCTGGGCTGGGCCAGGCCTGGTCAGCTCCATGCCATGCCCCTGCTTTGGCATGTCCATCTTACTCTTCTGGCCTCTCCTTCCCACTTCTCTCAAGCAGTCTGCAGCTGTTTGGCCACCCGGTCCTGAGCCATCAATCCATTTGCTTTGAGCTGGCCTCCTACACACAGATGTAGCATCTGCAGACAGGGGGGAGACAGAGCCTTTGTGTGAGTTTGAAACTTTCAGTGATAACAATGAAGCAAAAAGCGAGTCCTTCATCACTCGCTTGGACACATGCACAGACACACCTATAGGGAGCTATGGTTAGTTCCCTGTATGGATCCCAGGGCCAGTATCCCAGCTGTGCTGTGGCCAGGCAGACAGTTTGTGGGTTGGAGAAACAGAAGGCTTGCCAGGAAAGGAGGGTCTGGGTGGGCCCCTCTGTGGGCACCACAGCAGGCAATTGTTCTGCTCCCACATTGTTCTGCTTCTGGAGGGGACTTGTACTGTCCGTGGAGCAGGCAGAGAATCATTACTCCAGGAAATGCTGGTGTCACTTTTATAACGTTCCCATCCTCTCTCCTTCCCTTTCAGGAGAGGTGTTTAAGCACAGGGTCTGTGGAAGAGTTGTATGGCAGTCCTGACATTGCTTGGGTGAGACCCAGCTGAGATGGTGGGCTTCTCGTGGCTCCTCCCTCACCCATGTCTTACTTTCAGGAGCGGCGCCTGGACTCTGCACCCCTGACTACATATTTCTACACTCAAAACATTTCCCTGGTGAGAGTTGGCCCAGCCTGGAGGAACGAGCTTTTCCAGTTGTCCTGGGGGGAGCCCCAGCCGCTATGCTGTGCTCCTGCTGCTGGACATAGTATCCCAGGAGCATCTTGACTACTGGAGTGGAGCCATTTGCTTTGGCATGTCCCAGGAAAGCCTGGGTTGCCATTCAATGTGAGAATCCACCTTGAGTGGTACCTGTGGCTCCATTATGAAGTGCTGATGCCTCAGGGTAAGTTAATGATTGCCAATACTCTTGACAGTCTGTTCAGCCTGTGACCTGACCAGGAAAGTAATTCCCACAACCCTGGCTGCCTACCAAGAGGCTTGCCATGTGTCACCTTTGTCTTTCCAGCACCATTCCTCTACTAAGAGTACTCTAGGAGGTGTGGGGGTGGGGTTGTTTTGCTTTCAGGGATTTGGGGAGGGTTGCATGGCAGGGGGTGTTGTGCCAGGGCTGGGATGGAGCTGTGATTGATGGGTGGGGTTGGAGTTTGCCTGGAGGGGTCTGTTCAGTGAGTGCCTTCACCATGATAATCGCCATCAGCCAGCCCCCAAATGACTTTACCCATGGATTGGATCACAGGGGAGTGTCAATAATGCAGATGCATCTCCTGCCAGACTCTGCAGGTGCAGAACCAGGGAGTCAGCCTCACTGCCAGAGCAGTGGCTGCGATAAGGTTTCCCATGTGGGACTCCTGCCATCACATCTGTCCCTTTTTAGGAGTTTGGAGGAAGGTTGGGACAGAGGGAGAGAGGAAGATAAGACAGTGGGCTTTTGTGAAAAGGGTTTTTTTTTTCTCTTGTGCTGCCACAGCTGCCTGTTATCTGCTATCTGTCCCTAACCCCAGTAGGGTTTCTGCCAGCTGGCCTTGTGGCTGTGCTAGTCTCAGCATTCACCCACAGCCACCACTGCATTTTACACATTGCCTGCAGAGCTCAATAAATGCTTTGATTGTCTTAAAGCAATCAGGGCTCACAGTAGAGGTAACAACTTTTATTAGAGCAACAAGATTTTTGCAAAACAAAATTCTTTCATTGCAAGCTTTCAGGTACAAACACCCTTCATCAAGCATCGGAAAAAAGATTCTAAAAGTTCTCCTGGGTAGAAATGAAAGTTCATATTTCATACAAATTTACAGAGGAGTCAATAGATGTACTACTCCTCTGGGCAGGCAGTTCTTAGCTGGTAAGGAGTCTCTCAGCTCTCTTGTGATGCTCTGTAATGATTCAAATTAGCTTGAACAAAGGCAGGAGCAATATCTCAGGTTTCAGATGGTCAATGTTGTTTCCTCCTTGGGAAATTATGAAGATTTCATTTAAAAATGTGATATCTTCCATGTGTCAGGTATCCAGAGACTCCCTACCAGCTAAGAACTGGTCTACTTTGTCTACATCATCTACTTTGCTGTCTGGGCCCCTGTTTTGTTAAGGGGCAAGGGGAAATCAATTCACCTTCCACCTTTGCCCCCCGCTCCCCTGCTCTGGCCACTCGCCACCTCCCCTCTGGCCACTGCACACTCAGGCCACTCACCACCCCTCCCTCCTGGCCCCACACAGGCTAATATGCCCCAAACCCTGCACACTAGGAACAGCTATGCTCCCTTCCCTTCCACAGTGCTGAGTTGACGAGGGGTGGCCGGGCCCCAGCAGGGCACTCTGATTAGGGAGGGATGTAAACCCCCCACCCTGCCTGCACCATCCCAGGCTTTTTCCTGCTCACTGCTCAAGGAGTGGGAGTGTTGCCGGACCCTGCATCTATTGATACTGAGTCTTTCAATCTCTGTCTCCCTGCTTCTTGAGACTGTCTGCAAACCAGGTCATTTCTAACACCTTTCTCTGTTCGCTCTTGAAGACTGACAGATTGCAGCCAGTTTATCATGCCATCAAGCCCTCATTAATTTCAAGCTCTTTTTATCTACAGGGTGCATTTGCAAGCCACTAGCTGTCTGCCTTTAGGCCATTAAATTGGAGACCCACACAGATACCTCTCAGCATTAGCTAGGAGGGGGGGTGGAGAATGGCCAGATGCCAGGTCCCACTGCTGGAGTCCCTGCCATGGGAGAGGAGCAAGAGGGGGATCCCTGCTTCAGCAGCCAGTGGAGAGGGGGGTGGGAGGGAGGGAAAAGCCTGGCAGCTGCTGCAATCCCTCAGCCAGTCAGAGCAGTGATAGTGGTCTGGCTAGGAAGGAGAGGGGCAGTGCCACCCCTGCTCTGCTCCAGCAGACAGCCCCACAAAGCATCTGGGATTCTGGGGGACTCTGGTTTAACTTAAACCAGGAAGAGGTCTGCGACAGACCTGGCATAAACTGGTTTGATCCAAATCAGTTACATCTGATACTATATTCAACCAGGTTTATCTCAAACTGGTTTCAGCCACTTTCTAATTGGTTTATGTGCACTGAACATCTGTTCTCTTACAGGTTTAAACCAGTTTTGATCACTTAAACTGTTTATGTGTAATGTCTGTCCCTAGCCCTGGTGTCTCACTGTACTGTACATATGCCTCTATCATATGAGGGTCCAAATCAATAAGAGGGAAGGCACTTACATGACTTAGGATGATGGAGCTGGAGGCTTAGGACACTCTCCATCCTCTCTGCTGAAGCTGGGCCACTGCCCAGTGTCCCTAGCAGAAAGGAATGTCACAGTCCTGGGACCAAAACGAGAACATTCAAGAGAAGACCTGACTCTGGCATTTAGTAAACCTGGGCAGTGCCATAGCAGAGGGAAAGGTTTGGGTTTTGGCCTTGATCCTAATACTATTTAAGAGCTTTTTGACTATTTAATGAAAACTTGATATAATGAAAATTAACCTGAGTCCTACAGAGATACTAGAAAATCTTGTATTTCTGGTTAAAACAGTAGTGAGAAATATTCTCCTGAAAATATACCATATTTACTCACATGCCACACATACCTTTACCCCCAAAATCAGCCCCTCTAAATTAGGGTATCTGATTTAAGTGGGAAAGAAGACTTTCTGTCTAGATTTTCAGACCTACTTTGATACTTGCTTCACTATGATGCAGCCAGCAGTAGCACGACTATTTAGGAAGCTGGGGTAGTCAATTGATTTAATGATTATTCTTCATTCTACATATGTTAACAATCATCTGCTTTTTAATGGCCTTGATGGTCCACTAATCAAGCTACCCTTTCTTCAAGCAATTTTGCTGTTTACCAGCTGTTCCTGATGTCTGTCCTCCTATTTCACAGCCCTGGAAACTCCATACCTTTTCCAGAATCAAATCTATCCATTAAGACCAATCTTCAGCAGCAGCTTTTAGTTGAACAGGAAAGGGAGGGTGAGTCACCTGAAGATTAGGCTGTGTCGATTAGGCTCTGTCCCAGCTCTATGAAGCTATAATACTGGAAACATCTTTTTTCTTACTTCTGCAATTCATAAACAAGTCGCATGACTGTTCCCAGGATATGTTGTATGCAATAAAATATGGTAACTGGAAAATAAAAATTGGAGTAATAAATTACTTATCTAAAGCAATCTGTCAGCCTCAAAGTCTTGAATCTTCAAGCCAAAGTTCTTCTAGTGAATAAAGTGAAATTAAACGTAATATAGAAATGTAAATTGGCCCTTTCTGTATCAAAACATTTTTCTTGAATCAAAAAGATCGCTGACAAAATTATATTATTTGGCTTTGAACTATAAAAACAGACCAAAGTTACTGGGTAGAGCCTTTCAACCTTTATGATAGATTCAGGGTGTGGGGAAGCAGTCTTGGGTTGTGGATGCAACCTAAACATAAAATCCACTTACTGTATAAATCTGTATGGATATAAATCTCCATACAGAATTTCATTATCATTTGTCAGTAAAAATAGACTGTATAGGCAGTGTGTGAACAGAAAGACAATTGGTACCAAGCCAATATCATTTTAAGGTTCCAGAGTCTAAAACCTAACTGGCTTTATTATACTACTGTCCAGGACTGTTTCTACTGTCCAGGTTCCAACGTAAACATCCCAATCTAACAAGCCTATAGAAGAAACACCATTCAGGAGATAGTCAATTTTCCACACAAACAAAAGGTCAGAATTAATCAAGCAAACAGACTATTCTTACAGAATCTTTAGACAATTTAACACCTTAAAGTCTGGTCATTTTCTGAGGGTTATGGAGGAATAGTTAAAATGCACTGTGCTGGGGAAATGGAACATTTTTGGCTCCTGGAAGATAGAGCCAATGAGACATTTAACTACATGCAGAGTAATAGAATCATAAAAAAAATAGGGTTGGAAGGGGCCTCAGGACTTAGTCCAACCCCCTGCTCAAAGCAGGATCATCCCCAACTAGATCATTCCAGCCAAAGCTTTGTTGAGCCAGGCTTTAAAAAACTCCAAGGATGGAGATTCCACCACCTCTCTGAGTAACCCATGCCACTGCTTCACCACGCTCCTGGTGAGAGAGTATTTCCAAATATCCAACATAAACTTCCCCTGCTGCAACTTGGGATTATTGTTCCTTGTTCTGTCATTTGCCACCACTGAAAACAGTCTATGTTTGAACCCCGCTTCAGATAGCTAAAGGCTGCTATCAAATCCCCCTTTCGTCTTCTCTTCTGCAAACTAAGTAAGCCCAGTTTCTTCAGCCTCTCCTCATGTGTCCCAGCCCTGTAACTATTTCTATTGCCTTCTGCTGGACTCTCTCCAACTTGTTCACATCCCTTCTGTAGCAAGGGAACAAAACTGGACACAGTACTCCAGATGTAGCTGCCTCCCCAGTGCAAAATAAAGTAGAATAATCACTTCCCTTGATCTGCTGGCAATGGTCCTACTAATGCAGCCCAGTGTGTTGTTAGCCTTCTTGGCAACAAGGGCATAATTCAGCTTACTGTCCACTGTAACCCCCCAGGTCCTTTTCTGCAAAGCTGCTGCTTAGCTAATTAGTCTCAAGCCTATAGCAATGTGTGGGATTATCCTGTCCTAAGTGCAGGATTTAGCAATTATCCTCGTTGAACCTCATGAGATTTCTTTTGGCCCAATCCTCCAATTTTTCAAGATCACTCTGAATCCTAGCCCTGCACTCTAGTGTATCTACTACTCCCCCGACAGCTTGGTGTAATTCACAAATATGCACTCCATCCCATCTGCAAGATGGTTAATGAAGATATTGAACAAAACCACCCCCAGGACTGACTCCTGGGGCACTCTACTTGATACTGGTTGCCAACTAGATGTCAAGCCACTGATCACACCCGACTGAGTCTGATGATCCAGCCAGCTTTCTATCCACCTTACAGTCCATTCATCCAACCCATGCTTCCTTAGCTTGCTTGCAACAATGCTGTGGGAGACCAGATCAAAACCCTTGCTAAAGTCAAAGTAAATCATGCCCACTGCTTTCTCCGCATCCACAGAACCAGTCATCTCATCATAGAAGGCAATCAGATTAGTGAGTTTGCCACTGGTGAATCCATGCTGACTGTTCCTAATAGAGATCTGATCTGTCTTGGAAATCACATAACCAGGTGTTGGGGGGAAACTAGATCAGCAGCTCCAGAAGCCATATTCAAAGAGGGACACAAAAATAGCCACTGCCACAGCTGGCCATGCTGCCACCACTAGGGCACAGCAGCTGGCCCTTCCCAGGACAGTGCTGCTGTCTGGGGTGCAGAGCTGCCTTGTAATGCCTCTGAGCCTTAGCTGTTATTAGCCAGGATTCCCAGCTCCAGGTTTCTTTTCCCTTGTGCCATGTCCCCCTTTCTTGGTCGTGAAATTAATAATGGCAAAATTAGGCTTATTGCAAGATCATCCCAAGGAAATGTAAGATTTAAAAAGGAACCCCAAGTGGCTCCAGGCTAGTAGTCTATAATGATGGCCAAAAAGAGGCTGATTAGCAACCTGAAGCTGGGAGTTGATTGGAGCTGTGGTGCATCTTGCACCACTTGGGGGGGGTCTCTGGAATTTAAATAGATATCATCAGGCTCAGAAGAGAAAGGGAAAATGAGGGAGACTCCTGTTCTGGGAGGTAGCAGTTGAGGGCTGGGGTAACGCTACCTCTGTTCTTCAGTTCAGCACACTCAAGTTAAGGACCTAGTATATGATTTAAATACAAATGCGCAAGCACTGGGACAAATGTCTAAATTTGGTAAAATCTTGCTAAAGATATTGCTAAGGGTTCCATTGTTTCTTCAGATGCAACGTGTTAAGAACAAGAACATATGTGCATTTAAAGCAATCAGGGTCACTATTCTTTATACCCACTTGCTTCTGAAAATGGGGAGTTTCAATGTTGCCCTTTCCACAGCCACTACAGCAGTGATGTCAATTGTGTGCAGGATTTGGAGCTACATGAAAGAACTAAGCAAGCACAAAAGAGTGTGGGTTGGCAAAGGAATGGTTCATAATGGAGGTGGGCTGACAGCTATTACAGTTTACAGCATTGTGAAGTTGCTTGATTCATTCTCATTAATGGTATTAGCACAGTATTTCTGCTGGAAAGCAACAAAAAAGACTTTTATTAGGGTTTCAGGATCTTGAAACATATTAGCAAGGCATATTTCATCGAGTATTTAAAAAAGGTCCTGCAGAATTAATTAGATCTTCCATTCTTGATGGGTAATTTAACTAGCTCAACCAGGGTGTTGTGGTACCCAGGGGTACTTTGATATCCTTTCAAGGGTGTCATAAGGCACCATGCAATGTTAGTACTGCTTGGTATACAAACATGATTTACATGATAAGCCCTGAATTTTCAAATAGGAAGCCAAAGTGTTAAAAATATTTTGACCTGTTGTGGTCTGAGTTCTTTGCAACAGGAATCGCTCTTGTATTTGTCCATAGACAAAAAGCTGTGTTGGTGATTCACAGCACCACTCTCTCTTACCGCAACTGTTCAGGGCAGAGGGCTGCACACCCGGGTCCCTGGCCTCATAGCCCTGGCAACAGGGGTCCCCCTCCAGCAGGGCTGGGGGCTGTGGGTAGAGTGAGGGGCAATGGCATGGGTAGTGCAACAACATATAAGGGTTGCTCAGCACCACAAAACAGAGGGGAGGACAGCTGCAGCTGGATCCACATCCTGGTGAGCGAAGGGGACAGAGAGAGCTCTGACTTTCCATGATAAAAAAACCTACCAATATATACAGGTGTTTATAATTTATTTTATTATCGTGATTAAGGCACTGGTAGGCTTCTGAATTGCTTTAAAATTGTAAAAATATCAATAAAACAGTATGTTTGACTGATACTTATTTATATAGTAGTTTTTCATTTTAATCACAGAAAACTATGGATTTTGGGGGTTTTAATCACAGCATTTGTGATTTTTATTAGAGAATGTGTACTTTTAAACAGAGAAAACCAGGACCCTTTCATACCACCCAATCCTTCAACATAAGTAAACCACTTCTAACGAACGCTCAGAGCTGCCTCTGGGCTGCCATACGACTGCCAAAGCCACCTCCACTCTCACTGACTCCCTTAGCCCCTGGGAGTACCTACCCTGCCCGGACCTGCAGCTTCTACTCCTTGCCAGCTCAGATCCTTGCAGAGTTTGGGGCTGCACTGCTCCTGTGTTTTAGGGAACCCAGGCTTATATCCCCTGACTGCTTCCTCTTCTAGTCAGGTGTGTTCCTGACTGGTGGCCTCTCAGCTTCAACAGCAAGCTATTGCTGGTTCTTTGGCTAAGCTGCAGTTCTTTCTCTGCTGTCTACCTGCAGAGGCCCTACTGTCCTATTGTTATGCAAGTAGTCCCACAGTAGGCACTTACCACCCTTTAGTTCTCTCTACTCTCCTGCAGCTAGCCCATGTTCAGCTGCCTGCTCCTGCCTGTGGACATTTCTGCTGCAGTTTCTCTCTGAAAACAAGAGGAGCCTCCAAGGTGAATACCTTCATGAGTCCAGGGACCTGTATCCACCAGCACAGAACAGCATGGCGCAGGTGGGTAAAAGATGGGAAGCAGTGTTTGCCCCAGCAACTATCTGTTAATGTCCAGAAAGGATGATGCAGATTCTGCAAACCTATTTTGTGACACCACCATGGAAGAAACTGTTTGGTATAATCTTCACAGGGTTATAGTTATTACTCCTCTACTACTCAGACACAAACATGAACTAGTGTAAGGTTCAACCAAAAGAATATTAGGTTTTCCTGAGCATGCTTGAAGTGATTTCCTCTCAAGCTTATTATTCTGCTGAATATATCCTTAACACAAGTCTCTTCTTTTGTAAATTCACTACCCATTTCTTTCATGGGACTTGGGAGACAAAGCCAGATGCCATCAGGTCATGGGGATGTTTCAGTTGCACAAGGAGGACACAGGTGTTACTTTAGGACCAGACTAGCTTGGGCTTTTAAACAAATTAGTAAAAGTTTCTGTGCCTTTCCTCACTGCTTGTCAAAATCTGATTTATGCTATTTATAATGAAAGACAATATTAGCACAAGAACAAATGGGTGTAAACTGGACATGAATGCATTTAGGATGAAATTTATATCTTACCACTAGAAGAGTGAGGTTTTGGAAAAGCCTTTCAGAAGAAACAGTGGGTCCAAAAAGCCTAACTACTTTTAGGATGCAATTTGAGCAATTCATGAAATAAATTATAAGACCTGGTGCTTACAATAGCAGCGAACTGAACTTTTTGACCTAAGAGATCCCTTGAAGTCTTATGTTCCCACTTAAACAATCAGCCTTCAGACTCATCTATCTTTAAAACTGTACATTGTGTCACCAACCCTGTTTTTCCCAATGACAGTTTGTTGGAGTAGAGAGCCTGTAAAAGAGAACAGGGCCTGATCTACAATACTTACAAGAAGTAAAATTTAAAATGACTTGGTTACCACAAACCAACTGTCATAACAACAGAATTGAGTGGGATGGAGATCTGAGAACATAAGAATCTTCTTCACACACTGAATTTCTTTAGAGGTAATGTAGTCACTAAACAGCAATGGTAATAAAAGTGATTATTAATAAAATTATAATTTATTCTGATAATAATAGGTCATTACAAACTTTTCTGTAGCTTATCAAAATTTAAGATACAAATGTAATAAAAATAAGACACATTTAATAAGATACATTTAAGATAAAAATTAAGATAAATAATTCAATAATAAAAACTTTTCTGAATAATAAGAAGCAGGAAGCCAGCTAGAGAACTGGAGATGACCAAGGTGTAAAAGGTGCACTCAGGGATAGCAGGAAGCTAAACAAATTCTTTTCATTGGTGTTTGCCATACAAGATACTGCAGAAATTCCCATGCCAGAGCAATCCTTTCTAGTAGGTGAGTCTGAAGAATTAAACTACACAGGAAGTTATGGAACAAATCAACAAAGTACATGCTACTAAGTCACCAGGGCCAGATGACATTAACCTGAGTGGTCCTCTGAAGAAACCCAAAGGTGGAATTGCACAATTGCTCCCAATAATAATATGTAACCTATGATTACAAATGGCCCATGTGCCAGAGGACAGGCTGGTTGCCAACATAACACTTATCTTCAAAAAGGGCTCTAGAAGTGATCCTTGGAATCACAGACCAATGAGTCTCCCTTCCATCCCTGGCCACGTTGGTAGACACAACAGTAAAGAATAAAATTGACAGTCCCAAGGACAAATATGATCTGCTGGGGAAACATCAACTTGGTTTCTGTAAAGGGCAATTCTGCCTTGTTGCAGGGTCCAAACCTGGGAGACTTAACCCCACAAAAGTGATTTTGTCTCGGTAGGGTGGAGCAAGAGGGTTGGGTCAAATCAGGCTTACCAACAGTACTAGTGTTCCTTTACTACTGCTGGCTATATGCCTGGCCTGAGTTTCATTAGTGTACTTAGATCAGCTGGTCCTGATGATCTCCACCCCAGAGCGCTGAGGGAATTAGCAGAGGTCATTGCGGGACCCCTGGCACGGCTGTACGAGCACTCATGGTACACTGGTGTGGTGCCAGAAGACTAGAAAAGAGCCAGTGTGGTTCCCATTTTCAAAAAAGGGAGGAAGGAGGACCCAGGAAACTACAGGCCAGTTAGTCTTACCTCCATCCTGGGGAAGCTTTTTGAGAGAATTATCCTGGTGCATGTCCACAAGGGGCCAGCAGGGGAGATTATGCTTAGTGGCAACCAACACAGGTTCATTAGAGGCAGGTCCTGTCAGACCAACCTGGTGGCCTTTTATGACCAGGTCACAAAATCCTTAGATGCAGGGGTAGCAGTGGACATAGTCTTTCTGGACTTTAGGAAGGCCTTCAACGTTGTCTCTCACCCCATCCTCATTAAAAAACTGGGGGACTGTGACGTCAATACCTGCACAGTCAAATGGGTCACTAGTTGGCTGGAGGGCCACACCCAGAGAGTGGTGGTGGGCATGTCATTTTCAACCTGGGGGGATGTGGGCAGTGGGGTCCCCCAGGGCTCGGTCCTCAAGCCCGCACTGTTCAACATCTTCATCAGCGACTAATGAGGGGGTAAAAAGCACCCTGTTCAAATTCGAAGACACTAAGATATGGGGGGATGTGGGCACGCTAGAAGGGAGGAATAGGCTGCAATCAGACCTAGACAGGTTACAGGGGTGGGCTGATGAGAACAGGATGGGACTCAACACTGACAAGTGCAAGGTGCTGCACCTGGGGAGGAAGAACCGGCAGCATACCTACAGGCTGGGGAACTCCCTTCTCATCAGTGCAGAGGCAGAAAAGGATCTTGGAGTCATCAC
>NW_017728943.1:46150015-46162586 GCF_001723895.1 Crocodylus porosus
AGGCCCTACAAGGAGAAGCTAAGGGTTCAGCCTCCACAAGAGAAGGCTGAGGGGGGATCTAGTGGCCTGTTACAAACTAGTCAGAGGGAACCAGCAGGGACTGGGGGAGTCCCTGTTCCCCCGAGCACTACCAGGAGTGACTAGAAATTATGGTCACAAGCTGGCAGAGGGTAGATTCAGACTAGGTAGTGCAGGAGGCGCTACTTCATGGTCAGGGCAGCTAGGATCTGGAACCAACTTCCAAGTGAAGTTGTGCTGGCTCTTACCCTGGGGGTCTTTAAGAGGTGGCTAAATGAACACCTTGCTGGGGTCTTTTAACCCCAGCACTTTTTCCTGCCCTGGCAGGGGGTCGGACTCGATGATCTGCTCAGGTCCCTTCCCACCCTACCAACTATGAAGCTATGAAACTATTTGACACACATGAGGACATGGTTGAGGGTAGAATAGAGGAAAGGATTTATTAAACCTGGGAATAAAGCAAGGAACATAAAACAGTGGTAACAATAATAAGGCATGCAGGAAACAACTTGGCATATACACAGTGATATAGAACAGGGCAGTTCCTTACCAAATGTAATGCAGAAGAACATGGCGTGCAGCAAACAGTAATTTACAGCAATCCAAATCCAGAAGAACAAGTCAAGTGAGGGCAATCTGAGGTCAGAACCAGTCGAATCAAGCAGAATATCCAATTGAATAGGTCACAATTGGAACAGCGTATTTGTAGTAGTACCACTCACTGCTCAACCCTCCACAGGGAACTGGGATACTACTCACACCATGCAGTTCCAGACACAGCCAAGTACAACAACCCACAAACACCAGACAGCACAGACACAAATCACCAAATATCACTTCTCAAGACAATGACACACAAACTCATTCAAGCACCCAAACACTCAGACCACACTTACACACACAGATGCTTCAGGCGGCAGGTTTTAAGTCCCAAAAGTCATGCCACTTCCTTACATCCAATCAGTCTGGGTAAAGGGCTTGACCATCACTGTCCATCAAACATTTTCCAATCATTTTCATTCACACTTGATACATTCATCCATCAATGACATCAGTCACTCACCTTTACCTCAGAACATACACCACACATTCTGTCTTGACTGTGCATGCCCCTTTCTGCTAACTGGGACAGCAAGTTGAAAGTTCATCTCCTTCCAAAGTCTTCTCTGGGTAGCTTTGCCTGCCCATGCTTGTAACACATAACCATTACATCATATTGTATATTAACTATATACAAGCTGGGACCAAAACTGCTCTGGTTACAAGCCACAATCTGCTGGAATTCTTTGAGAGTGTCAACAAGCATGTCGGCAAAAGGAGTCCAATTAATATAATACATCTGGACTTTTCCTAAAGCATTTGACAAGCTCCCTCACCAAAGGCTTTAAATAAAACTGCATTGCCATCAAATTGCTGCTTAAAAAGAGGAAAGCAAATGGCTTTTTAGGTCACTTTTTTTAGGAGGGTGGCACATCAAAAGTGGGGACCCACCGGGTTCTGTGTTGGGCCCCATTTTGTTCAACATGTTTATCAATGACCTAAACATGGGGTTGTACAGTGAAATCTCAAAGTTTGCAGGTGAGACTACATTATTCTGGGTAGTCATGTCCCAAGTTGATGGAGAGGAGTAGCAGAAAGATCTCACCAAGCTAAGGAGTGGGCAAAAAAATTACAAATTAACTTAAATGTTGACAAGTCCAAGGTAATGCACCTGGGGAAAAATTAACCACAATTACACATACACTGTGCTAGCTTCTGAACTAGCTGTTATGACTCAGGAAAGAAACCTTGGATTCATTGTAGATGTCTTTAAAAATGTTAGCCCTATGGGCAGCAGCAACCAAAAAAGCCAATAAAAGGTAGGGCATCATTAAGAAAGGAATTGAAAACAAAAGAGACGGTCATCATGAAATGACACAAATCCATGGGGTGCCCACATCTTTAATAGCATGTGCAGTTCTGTTCCCTATATCTCACAGCAGTTGTCGAATTAGAAAAGGTGCAGAGAAAGGAAACTGAAACGATCAGGAGTCTGGGGCAGTTATCATACTAGGAAAGACTAAAAAGGTTAGGACTTTTCAGTTTGGAAAGGAGAAGGCCAAGGGGGGATATACAAAATCATGAAAGGCGTGGACCCAGGGAACAGGGAGCTGTTGTTCACCAAGACCTGAAATACTGGTGTAAAGGTGCTGAAGGCTTTCCTCAGAGCTTGCAAGCTCAATCAGGGTGTTTGCTCTCTTGGGACAAGGATCTGCAGTGCAACAGCTGAAAATTGTGTCTAAGCTGCTTGCTGAATGCTGTGAAGATTAGACCAAGTGTTTTTCTGTCATTTGTTCAAATATTAAGCTATATGTTGTTGTTAAGAGCCTAATTAAAGTCAAAGATGTAGTGAGGCCTTGTATGTAGCAATGAGGCCTAGTAAATTTAGCAAGGCCTTGTAGAAGTAATGGTAGGCCCTGTGGCATAGTAGAAATTAACTTTATCAAAAGAATGCAAGACTTGTACTGCTATTGGTCAGTCCTAAAGAAAGTTTGCAGTGGGAGAATCTGGATGGCTATAAGTTATCAGCATAGCTCAGAAGTTATAAATTGGCTGGCACATCCGGAAATCATTTAGAAGGAAGATGCAGCTCTGTAAAATAAGCTTCTGATTTAAAATTAGCTACTGGCCTGGATTCGGTGGGCCCGTGGATCTCCAGGAGCCCAAGGACTGAATACCAGGGTCCTTCCCATTACCCCTTGGACAGCACTGATCGGGGACGCCTGACTTTGCTGAGCTTTGCAGAAGAGAAATGTGTTGTACATCAGGCATCAGAGGGGACTGCCAATAAGTTGCCAACACAAATAAGTATTGTCTGTCCTTGTTTTGTTATTTATGCATAGTTGTGTGCTTAAGTCAATAAAGCTTTCTTACCTTTCTACCCTCCACCACACTCTCAATCCTGAGCCGTCCGCGGGCAGCCGGGGTGCTACAGCAGGCTGTGCACACAGTGCATGCACTGATTGGACGGCTGCAACTCCAGGGCAGGAGGCTGGGGAAAACAGGGGAGACTAGCTGGGAAGAGGGTAGCTGAAGCTGTGCTGAGAAGGGCTGCTACCAAGATAATTGCTTCTGAGAGAACAACTGGCAGAATTGTTGCTGAGTGAGCTGCTACTGCGGGCAGAGGAGCCGCAAGCTACTGAGTACCCTGCACCTGGTATCCTTTACTAAAGGAGCAGGAGTTGTGCAAACAGGCTTTCCATCCCACTCTTAAGTTCCCTGGGTGCAGGGAGTCACTGGGAGGACATCAGGGACACGGGTTGCTAGAGGAGGTCCTTTGGTAAGAAAGCTAAAGGAAGTAGCAGAAAATCGTGACTGTGTGGGAGCTCCAGCAAAGAGCTCAATACAATACAGCTGAGAAGGGGCACTCCAGGTGCCAAACACAGGGGAGCTGCGTTGGGAAGTGTCTGGGGAATGGTGTGATTGGATGTCTGCAATCAAGGAAGACTGGAAAAGGGAAGAAACCCTGATCTCTGGAGCAGCCACACTTGAGGTCCTGACAGGCACCTCCATCTTCTATCCAGATGGCCTTATTGCCACCCCTCTTCTGAGGCAGAGCAAGCACTGCTCCATGGATGCTCAGCTGCAGTCACTCCACAGTGGACAACTTTGCTGCAGACAGAGTGATTCTGTGGGGACCTGGCTGATTAAGTGTATAAACCTGTTATAAGTTGCTTGAGTGTTAAAGTTGATAACAAAATTGCTTTTTTGCTACATAATAAGTATTTGCTCTATCTGCTGGTATAGATTATTATTGTGCTCATTGAAAATTGTTTGTTATTTATGGGATGTTGAATTTGTCACTCTTGGTTATAATTGTAAATATTTACAATTAATTATTTAGTGTGTAGTCTGGTGTGGGGGAGTCCATGGGAGGATACTCCACTGAGTGGTGGCTCCCAGCCTATAGATGGATTGGGAGTAGACCAAGACTTAATTGGCACCCCAGGACCCTGAAAATTTGGACATGGCTATGGTAGCACCACTGCCAGGGTTACATTAGAATGAATGGGCACCCAATGAAATGAATAGGTGTCAGGTTTAAACCTATCAAGAGAATGTACTTTTTTTTTTTAATGCAGCACATAGTTCACTAATTCCTGTGGCAACAAATTCCACAAGTTAAGGCAAACAGCCTAGCCAGGTTCAAAAAGGGATTGGATAAATTTATGAATGATAGATTTATTAAAGGCTATTGAACAGAATGGAGACATTTCCTCTGGCATCTCTAACCCACTAAGTAGTGGATACCAGGGCGGGGTTACTGAAGAGAGGATAGATGACTCTCTTGAGATATCTAGTTCAAGGCTTTCACTTCTGCCAGCACCAGAGACAGGATATTGGATTAGAGGGACCACTGCTCCAACCTAGTTTGTCACTTTTTATGTTCTTAAGATATTATTTTTATACATGGCTTTTGTTGATTATTTAATTATACTAAATATTTCAAGTAATTGAAGACAATTTCTTCACAAACTCTGCTTTCTATCCATCAGTTAAAAATCACCAATGGAGAGAGGTGGCTAGCTGTGTTAGGACAGGGCTGAAGGTAGTGCAGGATGGCACCTTAGAATCTAATGGGTTCAGAGGGGCATGAGTTTCTACATGTGGCAATGTAGACATAGGTTGTTGCCTATGAAAGCTCATGCTTCTCTGAATTAGGTGGGCTGCAAAGTGCCACCCTGCCTTACGTTCTGGTTAATCACCCAAGTGACACCTATTTAGCCATATAACCATGTTCATTATCTCCATCCAAACTGTGCTGAACAACCTGTTTTTTGTTTTAATATTCAACTTCATTGTCTTTTACACTATGTTTTGGGAGATGAACAATAAGTCTTAGTTTGTGTGCTTCATGCTTTGTAAAGAAAGTTCCATCGATAAGCGTATTTAATTGCAAACTGTAAGTATCCTACAACAGTAGGTCATAAAAACCACCTGGTCAATTGGAAACAAGCCATAAATAGTGTCTTATCAAGAAGACATCTTGTATAAAAGATGTTTTTGATGTATAACAAAATACATTCTGTAAGTTATTTATGTTTTGAAAAAAATCCTACTAGTGTGAAAAAATGTCAGGATATTTTTCAGGATACTTCAAAGAGTGGTGTTTCATCTATGTTATCAAAGCTACAATGCAAGATGTAAAAATTTCTTATCCCTCTTCTTTACAAAGGGGGAGGGGGAACCCTTTACTTTAATCATGCACAAAACTCTAAAGCTGCAGTTACTGTAGCTGCTTTCCTTAAGAAATAGCTAGAATAATACCCAGTATCTTAAATTTTTCAGATGTTAAGGAGGATATTTATAGTTGGGGAAATGTCTGTATGTTGCTTCTGTATTTCTGAGTTACTTTGGATATGTTTATTCATGTTTCTGCTTAAACATAAAATCTTATTTGTGCCAGGGCTTAAGATGAGAGATGTATTTGCCATTTATTTTTCATCTATATGTAAACTCATATAGAAACTGTTGAAAAATATTATATTAGATGAATATAAAGACGATTTGGGTTCAAATATAACTAGGCTGCTTATACTATAGATAGCTTTTTACAATATTTGCTATTTGATTATTAGTATTCATCTTAATTAGGTAATTAATGATTTGGTAAATCCTCAGCAACTCTTCACCAAACTCAGAAAAATGAGAGAACGCCTTTTCAAATACTGGGAGACTGTCTTAATTCAATTATAGGCCAAATTTGTGGCTGGAATGATGAATAAATTGGGCATGCTTTTGGTAGGCAACTTGAGTAGCCTAGCCTAGCTCTGATTAGTGCTGCAGAACTTAACTCTAACATGACTCATGGATCTAGAACTGGTACCAGCCTTTGATATGTAGTTTATAGACCACCATCAGCCTGACCTAGGCTAGGGACAGCCAAGAGCTAGGAGGAGATAAAAAGCCATCTAAACTGGCAAAGAACCTGAGGAGATGTATGGTTTTATAACCCAAAAGACTTTTGAGATGCACTGACAATGGACTAATTTCAATGACCAGGTGCTCAGCTGGACTTGATTTTCGGAGCAGTGCCAATTAGACAGAGGCACTGTGAAAGACAGTGTAATTTGCCAAGAAACTTTAATCTTTCCTTGAAACTACATACCATAAAATATAGCCAGTAGTGAAAGGAGATGGAATCCTGCTGCCATGACCCCTAGACAGACAGTTCTGTGTCTAACACAGAAGAAGGATAAAGAGATTCTAGCCTGGTTTATAATGCTATTGAATGATTAAAAATAGTGGTCAACTGGTCTTGTAAAACAAGGGAAATTAGCAATAACAGGAAAAAAATATGAAGTTGCCTGGTGCAGTGTATTGTAGGTATTTAGTGAAATACCTTTTACTATGATTAAGAATTGGTAGTTGTTCTCTTGCTCCTGGTTGTATCATATTGGTCCATGGATTGTTAGGTGGGACCTTCCAGTATCAATAGCCTTCTTATTTATCAATAGCAAAGATGGAAAAGGCACTACAAGCCACTGAAGAAATGCATCAGGAAGACATAACAGAGTCTTTGGCTGAAGCCCAAGAATTGATCATAGTTCTGGTTAGGGGAAAAGCTTGAAACACCAGGTACAGTGTAGTGTGTTCACAATAGAAAATTAAATCAAGTAACTCTTAAAAGAGTCTTACCTATTATTAATAGGTGATACTCTGTGTAGCAGAGCACTAAGGTGCCTGCTACTGGAAAAGCAGCAATATGGGCTCAGGTGCTGGTTGCCCCACACCTGGTGAGTCAGCTGACCAGAAGGGGCAGGGCTGACCACTATAAGACCCAGACAGGAGGCTGTGAATTCTCTCACAACTGGGAGCTAGACAGAAGGAGCACTGCTTAACCAGGGAAAAGAGCTTGGCCCTGAAGGGGGCAAAAAGGGAAAAGACCTGGATGTACGAGCTGCTAGTTACATGGGTGAAGGATGTGGTGTAGTTTTGGAGAATATTTCAGCCAGGAGGCTTAGATTTGTGTTATAGCCAATTTGGCTTGTGTTATTGCTTTTCTTGTGGTTGCACCAGTGGACTGGGTGAGGCTATTAGGGGTTGGAGGAGACCTCATAGGGGCTCCACGGTAGCGTGGGGACCCCGGTGCCAGAAGGCACAGCATTTGGGGTGCAATGACCCCAGCCCCAGTGCAGGCAGTTGCGGGAAGCCCCAGTGGGGCGCAGGCTGCGAGACAAGCCAGCAAGCATCTGTGAAGCGCGGAAAAGGAAGTCGACCAACTAATGTCCGGTACATCTGAGAGGCTTGGGGCATGGTATAAGGGGTGGTAGGAGCCACGCATAGCCCATAAGGCTGGGGTGCACTGAGTGGCCCAAAATAGAACCAAGACTGGGATACATCAGGGTACCGTGTCAGAGGACAAAAGGCAGCCTCCCTTATACATTGTTAACACCAAAGATGTGGCGGGCGAGATGTGAAGGTGCTGTTTATATCACGTTGGCATGGTAGGGGGCACTAGGGGAGATCACGGCCACCTCTAGGACCCCGCACTGTCACACTCTGGATAATATACCAAATTCAATCTGCTCTTCCATATAGCTACTGTAACAGGTGCTGCCTTGCAAGGGACTGCAACACCCCTTAGGGGTATGCTACATTCCCCTAATCCAGATTTCCCCCCCCTCCACTTGCCTGCCAGGCCTTGATAATCTACCATAACTAATGTATTTGGGGGTGCTGCCTGGGTTTCCTCTTGTCCCTTTTTGTAGTTTGCCCCAACCAAGTGGTATAGTTGGGTGCTATTTGTAGTTCAGGCCCAAGCTAAAATAGGTCTGACCTTTCCTTCAAGTTCTTTGTAGTTTTCTGCCCATCAGAGCAGGGATTGGGAATAGGAGTTTTGGGGTGTGGTATGCTGATGAAAGCCATAGTTAACTCCTGAAAGCCACCATGCAGAAGTAGAGATTGTTGCTGCCAGAGAAGTGGTAGAGTGCTAGTGCTCCTTGTAATGCAGAAGGACCCATGGTCTTGAGCTGTTCCCCATGGCACAGTGAACCCAAGATACAGCTCATAGGACTCTCTGGTGTAGGCCTCCCTCTCCAGCCCTCTGCTGAAGGGTGCAGGCCTCCAGAACTATTGTTTGGGGAGCCCCAAGTCCCATACTCTCTGGGCATGGGTGAAGCTTCCCCAAGAGGGTGCCACCTATAGACTTGTCTTATATTTAATAATGTTGTAAAATTGTATTTGGTGGGTTTTTTTATATTTATTTTCTGTAATAAATCTGGGCTTCATGTTTATGTTGCTTGGGAGGACAGGGTTTAGTTTATTGAGTGTTCCCAGATTTCTGGGTGAGGTCTTGAGTCACTAGTATAATTCATGGGGCACCCTCAAATGTAATCTGGCCCTTCTTGTTGCTGACTGGTGCTCAGCAGAAAAGTTGGGTTTGTTTCACTGAAACTTTTGGGTGTGAGCTGACCCAGTGTTATGGCTTTGTGAAAGTCACAGTTTTGGAAGGGAGGATTTCTTACTGTTGAAGGGAAGATTTCATCACTGTCAAAGAATGCTGCTTTTTGTTTCCTTTTTACCTTGGTTTATGACTTTTGCTGATAAGGTTGCCTTGTTTTTATGACTTACCTTAGAAACTTCAGAACTGTATCCAACACATGGTTATATCAGTCACTACTCAGATTTTCAATTAAGAATGATCTAATGTATTTGGAGCGTTTATTTCAAAGTCTCCTTCTGCAATGTCTCTTCAGACCTTTTGCTGGACATGTTAATTGCTTTCTGTTCTTTGCTAACTAAGCTAGTTGTTTACATCTACAAAGGTTAATTCTGCAGTCAGCCAGAAACAGGCTTTTCAGACCTCCTACTCTTGCCACACTTCTGTAATTTGGCATAAACCTCTTGAAAATGGTTGAGGCTGGCAGTGGGTGATTTTATACATTTCTACCTTACCACACTCTGTTAACAGAGACACTTTATTCTTTCAAATGGATTTTAACTGACTATATACAATTCATTTTTTTTCTTATCAAAAAGCAAAACTTCAGTTGTTACTTGTATCTACTATCAGGCATTATCTAAAAAGCAATTATTTGCACTTGTCCTAGCCTAATATTAATTTGATTAATAGATTCTTTTTCTATTTCCCATGTTATTGCTTACCACTAAAATGCAAGCTAAAGCACATATTGTCATAGTTTAAGATTATGCTAAATTCAGAATTTGCAACTGCTATTGTTTCAGCTACTAACCATATCTTCAGCCAACAATATTGTATCTTAAAAGTAGGTATGGGCAAGTGCAAGTGGCTCCAACAAAAGGGGGAAATACTGCTTTAACAAGAAGACAAGGCCTGTGGCAAGGTAAAGCAGTGACTTTTGGCACACGCAGTGTACCAGACATTCCCAAAATGAATGGAGAGGCTATTGAATGGCATGCCTCTTGTCCCATTTGCTAGAGCAGTAGGGGCCAACCTTTTTTTATAGGTAGGTGTGCCACAGATTAGCCCTGCACCCTGAGTGCCCTTCCAATCCCCTTTTCCTGCCTGATCTGCTGCTCTGCTTCCTGCCTTATGTTCCCTACCCAATCTGCTGTTCCACTTTCTGCCCTATCTGCCACTGTGCTGCCTTTCCTCTTCCTGATCTGCTGTGTGCCCCACATAGAAGCTGTCAATGCCACAAGTTGGCTACCCCATACTAGATGATAGCCTGCTATATGCTAAAATTTTTAAACAGAAACTGATAAATCTATCATTGGCAGCATTACACTCATCAATCTGAAATGAATCCAAAGAAAGGTGTATTTTTATATTTATTATTTATTTTTAAAGAAGCACGTTGCCTTGGGCATATAATTATTGAGGGAGAATTTTAAACCTGAACAATTCTTTATACATCCACATTATGTAGCTTTATAGGATTCTGCCCCTATTACAGAAACTTTGTTATTTGGTTTGACAGTGTTGCAAAACAATTGCATAAGCTTTGAGAAGGGGAAGTCATGTCACCACTCAACTGTGTGTGACTTAACATTGTCAGAGTTGAGAGAGGCTACTGGGGTGCCTTTGTCTTGACCCATCTGTGCTGAAAAAATATTTAATATTTGACACACTTAGGTTAGGGAACAGAAGATGCACATAAAACTGTTCAACTGATTAGAAACTGGTTTAAGCTTGTAACAGAACAGAAGCTTAGTGCATATAAACCAGTTTCAAAATGACTGAAACTGGTTTAAGATAAACCTGGTTGAATATAGTATCAGACTTAACTGATTTGGGTCAAACTGGTTAATGAAACTTCTATCCCAGATCTCTTCCTGGTTCAGCTTAAATCACAGTCTGCCAGCATGCTTTCCAGCCCTGGGCTGGGCTGTGCTCTGCTGTCTGCTCCAGAGAGCAGGGCTGGCCCCACCCCTCTGCTCCCTAGCTGGAGGAGTGAAGTCTGGCTGACAAGGGGGTGGAAGGGATGGCAAGCTAGGCTGGGGATGCAGCCCAGTCTGCAGGGAGGGACTCCCCCAGGCAAACCCAAGCTGGGGTCTGGGGCCAGGGAGGAGAGAAACACACCTTCCCCCCACTCAAACTTATTGCTGGCTGCAACTGTGGACTACAAATCCCAGAGATACTTAAAAGCAGGAAGAGGAAGTAATCAGCAACCTGGCAGAGTCTTGCTGCAGTAGTTCTGGACTGCAAATCCCAGCAACTTCAGGGGCAGCAGAAAGAGGAAGTGAACACACTGCCAAAGGGCCCTGCTCTAGTGCCCCTCCTGAGCCACTGCAGACAGGTGGCTGCATTTCCCAAATCAAAGGTAAATGTCTGTTTACTTCTGTTTCAATTTAATCTATGCAGTTTAGACTAACCTGCAAAGACTGTATCAATTCAGCCTTAGGCTTTTTGACTGTCTGTACTTAGCCTTAAGGAACTTGTACTTAAAGTTTAGAGTCCATTTTGACGCAAGAACCCAAAGATCCTAAAGGCCACTTGCATTTGAAAGTGCCCATATGTAGGAATCCTCAACAGAACCTGTTGATGGACAAGGCTGTAGACATTGACTGTTCAGTAGTAACCACCTGACAAACTTTAGCAGAAGCCCTGTCATCCATTGTTAAAGATTGTTGGTGTACTGTGTAATACTCTTAGAAAACTGAGGAGTGTTTCTCTCCTCCCTGGCCCCAGACCCCAGCTCAGGTTTGCCTGGGGGAGTCCCTCCCTGCAGACTGGGCTGCATCCCCAGCCTAGCTTCCCTTCTCTTTCACCCTCTCTACAGCCCAATAGAAACTAACATGCTAAAAGATCTAGGTGATGGTTACATGAAGTAGCCCAATACATCTTATTGACAAGAAACATCAGCTGCATGAATCTCACTTGAGCATGAATTAAACAATGATTCTGCATTCTCCTTCTTTATGTAAGACAGATCATGTTATATCTAGCGAACATAAAGGTACTTCATTGCATTTTATGTGGCCTCTCAGTGTGGTGTCATTCTCCCTGCCCCCAAAGTGGCCCTTCATGAACAAGCTTGAGAACCCTACTCTAGATTATCCATTCAGACCATCTAAAACTGATAAAAGGACAGGATTTCAGCACAGTTGTCCCCTGAGTCTCTCAGCTAGGAGTTCCCACACAAACAATAGACACACTCCGTGAACGTTATAAATGGCAACTCTTGATTGTCTGAAAGAAAACTAAGCAAGAATCTGAAATCTCCAAAGAGACGTTGGCAACATTAAAATTGCTTTTCAATTTGCAGTCTTAGCATACCCTAGCAGTAAGACAGGTATGTAAGTAGTTCAGATTTATATTATTTGTTAAAAGATTTATTTTTTTCTCTCCTTGGGATGCTTTGTTTATAGTATCACCAGTTTAGGCTGCACTAGAGCAATGTGCAGAGCCAAGGTGGGAATGTGGTTTTAGGCTAGTTTAAACTTCGGGATATAACCACCACCCTTCATTTAAGATGACTGTAAGAGTTTTGCTATGTTCCTTTATGGAATCGCTTATCTGAAATAATAGGGGCCTCCACCCAGTGATGGACACACATCAGTGCCCAAAACAAAGGCACATGTATGGTGGCTCAGGAATTGGGAGGTGATGCTAGAGGCATAACTGGCCAGTGTGGCACCTGGGGGGCTGCAGATGTAGGTACATTGATGGTGGCAGCTACTATTTTTGTGCCTCCTGCCCCACCCCAACTTGGCACCTGTAGCTGATGCCCCACTTGTCACCCCTTTTCCTTAGTTATGCTACTGGGAGAAGCTTTGCTCCATACTGTTGAGGTATGTATGTGTAAGACAGTGAAACTATGCAATACACTTAAAAAATGGGCACAAAAAGAGCAGAAAAGAAGAAGATACAGCCTGAATAATCACTAGGAGCATGGTTCTGAAAAGTGTAGAGAGAGCTTTTGGGACTAAATTGTGGCTGAAGAAACAAAGTGAAGATGTCTCCTGTTGATTTCACCTGTGTGGGGAAACAGGTCTTTCTGTCTGTCTTTCTGTCTGTCTTTCTGTCTGTCTTTCTGTCTGTCTTTCTGTCTGTCTTTCTGTCTGTCTTTCTGTCTGTCTTTCTGTC
>NW_017728943.1:46162686-46180521 GCF_001723895.1 Crocodylus porosus
TGTCTGTCTTTCTGTCTGTCTTTCTGTCTGTCTTTCTGTCTGTCTTTCTGTCTGTCTTTCTGTCTGTCTTTCTGTCTGTCTTTCTGTCTGTCTTTCTGTCTGTCTGTCTTTCATTTTTTTTGTAACTAAATAGGCTTGTACTTGATTCCATCACCAATTTGTGATCCTACTTGGAAACCTGCCAAAGTTTTAGTTAACCACTTGGTTCAAAGAGTGTCATGTCAACTTTCTATTATGGGGGATCTTGAGACTGCAGCTGTTTCTTACCATATTATAATTGTCCCAAGCTTTCATCTGGAAGGAAAATCAAAACTGCTTTGGCCGTGTTTTTATAGAAGACTGTGATATCACAGCAGGCAGGAGGCTTTAGTATTTCACTATATGTAAAGTATCGTTGACTTCTTCATTAGGATTATGTCTGTGAAGTACTGTTAGTCATGAGCAAAGATTTCACAACTGGGCTTGATCTTAAAGTTAGCAGTTGTCTGTCTATAATCTTCTTGGTAGGTTACTGGAGCTTTGTGACCTGTTGAGATAATCCTGTAGCCAATGGTGGAAGAGAGATGAATACACCCACAAATCCAGAGAAGTGAGAACTCCCTGTGAAGGCTTGGTAGATGTATCTGCAGCTGAAAAAACTTCCATGGGAGCTCTGTGGTTTGTGGTACAATTGGAACAGGATAAGCTACGGTCTCGGCCCAAGACCAGTTGTTTGACGCAACACAATATTTCATGATAATATCTGACATGAAAGACTGCAGGCTGTGAAGGGTACTGTATTTCCTGGATATCCAAAGGTTGTATAATTTCCAGAATCCACTCTGGTAAAGCCCCTGCCGTTGCATGCTCTTGGTTTCTGCTTGGCAGAAGATGGAACATAAAAGCAATCTTCCAATGTTGAAAGACTAAAAATGTGATACCTCTTTCGTTGAACCTTACAGTGACCCTAGAGAATTTATTTTATATTAGAAAGAGATCCATTTTCTGTTTGTGGTCTTTTTTTCTTTTCTGTGTACCAACCCCCATAACACAACAGTTGAAATTTTGCCAAGTAACCTGGCAAAATTTCAGCTGTAAGACTTATATGGCAAGACTCAACTCTGATATTCTGTTCTCCCTCTGGGCCCAACAGTTCTCAGGGTTATCTCTGAGAGGTTCAGCTATGTAGGAGTAGATTATCAGAATCTAGTTCTGCTACATAGGAAGAAAAAAAACTCTTAGATTTAAGTCATAGCTAACCATCAGTCCAACAAAACAAATTCAGGAGTAGAGGAAACAGATTCAATCTTCGTATAACTGAACTGTTTTAATGAAATTACCCTAATGAGTACTTCGGTTATGGCTTTGTAAGGACGGGTTGTAACTATGTTGTGTTAGAAATTTATGAGAAAATGGAGAAATTACACTGTTTAGTAGGCAAGAGTTCATAACTGAAAAAATCCTTGTGATTCATATCACTTCATCACTGGATTTTTGGTAAATTTTAAATCTCCAGTTAATTCAAAGAACCACAAAAACATGAAACTGAGGATGGTAATATAACTACAATTCTGATCAGTTTTTAAACTTGTAACTTCTATAGTGGCAGAAAGAGAGACCACCCCTATGGAGGCAACTCTACCATATACCTACAGTATCACAAACCCAAAGGCCCAAATCCAACTCCACTTTGAGATAAGTTAGCAGCACTTGTACACCTGAAGTTAGCATTTTGGGGCACTTAAGAAGATTTTACTTTCCTTCCACAAGTGGGTAGGATCTAACTATGTAGAGCTCAGAAGAAAGAAGACCCACCCACCTTTGAGCCCAAGGTAGAAAACTTGCCAAGAAGACTAATATTCTAGACCTTCCTCATTCAGAGTGGGGTTTGAACCTACACTTTCTGCTTCCCAGGAAAGTATAATCACTAGGTTGCAGGCTAGGCATAGTCAAAAGTGCGCGCGCTTTGCCCTACCGGTTGAATCTGGCCCACTGGGGAGCCAAGAGGAGAAAATATATGGGGACAGCAAGCGAGAATGCTGTTCCTGTCCTGACCCAAGGATCTTTCTACACTTTGCTTTCAACAGTAATGGGATACCTTCTGCTTTGCCTTGGGGGCAGGGCCCAGAACTAAGGGCCACACCAGGACTCTGCTCATGTAACTGAGCTACACCCCTTAGCATTCCTGAGGTTCCTCAACTCTAGTAGTTTTTAAAAAGCAAAATGTTTTGTTTTGTAACTGAGGTATAGATTACAATCAGCAGCCTGTGGGCCAGATCTAGCCCCTGAAGAGTGGATCCAGCCCATGGCTGTCTTTCAGGGCCAGGGTTTGCAGAGATGGCATCCCTAGGGTCCTGAGGCTCACAGTTTATCTCAACTCAATTCTTCTGGTGAACTCCACAGAACTGATGTCCCAACCCTACCTCATCACATAACATTTGTTCTTCTCCAAGGCTGTTGGCAGTAGCAATCTAGGCATAAGTAGTGAGGGAGGGGGCACAGGAGGAAAGGCAGGTGAGAGCTAGGTGGCAGGGAGTGCTTGGGTGTTAGCAAAGGCTGGTGGCCCCCAGTGGTGGACAGATGGCAACCAGTCCCACTGGCCAGGTGGCAGCCCCCTGGTCTAGGTGCTATACCTGACTTACAGGTGGCCAGGGCAGCAACAATAAATGAGACCTTTGACCATGCCGGTCATATGGGACACACTGGTTTATTGACAGATTAAACAAAACAAAGCGGCACGAAACATTACATGTGGGATGAATAGCCTTGCTCAGTGACATTGCTGGCCAGGTGCAGTCATCAGGCAAGGGGACTTCTGCATATGTGCACAGTGGTGTCTTCAGTTCCCGGTACCCAAGTCACTGTTCACAAAACTCTTCTTTTATACTTTTCAGTCCCTTTGTTTGCTGTCATCCAATTAAGTTCTACCTTTCCTTATTTAGATTCTAGCTGATTTCATGCTTATATCACTTGTTGATTCTTATTCATATTCATCATATATTTGTACTATTGCCTCATATCTTGCAGTTGTCTCTGTTTGTTTCCTCTTTTTTTCCCCTCTCTTGCCCCCATCCACATACACAGCCAGCAAGCTTGTAGCAATAATATGAGAGTTATTTGTAGATCAAAAAGGTGCATTCAAGAGTGTTACTCCTCTGCCAAAACAAAAATCTCCCCACTGTGGTTAGTCTAGAGTTGGTGGCCAGCTTAGACCTCCATATGGTTCTTAACATGACTTTAACATATGTCATTTTAGACATCATATTAATCTATGTGTAATGTTCATTAATTCTATAGTTTTGTTGTTTGAAGGAGGTTACCAACAGTTAGTTAACTGTTCACTATGAAATAGGTCTACATGAAGTGGGTTTTACAAGTTAATTTTACTCTATGTATGGGGGCACGTACAATAAATTCCTCATTGGGGCACTTAGTTAAACCACAAAATATCTGGAAGCTTGCCCATCATTGCTTCTCACATTTATTTCAACCTTGAAAGGACAGATTAGACATTGAACAAAAATCCACTATGGGGAAAAATAGTTGGTTAACATTGTTCACACTCTTACACCAAGTGACAAGTAAATACTGTTGACAAACCTGGTGTTAGATGGCCTAAGGCAGCGACCAGTTCAGTGAAGGAATGTATGAGCAGTATTCAGC
The DNA here is from genome assembly GCF_001723895.1 of Crocodylus porosus. NCBI lineage: Eukaryota > Metazoa > Chordata > Crocodylia > Crocodylidae > Crocodylus > Crocodylus porosus. Next base: position 46,166,329 of record NW_017728943.1, read on the forward strand.
ATGATAGAAGCCACTGGTGAAATTTCAAATTTCTCATGAATGGAGGGACTGCATTTCCTTCACAGCCACACTTCACTTGGATTCATCAGTTCTTAAAACCTACAGCCAGAAACAACAGGTGGGAGCAGGCTTATTTAGGGTGCTCTCAAATGATAGTCCTCCTACACATTAAGAGGGAAAAGAGCTATTGATGCAAACGGTGCAGATGGATCCCCAGCTCAGAAAGCTAGTCCTTTATTATATGACTCAGGAACCAAATGTGCTTTTACACACCAACTGCAGCCAAGGCACGTTGCAAACTTGAAGAATGGATTCAGCTTTGACTCACTCAGTAAAATGCTTGTGTAGAAGTGTATCATCTTGCTGCTTTTAAACAGCTGAATGTCAGAACACTGGGGGGGGGAGGTTAAATGATTTCCTTTTTTAGAAAAGATGTTAAAACCAAGCATGTCTAATAGCAAATAAGTCAGTGTATATAAAATGCCTTGAACATGCAAAGTATATTATATGTATTTAGCAATTCTGACTATTTACCATAATAGTACTATTTCAAGAACTACTTCTTTCCATATAACAGGTTCTGAAAATAACAAGTACATAAAAGAGTACCAGGAAGTCAAATTAACTTATAGCAGGATTTATACCAGGATTAGAATGTTTTGAGTATGGCCTTCCATGTTAATTTACAATGGATAAAATAATGTTTAAATAGACAGCAACATAGAGGGATGTAGTTTATTAACAGCAACAGAATACAGTTTTAAAATTAGTTTGAAAATACCTAATAAAAAATAACCAAATTAGAGTCTGATTCTAAATACTGGCAATAAATTATATCTAGTTTTCAAATACTGTAATTTTTTAACACTTTACTGTGTTTAAATCTGCTTCTGGTGTATACCAATGTCATACCAATATTTCAGAATGTTTGGTTTTATTATTAGGAAGACAGGAATAAAAAAAATTAAAAAAAGGATTAAACATGACACACATGCCTAAAAAGGAACTATTTTAGTTTTCTTTTTTAATCTCAAATCATCCAAATAATGAATAATCTAAATTTTCAACCAACTTAAACACTGGAGCCCACCTTTGAACTTCAGCATCTGCACCAGTTCTAAACATGATTTCTCTTTGTCGGCCACAATCCATTTGATGTGTGAGAAGACTTGGCTGATGCATATATGTAATATGCTCATTAGTGAATAAAGGTTTTTGAGGTAGAGAAAAAAGTATTTTAAAGACACTGAGCAACAAGCAAGCTTGTCCTAAAGCTACTTCAAATAACAGTTTAAAGAAACAAGGAATACATTTTAATTGTTTGCTTAAATACCAGTTCTCAAGCATGCCCCACCCCAGAATGTTTAGTCCCAAGAGATTAGGACTATGACTAATAACAAAGCACTCCTAAGCAAAAAAGCAAATCACTGGGTTTAACTTCAGTCTTTTTTTGTGTCATTGTTAAAAAGAGCATTCAATACAATCCCTGAATCATTAAATATGGGCACACATCTTCTGATTATTCCCTTTTCTAGAAACCTGGAAAAGTAGCAGACCTTTTTAAAGAAATAGTTGGAAATCTTTTTGCCCCCAAATTGGTAAAAATAACTTCCCTCTCCACATCCCCCCCCAGCCTCATTATGCAACACGAACAAGTAAGTTTTGTGGAAACTTTAAAAAAAAATCTGAGATAGAGAATTAATATGAACAATTTCAGCTCAAATAGTTAAAGTTGGCAAACTGGAGCTTATTTATAGAAAAAATAGGGAAAATTTAACTATAAACATTGAACCATCAATAGGTAAAGCACTGTATTAAGCTGTCTGAGTTTTTGGATGCTGAATGCTCTGAACTTCCATAAAGATGAATGTAAATGCTCATTTTTAGGCACTTGTGTGAAAATGTTAGTTTATGTACTTAAACATAATTGTAGAAACCTTTGCTTTTCTAAAGATGATGGCACTAATGCCTTGTTTCCTCCAAAAGGAAGTAACAGTCTTTGCACTAATTTTTTTGTATCTTGCAAATCTGTTTTTCTCTTTGCTCACATACGGTTAATGACTGTGGGATGTGAATAAATAAAACTTTACAAGATAGAACCCATAGAGGGATTTGATGGGAATTCTTTCACCAGGAAAATTGCACAGAAATCTCTGCTTACTGCAGCTCTAGCTTGCTTGCTTGCTTTCTCCTCAGGTTGTCTGTCATATTTCTTCCACTCTCTGTAACTCTATAATTGTAGGCTATTGTTTCAGCATTCAAAGCCAGCTGTTTTCCCCCTGTAAAGGGAAAGATCAGAAAACTGAATTTGCCCTTGTCAGTAGCTTTAAATCTAATCAGTTTGCAGCTGTTGCCGGGTTACAGTGCAACTCTTGAAGAGAATTTCAATTAACAATTATATTTAGGAGACAGCTGGAGATAACAGCTATCAGTACTCTTGTCATATACCCAACATGGGCTTCCATCCTACACCCACTGAAGTCAATGAGAGAACTAGGCACCATCTGAAATTCACTTCACTGACTGAAGAAGTTAGTATGTCAAATGACCATCAAATGGGCAGAGTTTTCTTGATCTGGAATCAGATTGACTACTCGGTTTTTCCTTGCAGGCTGATAAACAGGTGGTCCTCTTGCTCTGGCACTTCAGTCTCCCACTCTTGGATGTATTGATTCGCATACTTCCCCCAGTCTAGCTATAAAATCCACCCACTCACAAGTGAAAAACAAAACAGGAAATCCAGGCAGACTATCCAATAGCTTGGTGGTTAAAGCAGTGGGATGTGAGAGGCCCCTGCTGCATGTCCCAGGAGTTCACTAACAGTACGAACTCTGTGGATGTAAGCTCCCCCACTCCCCAACTGCCCAATGAACTAGTGCCCTACTGACAAGGTAGGCCAGAAAATGCTTATTTTAAGAACCCCTCTTCCAGGAGTCCCACTTGAGCTAGGGACCCAAACAGCTCCTGTGTGGATCAGGATTTATGTCCACTGATGATAACTCAGGCATCTGTGAGGTCAGGCTGCAGAAAAGTAGGTACCTGGGGCATGCTTACAGGTTTTGGCTGCAGCTTGGTACGGGTTTTGAGAATATCAGCAGTACTTATCTGTTTAGATACCTGAAGATCTTCAGCCCCCTGAGCAGGGTTGGCTCGGCTTGTCCCACTTCAGACCCCAAGTCACCACAGAGATCTCTAGTTCTGTGCTGCCTACGTGAGCCTTTAGGACTACGGACATTGATCCCTCTCCTAACTGAATAAGCTGCTTCTTAGACAAAGCAGGTGAGTTGAGTCTGTCACAAAAATGATGCTGGTCAACTGATCCTGTCACAAACCCAAGCCAAAACCCATCTCCTAAGCACAGGTGATGCTAACCCACACCATTCACAGTAGAAGGGCTGGTCTCTAATCCAGGCAATTTTGCAGTAGCTGTAGGCAGGACTTGCTTTTTCTTTGTTCTTAACAAAGGATACAAGCCTTTTTGTGCTCTTGTTCAGGGAGACTGAATTAAAGTCTGCATCTGGCAGCAAACTCCCCTAAGGCTGTGAATAATCATCAGCAGGGGATCATCTCATGACTGGATTTTGGCCAAGCCAGCAAACAGTGAAGGGGGAGAATGGGATGGGACAGGACTTTAGCTTGGTCAGTGAACGGCAGGCATGATGAATGGGAAGAAAACAGGGATTTTTGGCCTGGTCAGCACACGGGAAGAACACCTGAAGAAAAAGGGGAGGAGGTACCTAAAAGAAAAAAAAAAGCTGAAATGGGGGAATGCAAAAATCTATAAGTCTTGGTTCAGACATGATGCCTTGTATTAGACTGAGGAAATGGCAAATATATATATATATAGATAGATAGATATAGATATATATCTTTTTCTGCAAGCTTTCGGGCTCTGGGAAAATGAACGAGGAGGGGCGTTTGAGCCTGAAAGCTTGTAGAAAAAGATGATTTTTTTTGTTGCCATTTCCTCGTTGGTCTAATAAAAGGTATCCTCTCCGAACCAAGAGTTCTAGAGTTTTGCATTTCGTTTTGTCTCTGACCAACACGGCTATCGAGTACATCCCTGAAATGGGGGTTCGGAGGACACTTTAAAAAATAAAAAAAGCCAAAGGCAGAGAGGAAAATAAATCAATATTGAGGAGAAATGACCTCAAAAACCCGAAACAGGGCAGAAGGACGTGAAGAGGCGCCCCTGCTGAGGAGGCGGGGGCTCATTAACACCGCCCACCCCTCAACCGCTGCCCGTTACTAGGGCCACGGACTATCGTCAAGAGCCGAGCACGAGTACAACGGGGGCAGACAGTTAACTTCGCCCCCTCCCCATAGCGGAGTCTGAGGGAGCGTGGCCCCACCCCCTCAGCCAAGCCTCCGTCATTGCCCCGCCCCCTCCCTCCCCTCGGGCAGGAAGTGACCTCCGCGCGCGGAGCGGGGGGGGTGCCGCGCGCGCGCTCGGTTGCTTCGTCACCAGGAGCCGCTGCTGCGCGAGTCGGCGGGGCCGGGCGCGGCCATCGCGGCGGCGGTTGGGCGGCCGTTAGCTATGGCCGCGGGCGGGGAGGAGCGGCGCGGTGCCGGGCCGCAGAAGGAGGTGGCGTACAACCGCCTGCTGCCCTACGGCGCCCGGCTGGAGGCCGAGGCCGCCTCCCTGCTCGCATGCATCAAAGGCAACCTGGGCCGCGCCGTGCAGCTCCGCGAGCTCTGGCCCGGTGGCCTCTTCTGGACCCGCAAGCTCGCCACGTGAGTCCTGGGGGAGGCTGGGTTACGGCGCGGGGGCCGGCGGCGGCTCTGTGCCCTTGAGTCCGGCTCGGTGCTCCGTGCCCGAGGCTGGGCCGCTTCAAGGAGCGACAAACCCCTCCCGCTTCCCGAGCCGGTTGCAGTGCCTGGGGCGAGTCGCAGATTTCCACAAGTTCAGGGCTGGGAGGGACCTTGTGAGATCATCGGGTCCAGTCCCCCTGCTCTGGGTTGGAAAGACTGCTGGGGCCAAATAACCCCTTGAAGTAAGGGGTTGGGAGGGTGTCCTGGAGGCTGCAGGGTGCTGAGGGTTCCGGGTGGGAGCTACTTGTCTTCCTGCGGTGGCTGGGATGGGCCTGGAGGTTGAGTGTGCCTTTGCTCCAGATACGTTCAGGGATGTATTTAGTAACCGTGTAGGTCTGAGACTAAAAGAAATGTGAAACTTTACAACTCTTGGTTCAGGGTTGATAGCTTTTATTAGACCAACTAGGAAATGTTTCTTAGTTCAGATCATCTCTTGGTTCAGAGGTGATACCTTTTATTAGACTGACTAAGAAATCTTTCTTGGCTCATCTAATAAAAGGTATCGCCTCTGAACCAAGAGTTTGAGAGTTCTGCACTTCTTTTCTAGGCAGTGGTTGTTGGGGTAAAGGTGGCTTTCTGGTCAGCCTCCTGCAGCCCTGCCACTGAGTTGGAAACCAGTCACTTGTCTAGGGAATGGCATGTTGAAGTGCCCCCTCGGGATGTTTTGGGGTGAGGGGGGGGTGTTGGTGTAAGGACATAGGCAGACAAGGTTATTTGGGTAAGTGTGATATCTTCTGTTAAATAAAACCCAACTGCATAGTTGGAAAACTTGCTCTTTGCAAGTTCTGCATAGTGGCTTAAGCTTCTTTTTGGCCCTGGAGAAAACAACAGCAGACTCCCTCTATGCCTGAAGAAGGGTGTCTGTGCCTGAGAGCTTACAAATAATGTTTTTTTTCCCCCAACTATTCAGTTAGGTAAATATAAAATCTTGTATTAAACCAGCTAACTTTGTTTCTGTCAGGATGGGAATCTTTCCAAATGGGGATTCAGTTCAGGACGATGCAGGATTTAAATCTTGTAAAATAAAGCCTTGAAAGATTGCATTTGTGCTGCACTGGTTCAGTACCAGAAGTCTTGGTGTAAACACAATGATTGTTCAATTGTGTTAACAAAATCCTAGCAGCGGCAGAAAGAACAGGGCATCAAACATGGCCTTCCCTAACCCACTCAGAGCACTCATGCCAGTGCGGGTGATAGTGCTGGTGAGAACAGTTTCTAAAAATCCCTCCTGCTGGCAAAATCAGGAAGCGTTTTGATTCTGAGGACTGTGTCAAAGTGCAAGTGAAAATTTCCCTGGGTACTAATGATGCTCTTTCCTGCTCAGTCTTGTCATATGATGCCATTTTTATAAAAATGGACTGCCACAACTATAGTCAGTGCACCACATCCCTGTGATTAAAAATTCTGTCTTTACTAAATACTGTGTATCCCTACAGTGGTGACATTTGTTACATATGCAGACTAATGAGCGTCAAGTTACTGTCAAGCTCTGTGATGGCTTGTGTTTAATTGTCGTAAATGATAAATAGATTGTGAAGCTGATCTGCGCTTCCAGAATTTTAAAAAAAGGAAAAATAATATTTGAATATGCTTTTTGAACATTTAAGAATTTAATAAATATCTGGGTATTTAAAAATCTGGTTTTGTAAAAATAAATAAATAAAACCCCAACAAAAAACAGTGCTAATGACCTTATGTTTACCAAGTAGCTTTCTTGGATAGAATTACAGTGCTAGTTGCAAAATGACTTGCAAGATTGCATTATGAGACTTTTGTACCTGATTGGACATGGTGATACTGTTTTTCCTGTAGACATCTGCTAACTCATACTGTTTACAGTGATGCCTCTTGTTTTTTTAAGTCTTGTGGCAAAAGTTCATATGCCAATATTTTCAAAACACTTGTGGCAGTTGTCAGTGGCCAAGAGGAAGGGCAGCCTCTTATAGGTAGGGTGACTTGAGAAAGCAGCAGGACACTTGTTAGCATTAAGCCTTTTGCAGCTTCAGAGTGCGACTGTTTTATACACTAGCGGTTAGTTTAATACTGCTGGTAGTTTAATCTGTAGGACAATACGCGTAGCTCATCCAGAATAGCTATTATGCCACTTCTGTGAATCTCAAAAAGAACAAGCGGGTGTAATTAGTGTGCTTTGCCACCTATTCTTTGAAGTTTGAATTCACTGTAGGTGTAGTGCAGCTTGCACGATGTCCTTTATTTTGTCCGAAGACTTCCCTGTTGTAATATAATGCATTCCAGAGCCCGGAGTCCACGTTTTTATGTTTGGTGTGGGGAGCAGAGGGAAACAAAACTTGGTGCTAGTTTCATATTCGCTTCTGTAGTTTCACTCTGCTTTTGACACTTCTGTTTCCTTAACTTGACTAGACAAAATAGTTTATGTATGAAAACACATCATATGGGTCTGAATATTTTAGAATAAATTTCAGTATATGAAGATTTAAGTATTTTGGCCTGAGTCAAACTGACGTCAAGTGAAGTCTTTCATTTTATTGTCAGTGCATTATACGGTCTGTGGTAATGGGTAAAAACTTCTTCGCATCTTGAATCGGGGTGGATTGATTTTTATATCAGGTCCATTTAAATAACTGATTTAAATCAGCAAGCCTAAAACTGGATTTAAATAATTGATTTTTATCAACTTTCCCATTGCATTTTTTTTAAAAGAAAGGTGTGTTTTCATTGGTCGATATAATAATTTAATAAATGTTGATTTCATTTTCAACTAAATACAGTTTTTACAGTAGCTCTGTAAATATGCTTCCACATGGCTCCTTACTCTGCTCCACTCTCTCATCTACACAAGAAAATACCAGCAAACCAAGACTCCTTCTCCCTGTGACTTAACCCACCACATCCTTCCCCATTTCTCCTCACTCCAAGAAAAAATACCCTCCCTGCTAATAATCCATGGTTTGTGGTCTTATGACCCTCTGGCGTTGTGTGCTGCAGTATTTTAGTTTTCAGACATGGATAGAGGATTTGAGAAGTTAATGTTTACATCTCTGTACACATGCAAAGGGACCAAGGGCCATTTGACTAAAGTACCCAGAACCATTCAGAAGCAAGGGGTTGGTAGTTACTGAGCAGGTGGTTGTTTTTCCATGAGCTGGAGAGTAAGCCTCCACTGTAGGTGCAGAAGCATAAATACTCATAATCTGAAATCTTGGGTACAGAGAATAAAACAAGTTTGATACCATCCATGTGGGCTCAGTGGATAATCCTGTTTAAGGAGTACACATGGTATCTGCTGAAGTCAGAGGCCAGGTTTCAACACTTGATATGACTTTGCAGATCCTTTGCATCCAGTAGTATCTGTCCTGCATCCCTTTCAGGATCAAGCCCCCAGTATGTGAAATATTGTGCCATATTTTTAAAGCCTGACCTCAAAAGTTGTGGTGGGGCAGGGTGTCCTGCATTCTTATATTGAAGAAAATTGGCTTTTAATTCCAGGGTTTGAGACTCATTGACTCAATGTATTATTTAAATTCTTTTAGTGGATTATGTTCAGCTCACCTTAAAATGTAGTTTGGCTTACTGCCACAGTTATTTTGCATGTTTCATTTTGGTGATGTAAATGTACTCTTGCACAGTGTGGGGGGACAGGAATGCTTTCTCCCATTAAGCAGACATTCATACAGTTTATTTTTGTCCATGTGTCACTTAATGTGAGTTGTCCGTTGAAGTCATGGGGTTATTTTTCACAAGTGAAATTCTTTGTATCATTTAGCAAAAAACTAAGATGTAAATTTTGAACCAGTTTCCATTATAAGCCCTAATTTTAGTATTCCCAGTTCCTTCCAGTTTGGTTAGCAAATTCTTTTGTCCTGTGAAGTGGTGCATTTGTCCTGAAAGCAAGAAGGAAAACTTATAGAAAACATGTTATTTTTTTTTTAATTGACTTAGTTTGCTTAGATTTTATCTAGTTAAAAAGCTTCCGTTTCCCTTTTTTGTTAAATTTTCTTGAAAAGTTGTGCTTAACCAATACTCTTGAAATAGTGTCTATAGTGGACTAATGTATTATAGCTTATGATTTCTTACAGGATATACAAGATCATTACATACTTTCTTGCATACGTAATGTGTCTTGGAATATGACTTCTACCTTCCCAAAAATCAAGGTACAATGAGGAGAGAAAGTTCTCTCCACGCGTTCCTCCCCAAGTTAGCTGCACAGAGCAGGGACAGAGCTAACTTTTCCTTTTTCCCCCAACTCTTCCCAAAGTGGCAGTGGAAATAGGGGGATGAAAGTACCTTCCCACTTTCTAACCAAACTAGGCTGCAGCTTTTCTTTCCCCCTATACCCAGCTGAAGTCCAAATTAGAACTCTAATTCAAATTGCACAGTGGACGTTCACTGTGCAGAACTAATCTGAGGCATGTTTCCAACTGGCTGACAAAACGAGAGGAAGGAGAGCAAGGTTTTGTTAGATTTCTGATGGACTCCAGAGGATATGAGTCAAAAGGAGTAGAATTTCAAGTTTACTGTGAAATGCTATCTTAACTCAGTATATATGTGTGTGTGCATGTGTTTGGTCTTTGTAACATTAACCTTCCTCTGAAAGGACAATAATTCAATATTTTTTGTTGTCCAGCACTTTTATTTTGGGTGTTTAAAGTATTCTGGAAGGACTTGAGCATAGGGTAGTGGTAAAAGCGAACAACTTCAATTCCCCATATAGTTTGGTGCATGTGAATGGAGGCTTGGGAGGCTCCCAACAGCCTTGTAGGATTCTGAACTGTTGTACCCATGCAGTTCTTATTTATTTGGTCATATTTTTTTCTCTGATGAGAAAGTGTTAGGTACTTTGAACACACTGAGTCTTGTTGCTTTTCCTTTTTAAGTATTGCTGAGGACACCCTGAGTAGACTCTATTTTATAATATTGTCTTGGTGACATTTGGGTCCATTGAAGATGAATGATCTGATTCTCTCCCCTTCCCCAGTCTGCTTGCATAAAGAAATCTCTCTTTGAAGTCGTAAAAATAGAAGCCATTTGACATCTAGTTTTGTTTTCTTCATAGTGAGATGTCATGCTTTGGGAACTAGGGTAGGTTTGTTCTTGTTTCCCCTTTACATTCTTACAAGAGCAATATTTAGTATAGCAGAACTGCTTTTACCTTTTCTGAAACTTGTTAATGGTTAAATTTTTTTAAATTCCATGAGTGCTGGCAAAGACACCCAAGTTTTCTCCTGTATGACACTTCTTTTCTTTCTCCTGATACTAAGTTAATTGAACCTTACTGAGTTTTACTCCAAACGAATTCATGCATATTAGCATCCTTGCCAGTTGTGGTTTGGGCTTCTGCATTAATTTTATTTTCTTAAAAGATTTTGAATACTACATTTTGATGAAATAGGACTGTTATACCTGTTAGTTTGCTGCTAGTTATTTTGAGGCACTTCCTACAAATTAATTGGAAAGTAGAGCATTATTAATAACTACAGGCTGTGGAAAAGGAACTAAATAAGTAATTACCATCACTTAAACCTCCCTTTCAGGATCTTCCTCTTCCACAGTTGATACTGATGTGTGCCCATTGGTGCTTCTGCTGCACAGGCTGGGAGCTGGTATAAGCTGTGGACAGGGCTGATATGGGCATACGTGCCTGGCATGATGCAGCCGCTGGAGCCACTAGCTTCCTGCAGGCTAGATCCCATGACTTTGTGGGCTGGATATAATCAGTTGGTGGGCTGAATCCAGCTTGTAAGCTGTATTTTGCCCACCCCTGCTCTAGTCTCTGGACTACAAAGTGTCTGGAGGAGTGGTCTCAATGGTAAAGGGTGTACTTGCCCCCTCAGGTACAGAGCAGATGCAGGGGGAGGGGCTGGAGGGTGGGAAAAAACAGGGCACAGCAAGGTGTAACATCTTTTCCCTCCTATTTTCAGCTGGAACCAGTTAAATCCAGTTCAGTGGTTTTTACCTGGTGTGAACTTTTAGAAAGTTATGGAGGGGTGCCACTACATTCTGAAAGTTATGAATGGGTGCCTTGAGGCTAAAAAGGTTGAGGACCACTGTTCTATTGAAAAGCACTAGGGGGAGGTGTTAAAGCAGCAATTCTTAGTTTCTCAGCCAGGGTGTCATGGCATCTTTTTAAGGTTAGCTATATGAACATGGTTAGGTTTGCAAACGCTTACATGCATGGTTCACAAGGTAAATCCAGAGATTTCAAATAAGAATCCATCTCTTTTGACCTGTTGTTCTTTTTCTGAGTTGTTTGCAATAGAAGACCTAGCTGTATTAATTTTCTGTAGTTAAAAAATGAATGAAATCCAAGAGCTGGCACTTTCCATGGCATGCCTTGAATATGAAAATGTTGAGAAGCCCTGATTTAAAATCTTCCCTGATTATTACTAATTCTTGGTCTAGTCCAGCAACCGTTGCATATTTCTTCCCTGAAACAAACCTAGAAGAGGATGAGAAAGATGTAGCAAAGCAAGGTCAAAGGAATTTAGGTTTGCTTGTGATTAGTTAAAGTCCTTTTTTTGGTTAGTTTACTAATTTATAAATATGAAGGTTTGGGGATGAAAACATTTTGACTTTCAGAAAGAAAACTGGAAAGAAAAGTATAGGAAAATGAGACATTATCAATTTGAGGAAATGTTGTAAAGCCAAAATGATATGCAGAACAGTTGTGAGGTATGCTTCTCTGGCATATCTCACCCAGGGCACTTAATGTTAAATGCAGTTTAAAATAAAAGCAGCACTTAAGTCTGTCAAAATCACAATAGCTGGACAATAACAAGGAAGGGAAGGTATGCTCCTGTGTATTTGTAGTAGTTCATGGCTGTGCTGCCTATAAAAAGCACCACTAAGTTTTGCTATAGCAAGTTCCCTTTTTTAGTAGGAAGCTCCTCTCTTTATTTTCCCTATCTAAACATGGAAGCAGGTAGGACAGTGTACTAGATTTTTTTGTTGTGTGAAACATTAAGTCTATTTTACAGAAATTAAATATGAAAGAGTTAGGATCTGTGGCACTGACTGACTGCAGCCTGTCTTGCTGTCCTTCATGGAATTTTTACTTGTGGTGCTGCATATGTTCAGGCTCCTTTTTGGAATGCCATCTTCTGCATTAACCTCTGCTGTATGCAATGGAAGCTTCACACACAGTGGAAGTGGAGAGAGAGTTTCTTTTACTCTTTTAGAAGAGTACAAGTGTCTGCTAATGCATTCCCTCCCATCCTGTGTCACTGAGACCCTTAGTAGACATGAAAGTATAGTAAAAGTACAGTGGGGTCTGATGCGGGATACTGACAGTTATGCTTCCTGTCCTGTGACATGCATGACAGGGGCGATTGTGGGATTCTGCATCAGGTCCCACTTTAAGACATGATTAATCTGTTAATTACATTTTAAGCATAATGTCTGTTAGGGACATTGGGCTCTAGCTTAGAGACTATGAATAAATTTAGTGCTTACTTCCACAGCTTATTACTTTCTACTTTCCATGGCCCTGACCCAGTGGAGAAGTCGGGGCGTGTGGCCTCTCCTGGTTGTAGCCCAGGCTGGCTTGCCATGCTGGGCCTTGGGTTTGGGGAATTTGGCAGAGAGGGGGGGAGTTTTATTAATAGCCACTGCTCCTCTGCCGCCAAATTTCCTTGCCTGTCGGGAGCCCTGGAGGCCTGATGGGATGACTTTGCAGGCTGCATTTGGCACACAGACTGGTGGTTGAGCACCCTTGGTCCAAGGGGTTTTGTCTAGAGGTGCACCAGTACATTGGTCTATATTGTATTGGCACTGATAAAAGGAAAATTTGATGTCATCAGCTGTTGGCTTTTTTGGCCTGTGGCCAAAAAAATGGCACACAGCCAGCATGGCAGCTTGGAGAGCAGTGTCTAGCTGGTAAGTCTGTTAGGGTGAAGGGGTGGGAGGAAGGGGCAGATCGAGGCCCCCTCAGTGAGGGAGGGAGTGGGGCAGGCACGTGCTGCCCAGCGGGCAGGGCAGGATGTGGGACGGAGCTGCAAGAGGCTTATTTGTGGGGTGCAGCTCCCAATGAGGCATAGGGGGCATGTCCCCCAGGTCTGTGCGTAGGGCTAGGGCAGGCTGCCGCTGGTGCTGGGGGCAGTGCTGGGCTCTTCCCAGTGGTGGGACTGGGCCGGGGCTATGCTCGGGGTTGGCAGCTGGGGTGGCAGCACCGAGACTGGGCCTACAGGGTGGGTTCCCCTGTAAACTCCCCTTCCAGCGCTGCCACCCACCTCTAACACTGCCACCTACCCCTAGCACAGCCCCGGCCCAGCCCCCCTGCTGGGAAGAGGCCAACACCAGCCCCGGCCCTAGTCTGCAGTGGCAGCCTGCCCTTACCCCTCACAGATCTGGGAGGCACATGGCTCCCATGCCTGCCCTGGGGTGCGTGCAGTGGTGGGAACCATGGTCCCTGGATGAGCTGCTTGTGGCTCTGTCCCATGTCCAGCCCTGGCTATGCAGCGCCGGCCCCAGCCCTCTTTCTCCCTTGCCAATCTGCTCCCGCCCTGCCCCCCAGCAGACTTACCAGCCAGACACTGCTCTCCAAGCTGCTGGGCTGTATATAGGGAATTGAATCAGTATTGGCCAATATGGCTCATTAATCGGCCATTGTTATTGGCCCAGAAAATCTTTATTGATACATCCCTAGTTTTGTCTAATAGTGACAAAATTGTTGTACTTGATACTAGTACTTGGTGAAGTTATGAGCATCAGAAGATGACATGAGCTCTATTAAACCTTTGGATAACCATTGCAAAGTTTGAAAAATGCACTCAACATCTGATCTAAGAGCTAAAGTCTATGCATTGGGATGTACTTCACCAGTATCTTAAGCCACTTGTTCTTCTGAAGCAGCAGGAGAATGGTATATAACTCCTCCTGTTTGGTTTTAGGTTTCGCCAGATGAATTTTGTGTTGCCGATTAACTAAAATTGGACTACTCTTTGATTTTACATGATACTGGACTATTTCTTATGCACCTGATTATGTATCTGTCTCTCTGTAGACATCATTTACTATATTAGTTGCACTTGAAGCATGTTTGGAATGTTTTATAAACATAAAGACTAGAGACTTAATCATTTTATTGGGGGGGAGGGGAGAAAACTCAGATTCTGAAAACAGATTTTTTTCAAGTCCCTGGATACCACTGCATCTATTAATCTTTTGAATATATAGGTTTCCCTTGCTTTGTGGGTCCTGTATGTGCAAATTCGCACTTATGCAGTGATCCTTCTCAACCTGGAAGGACGTGGGCAGTGGGGTTCCGCAGGGCTCGGTCCTTGGGCCCACACTGTTCAACATCTTCATCAGCGATTTGGATGAGGGGGTAAAAAGCACCCTGTTCAAATTTGCTGATGACATTAAGATGTGGGGGGACGTGGGCACATTGGAAGGATGCAA
>NW_017728943.1:46181231-46201415 GCF_001723895.1 Crocodylus porosus
ATTTGACCTCAGTATTCTTTCCTGCCATGACAGGGGGTCGGACTAGATGATCTGCTCAGGTCCCTTCCGACCCTAGAAACTATGAAACTATGTTTCTGTAGTTGCCATCCCCATTATGATAGTGCCATGTGCTTGTGTGTCCTGCCTGCTGTTGGTGAGTACCAAAATTGTCTTGTAGAAATGGGTCTGGGGGTTGGGTACAGTTGAGGCCTTGAAATAAATCCCCGTTTGTTACATTGTAAAGTGGGTTCCCTTTATGCAAATTTGAGTTATGCACCTTTTTCCAAGAATGCATGTACAGGAGACCCTCACCATTTGCGGGGGATCCATTTTGGAGATCACCATGAATGGCGAAATCTGTTAATACTGACGGGGCTACCCATCAGACCCCACAGCTGCCCCCTGCTCCCTCCGTGAGCCTGGGGACTGACCATTGCTGCCTCCAGGGGAGAAGATGTCGCCCCTGTTCCTGGTGCTCCTCCTCTGCCCACCAAGCTCTGCTCTCTGCTCCACCCTCCCCAGCTCTGCCCTCCCCTGCCCCATGCAGTGCTCCATATCTGGCTTAACTGTAGAGGCAGGAGCTCAGCGTAGTGCCAGAGGGAGCCACAGTGGTGCTCACCCCAATTCGTGCATTTGGCATGGCGCACTGCGAATACTCAAATCCATGAATAGCAAGGGTTTCCTGTAGAGCATAAAGCACGGGAAATGTGTATTCTTTTTTTATGACTATGAACTTATTTATGTGAAAGCTTAATGCTTGTGTAAATAAGTGGTAGGTACCCACAGTCCAAAGAAATTTCCTTATTTACTACTGTTCAGTGGGCAAAAAGGATTTTAATTTGCTACTGGACAATTTCTTATAACTGATGTTACAAGAAAATATACTAACCCATATATTTTATGTAACCCACATCTTTTCTTCCAACACTAGTTGGGAAAATTGGGGTACTAATTATATGTGAGGAAAAGGTGTAGAGATTTGGGCGGTGGAGGGGTGCAGAGTGGTGGTAGCATCAATTAATGCAGCATGCCGTATCGGGCCACAGAAACCCCAGGCCTCTGGTACTTATCTGTTGAGATTTTTTTTTTTCTTCCCCTTCTTTTCTTGAGGCTTTCCATACATAGGTTTTGTGTGGTACTTGGAGCCATGTCATATGTGAGAAAGTACTTGAACACAGTTGTGCCCTTACATTTTTAAAAATCATTTCCTAAAACTGAGTAGTCTTCAAATTATTCCTCTAAGCACGTTTTGTGTTTCTTAAATTAACCTAAGACATTACCTGTGGCTAGGAGGTGCTGAGACAGGCCATTATATAGAAGGAGCTTAGCAAGGCTTAACTTCCTGCTTGAACAGTAATATATCTCCTTTCTGGCCTTGAGTTCTTTAGGTGAGCTAGTCCTCTGGAATCGCTCTTCTTGTCCTCGTGCAGTGTAGCATCATTTCCTTTTAGGAGGGTATTGTGCCAGGCTTGGCTTGCACACACGTACACGGTGTGTTTTAAATGTCTATAAAATGATACAACTTTGTGTAGGGCCATATAACTTCCTTTGAAATGAGGCATACCAAGTGTGTTTGCATTAGTAAATGTTACTGCACTTAAAGTATGGTCATGCAAAGTTTATATGATTTAACTAAATTGCTTTTTTAAAGCAATTGAGACCACCTAAAGTGGTGTGCGTGTGTGCAAGACTACAGGAGAGATAAGTACGTACTGCGCCTTTTCTGAGGGGGAGAGAGAGATTGATTAAGGGAGGCATTTTTGCCAAGGGCTTAACTAGTAAAATGTTTTCTTAAGCACATGCGCTTGTAGGCTTGGCAGTGCCTGTAAGGAGAAATGCAAGGTGCTGCACCTAGGGAGGAAAAAATGTCCAGCACACCTACTGCCTAGGAAATGACCTGCTCGGCAGCACAGAAGCAGAAAAGGATCTCGGAGTCCTAGTGGACTCCAAGATGAACAGTGATGAAGTCATCAGCAAAGCTAACGGCACTTTATCATGCATCAGCAGATACACGACAAACAGAACCAAGGAGGTGATACTTCCCCTCTATCAGGCACTGGTCAGACTGCAGTTGGAATACTGCATCCAGTTTTGGGTGCCACACTTTAAGAGGGGTATGGGTAACCTGGAGAAGGGTCCAGAGAAGGGCCACTTGTATGGTTAAAGGCTTGCAAGCCAAGCTCTATGAGGAGAGACTAGGGCACCTGGACCTCTTCAACCTCTGCAAGAGAAGGTTGAGAGGTAACCTTGTGGCTGCCTCTAAATTCATCATGGGGATGCAGAAGGGAATAAGTGAGGCTCTGTTCACCAAGGTGCCCCTGGGGGTTACAAGAAATAATGCCCATGAGCTAGCAGAGAGCAGATTTAAACTGGACATTAGGAAGAACTTCAGAGTTAGAGTGGGCAAAATCTGGAATGGGCTCCCAAGGGAGGTGGTGCTCTCCCCTACCCTGGGGGTCTTCAAGAGGAGGTTGGATGGGTAGCTGGCTGGGGTCATCTGAACCCAGTACTCTTTCCTGCCTATGCAGGGGGTCGGACTTGATCTACTGAGGTCCCTTCCGACCCTAACATCTATGAATCTCTATGCTAGCACCATGACCAAAAGAGACCTGGGGGTCATGACTGACCATAAGATGAATATGAGCCACCAATGCGATACCACAGCTGGCAAAACAAACAAAATTCTGGCTTGCATTTACCGATGCATCTCCAGTAAAACCCAGGATGTCATCTTTCCACTGTACTCAGCCTTGGAGGGGCTGCAGCTGGAGTACTGCATCCAATTCTGGGCTCCACCAGTTAGGAAGGACATGGAGAAGCTTGACAGAGTCCAGAGGAGAGCCATGTGCATGGTCAGAGGGCAGGAGAGCAGGCCTTGTGAAGAGAGGCTGCGAGCTATGGGACTCTTCAACCTGGAGAAGCACAGGCTCAGGGGTGGCTTGGTGGCAGCCTATAAGTATATAATGGGTGTGCATCAGGATCTGGGGAAACACCTATTCACCAGAGCACCCCAGGGGATGACAAGGTCCAATGGTCACAAACTCCTGCAAGACTGTTGTGAGCTGGACTCAAGGAAAAACTTCTTTACTGTCCGAGCCTTCAAGGTCTGGAACAGACTCCCCCCGCAGAGGTGGTGCAAGCACCTACTCTGGATGCTTTCAAGAAACATTTGGACATTTATCTTGCTGGGATCCTTTGACCTTAGCTGACTTCCTGCCCCTTGGGCAGGGGGCTGGACCTGATGATCTAACGAGGTCTGTTCCAGCCCTAACGTCTATGAAATCTATGAAGTTCACTTCAGGCCAAAGACAAGTTTGTTAAAATTTGTGCATAGCAAAGGTAAGAGCTGTGAAATGAGACGTACATGATACTACAGTAAAAGTAGTACAGTCTAGCTGATTGCTAACTTGTGTTTTGAAAAGAGGATTGATCTAGTGTTGTCTCACCTGAATGGGCAAATAGTGCTTCAACTACAAAGCATATACGGGTTGAAAATTAAATCCATATAAAAACATGGCCTGCCTCTGTACATGGTCTTTTGTTGGAGTCAGCAATTTGAATCATGGCTGGTGGACCAGAAAAACCCACCACCCCAAAACAAAAGTTCAGGATGCTGGTGAACCAGCCTGTTTCTTGCCAGGTGACTAAAGCATATTAATTAACCCACTGTAACGTCTTACTAGAGTTGAGGCACATGTCGTTTACTTTTTTTATTGCAAGTTTGCTGCGGAGAAGAGTCCTAGATGGCATATAGGGTTGGTCTCTCTGCTACCTTGCAGCAGAAATTATTGTTTTGTTGCTAAGAACTGTACAGTGGGATAACTAATTTGTCAGTTTTCGTGCAGTAAAAACATACCTTGGCCTTGAAGAGAGAACTTTAGTTTAGCTTGGGTACTGTGCAAAAACTCATGAAAAATAGCTATTTTTATCCATTATAACATAGCTGCTGACAGGCATGGGGGGAAAAAACTGGAAGGGGCGGTGCAGTAGTTTGACACAGCTCTGCAGTATCTGTATAGATCACATACTTCAGCAGGGCTTTTTGGCACTTTTATGTAAAGTTGATTCAATAGGCTATTAAATTAAAGTGCCAAAAAGCCCCATTGAAGTATTGGATCTGTACAGATGTTGGGCAAGCTGGGTCAAACTAATGGGATGCTTTTTCTGGGCATGAGCTGAGCTTGGGGAGGGGGCATGCTGAATTTAAAGTGCCTTTTTTGTGTGTGTGCATGTGTAAGCAGTCTATAATATATTTTAACAAAGCAAAAACAAACTATTTGTAAAACATTGCATTCTTTTGTTTAAAAAATTATTTTTTGACCTTGTATGAAAGATCCATAAAAATGAAAGGGCAAACTGGTTGGCTATACAAGGCTAATTATGAAAACCTGAATTCTTCATCTGTATAAAGTACATTGAATAAACCTGCGTTAGACCTTCTTCTTAGTCTGTGTACTACCCTTCTCCCAGCATCTTCCCAGAGTGACAGGCCGGAGATGTTTTCTCATTTGCCAGCTCTGTAAGACGTAACAGCACTATCCTGAAAATTCAGCTGTCTGCTTATGCAATCTTCAGATCCATCTCGGTTACTGCTATTCCTTCTTCCTGTAACTTCATAATTGCCTTCTAACTCCCTTACTGCTTGTAAAGTCACTGAAATAATTTCCATTCTCTCCCCCTCCAGTCAGCAGCTCCATACTGGATATCTGAGACTATTTCCTGGTCTCTCTTTGCCCCCTCCCCTCCAAACTTCCCTTCCTGCCTTTCCCCACTTGCTCACCCTACATGCTACTTCTAATGCAAGAGAGAACATGCATGAATGTATGAGAGAGAATGTCTATTTATACTCCTCAGCATCCATGATGCTTCCTTTTGTATTCTGTCATGCTTTGTTTTATATGTACTGATTCCATTTATGATTGCTTATAGATTGCTTAATACCCAGTGCACTGATTTTTCTGATTGAGGAAGTAGATAGTAGAGTCAACTCTGTAGGAGGTGGAGACCAGGAACTGGGAAAAGAACATGATATGCCTAACACGTTACATAACTGCAAGGAAACTTTTCTTGCAGTTGGTTCAGGGGTATAGGTTGTAGCTGTGTTGGTCCAAGGACATAGGCAGACAAGGTTCTTTGGGTAAATCTAATAACTGCAGGATGCTTCCTCAGCCTGACAAAGAGGGTATTTATACCTGAAAGTTTGCAAAGAAGAATTTTTCCAACTGTTGGAGTTGGAAGATATCAGATTTACCCAAAGAACCATGTCTACTTACTGTTTCAACCTTTTTGAGTAGAGAGTTTAGGAGAATTCTGCTCTTCTTGTGTCAGGGTGACCTTTTCATTAGAATAGTTTGCCATTCTGAGCCACTATTCCTGACCTCCCGTGAGAGGGGGTGTGCATATTCTAGAAGGCCATGGATGTTTTCTGCCTGACTCTCTAATAATAATTTCATTACAGCATTATATAAAAAAGGAATGATGAAATGTTTACAAATGAGGTAGCATTCCCAGGGGTGGCCTCTGCATATTTTTCTTAAGATGTGACCCTTTGTGGTATTGAATGTCAGAGGCACTCTGAAAAAATCAGTGCCAGTCAGGACAGCATGAACATTCTCATCTGACACTGAACGTTTGGAGCAGAAATTATACAGCACAGAAAATAAGGAGCGATTTTTAAAAAAGATGTTTTTAATTGCTTGCTATGAAGTCATTTTCCATAAATTAATTTACAAATAATTCCTATGACCTTGCTATAATCTACTAAAATAACAATTGAGGTCAGGTAATACGTATTTGCTGCCGCAGTCTTGAGGAATGTCAAACCACTGAACTGGCAGACGTTAATCAGGAACCAGAGTTTGTTGAAGTGACAAAAAAGCTTCAGATAGTTGTTCTCTCTTCTGAAGACAAATTAAAATGAAAAAAAAATCAGTTTTGGTTTGATAACCAGCGTGCCCTAAGCATTAAACTCATTCAGTTTAAAGAAAGAATTTGTTTGCTTCTTCCAATCTTTGAATAGAACCTAGTGTTGCAAGATCTGCTAGCTTAAATCTCGCTGGATGGAGTTTCAAGAAACAACACGTTTCATTTGTTTAAGATGCAAATGCATTTTTTCTTGTGCGTCCAACACATGTAACATAACTATAAAAACGTCTCTTTATGAGGTGAAAACTATTTTCTACACTTTAATTATTCCAGTTGCCATCCAAAAGCATGATTTAAAATAATGAAATTGGTTAGAAATAGTCATTATTTGCTAACGTAATATGTAAAAGTTAAGAATATAAGGTTGAAATTACTAAATTCTCTCACATACACTATGTTCCTTCCAGGAAAAAAGTCAGCTGCTGGAAATTGGGGGGGGGGAGGTTAAGCAGGGAAATATGGCAATAACAGCTTTTTCAGTAGGAGCCTCTGCCAAGTAAAGTAACTTGGTATGAGCTGCCCCTGTGTGGCATTACTTTCCCTTCCCCAATCAGAGGCTCATGTTGCATCCCACGCGCTCCCCCCTGGGCACCAGCTGGCAAGTGACGGCAGCACAGAGTCCCTGCTCCCAGCACTGATGCGGGCATGGGAGCGGGGGTGTACCCTGCTGCCACTTACCCAGCCAGTGCTGGGGGGAGGGGGGGGTAGCAGGTGTGGCTTACTCCCAGGTGGAAGGGGGCAAGCGGCAGTAGGGCATAGCCCCTGCTCCCAGCGCTGCCACGCCCACATCAGCACTGGGAGTGGGGGTTCTGTTCTGTTGCTGCTTCCAAGCTGGCACAGCATGCAAGTGTGGCAGTGCTGGGAGTGGGGGTTGTGCCCTGCTGCTGCTTGCCCCCTTCTGCCCAGAGCAAGCCGTGCCTGTATCCCGCACCCCCTTGCCCCCGGCTGGGTAGTTTTGTCCCAGCCCCAATCCCTCCCTCACCCCTTCCCTTCCACCTCCCCCAACCCCAACAGACTTACCAGCTGGAGGCAGATGTGTCAACTGCCTGTCACATATGTGTGTTAAGAAACAGGGGGTGAAAACTGCAGGGATGGTAGCTCTTGCTGATGCTACAAAGCCTGCCAAGTTTCAAGGAGATAGGTGCAGGGTTTTGTGGGAAACTGCACCTCAAACTGCTGACGAGCAAAACTCTTGACACGGGTGACACTGTGTGTGTTAAGGCGCAGCAGGATGAAAGCTTCAGAAGAAGCTAACCCTTGCTGAGGCCATGAAGCCTTGCTAGCTGTCAAGGAGATAGGTGTAGGGACCCTGTACCTCCAACTGCTGACAGGCAAAACTCGTGTCATAGGTGATTGTGCAACTAAGTGTCTCTGTCTTGGATCAGAAGCAGTTCTGGGCTCTGTATTGATTCTTTCCTCTCCTTGGTCTGTGGTTTTCTAGGTGTTAATCCTTGCTCGTTAACTCATCTAGTAGCTAGCTACTGTGTATTGAGCTGGTCCCTGAGTGAATCATGATTGATTGGTAACACAGTAACATAGCAGCCAGGCCTGCAGTAGTTCCCTTCCTCCTCCCCTGTGCCCCAAAACTGACACGGTTGCACAAGCACCCATGACACAAGTTTTGCCCGTCAGCAGCTAGAGTTGCAGGGCCCCAGAACCCAGAAGCCCCTGCACTTACCTCCTTAACAGCTGGCAGGCTTTGTGGCCTCAGCAGGGGCTAGCAGGCCTGCAGCTTTCACCCTGCTGCACCTTAACACATACACTGTCACCCGTGTCACAAGCTTTGCTTGTCAGAAGCTTGAGGTGCAGTTTCCCAGAAACCCCTGTACCTATCACCTTGAAAGGTGGCACGTGTCATGCTCTCAGCAGAGGCTACCTTCTCGGCAAGTTTCATCTGAATCTGCCAAAAGACAACAAAGTTATAGCTATTTCACTGATTCCCCATTATACCCTATGGCCGAATCACAGAATCTTTTCCAAATTGATTTGGAAAGCCTAAAGCTTCCAGTGATTTGATTCAGATTCGTAGATTTGGCTTCCAGATCATCCAAATCATCTCTGAATCCAAAGCTTTTTACAGCCCTACTGTTCAGTCTATGTCTGAATCTCCGAAGCAGCACCAAATCTTTCAGATCTGATTTGGCCAAATCAAATCAGAACAGTGATTTGATCTCTGAGTCAAATCACTGTCCTGCAAATGGGCCAAATCAGAACTGAATTCTTGCTGCTTCGCACAGTCCTATCCAAGTAGTTTGGCTTGCCCTATAGCACCTGTAGTCTCTTGCAGTTGGGATTTAGGAGACCAGCCCCAGTGTTTTGCTTGCTTCCAACCCTCAGCCCCCTGGAATTGCCTGCACTTTCTCTTGGAAAATACTGTACCTGCCAATATTTTCAAGGAGAGATTTTTTTTTCTTAATTCTTTCTTTCAAAGAAGGATGTGCATCTTATTTGGGGGCACGTTTGTATGGAACGAAAATACAGTATATAATTGCTTAAATGTCTAGTATATTCCCCTCATTAATAAAGTCTGTATTTAGTTGTAAATCAGCCTGTCATACAGCTTATTAACCAATGAAACTTAATGTTTCTTTGGGAAATTAACACAAAAGCACCAGCAAAAGGCCTAGCAAATACAGAACAAGATTAACATTTATTATAGAGAAAGATCTTATATTTGTCAGTTAAAACTAGTGACTTAAATCATTCTGACATGCTATGCAGTGTTGTACAATTTTCAGTTGCTTTAGGCTTTTTATTTCTCTTGTAAATGTTTTTCATTTACTAGCAGGCTATAACTAGACCCTTTGCTCTAGTGGTAAGACTTTAGGGTAGATTAACTTCAAGTTGTTTAACAACAAAGTTCTTGGGCAGCTCTGTCACTTAAGATGAGACTCTTTAAAGCATATTTTTTATTCCTTTTGTTTTGCTTATAGGTATATCCGTTTATATGGGAGAAAATTTAGTAAAGAAGATCATGTGCTTTTTATCAAGTTGTTGTATGAGTTGGTGACAATTCAAAAGCTGGAGATCAGCATGATGCAAGGATTTGCACGTCTGTTGATAAACCTTTTAAAGTAAGTACTATTCTCTACAATCCATTGAAACTCTTATTTTTAAATATTTAAAGTCCATAACTGAAATAGTTTAAACTTGTTCCACAACTTTATGATGTGGCTTGTCTTCATGCCTTTTAACTCCATTTTGAGCTTGATAGCAACAGGTAGGTGACCTGTTGCTGGGGGCACTGACACTTTTCTGTTTTCCCAGTGGCTGGACATGGGGTGGGGAAGCTTACATGTGGGGGCCACTACCCCATAATGCCACCACTTCACATCCAGCTGTGTGCCAGCCTCCTCCCTCCCCCCTGCTCTGAGTCTGGCTGCCGGGGGGTAAGCTTATTAAAAAAGGTTGAAAACCCCTGCAGTAGACTAATTATTGCTCAGTAAATGTCTTGGCATCTACACGTATTCCCCTATTAAGCTGGAGTAAACTAATTTACTCTGTAGCAGGATAGTACTTGTTAAATACAAGTACTACCTTGCTGTGGAGTGAAAAAACCTGTAAATGCTGCCACGTCTGGCTGGGGCATGAGGTTGCTTCAGTGCAGGGCTGCCTGCTGCCTAGTCCCTCACTGAAGCACCTTTGTCCCCCAGCCAGTCCCTCCGCAGCATGCTGAGCTTGGGGGAGCAGCCCTAGGCTGGCAGGTGGTTCATAGTGTGGTCTTGAACACACCTTTTAACAGCAGTAAACTCCAGAGTGTATTGCTGCTGGATGCACGTTTAAACAGCGCACTCAGGAGCATTAAACTCTGGGGCAAGAAGCCTGGAGGTTATTGCTTCACATTAATTGCACGTGTAGCCATGCCCAGTGAGTTGTATTTCTTGGCTAAACTTTCCAAAAGCTCTGTAACATGTCTTATATCTATAAGGAAGGCATTTAAATGAATGGTTTGTAGATAAATTGGCATTGAAGTGGAATTAGAAGGAAATAGCTAAAAACAGATGTCGAAGTCAGCTTTCTGTTTTTCAGTTTCTAGGTATTCTGATGTGATTCACGCTGGCATGGATAAAGTTTAATTCTAAAGTGCACTTTATTGTCTTAAATTAGGAAAAAAGAACTTCTCTCAAGAGATGATTTGGAATTACCATGGAGACCACTTTATGAAATGTTGGAGAGGATACTGTATTCCAAAACTGAACACCTGGGATTAAATTGGTTTCCTAAGTAAGGTTCACTGTATTTTGAAGCATTTATTTTGGCTTTGTAGTCTTTAGAATTTTGTCAAGTGAGGTTTCAAATTTTGTTTGTTATGTTTTAAAAGTAGATGTATAGTAAATGAGCAAATATTTTGGTGTTTGGCAGTTAAGTTAAAAAAAAAAAAAAATGTTGGATAATCATATACATTCCTCTGTCAGTTAGTAGTTTTTTTCCATGTGTCTTTGTTTTTCATATACTTTTTCAAGTTTTTCTAAGTACATCACAGGATGAGTCTTCCACCATTTCTATTAGGAAACTAAACTGTTAGATCTGATGCTATAGTCAAAATTATAACATCCTCTTAATTCCACAGTGAGATTTAGCAAAACAAATGAGTTCTTTGGTACACATATACCCAATACACATGAAAATGTAATCGCTTTATATAATAGTGGATATAGCGTATTTTCTTCCATATAACCTACATCGTTTCTTCACATATAATGCACACTCCTATTTTCCCCAGCTGGCTTTTGGCGAAAAGCCATCCCCATGTGTCCACCCTTTCCCTGCTGCCAAATTTCCAGATCCTTGGGGAGTCATCCTACACCTCCCCAGCTGTGCGCTGAATTGGGCTAGGGTGTGGGGCTGATCTGTAGCTGGACCTGATGCACTGGGTCCAACCGTAGACATTAGCTCCAGAGCCACCTGGTGACTTGAACCCAGCATGCTGGTACTGAGGCTTTGTGCTGGGTCAGATCTGGCATTGTGACTTTAGAGCCAGTGCATGGGGTCAGACCCAGCATGCAATCCTAGACTTTGGGGGGCTGTCTGACTCAGCATGTAGGTCTGGAGCCAGCCAGGTGGTTCTGGATTTCGTGTGCTGGGTCCGACCTGACATGTGGCTCTCGGCCTGTGCTGGACTCAGACCTGGCATACTGACCTCATCCAGTATGTGGGGCTGGGAGCAGACTTGGCTCCCTAGCTGCTGCCACTCAACCATCTCAAGGATCTTTCTGTCTTCAGGCTCCCTTTCCAAATAATAGTGTGTAATATATATAGAGTATGCTATATGGAAGAAAATATGGTATGCACAAGAAAGTACTTTATGTGAAGATGATTATATATAAGAATTTAGACCTCCAGAATGCTAATATGTAGGTAAATCTAGTTATTCAAAGTTTAATAAAATGTTTCTAAACATGCTTATTTTTAGAGGGGGCATGGAAGCAGTCTGTGACCTGCATATTGCCTTTGCATAAAGCCACTATAGAATGAGTGAAGTCTGGATATAGGACTTTGTAGGGACATTTGGTGTATGCAATACATATTGGCTATTGCCAGTCAAATTACAAAACAATCCTGATTCATAGCCCAGGAATCCTGAATTTTTACTATACAGTCTATTTATAATAAGAACCAAAAAGATTGTGAATTTATTAATGCACTACTAAAGGATTATACCAGGTAGCAAACAAAAGCCTTGTTGTCACATCTTTGTTCATGGTATCTTGGTTATCTCTTTAACTAACTGCTTTTTGTCAGGTAAAGATTCATAGCTTCGTTTGTTTAATTTTCTTAATTTCCTACTCATCTCTGCTCAGTCTGTTGGAGTCCCCTTATTGTACTGTCTGGTACCACTTATGAGTAGATAGAGCTGGTTGAATTTTTCAGGGGGTTGGGGCTGCTGTCGAGAGAGCCCCATGCTTTTGTGAGAGATGCTATAAAATCAAGCTGTGAAAAGTCATTGAATAGCATAGTTACTATGTTTACCTTCTCCCATTCTACCTTTCAAAAATTCTCCAGCTCTGGAAAGTTAAAAGAAAAAGTTAAGAAATTGAGAGATTCATTTACTGTATGTAGTAGCAAAATAGAAAAAGTGGAAGTGAGGAGGAAGCAAAACTCAAATTTTTCAATTTTATTTAAAACCTTCATGCTTTCAAGAATCAAACCAATGAGTACTTCTGTTTGAATTGAACCTTTGTCTTGAGAATTTGAGTGGAAATATTGTATTTAACATTTTTGGAGGAAAAACAGGTTTTCAGACCAGCCACACTTAAAAGTGATGCACACTTGTTTCATTTCTTTAGTAAAATCCTGCATCCCTGTTAAGTGTCTTGACTAGAAAACAACCAAGTTAAGGCTGTGGTTATGTTAGGAAAACCTTTGCTGCTCAGCTTTTCTTTTGATTGTGATACAATTCTGTTAAAGAATACAGTCAAATTAAAAAAATCACACTTTCCTTTTGGAAACATATATGTGTTTATTAGTAACAGAGATCAGAAGAAAACACTATTTTGCTTGGTTGCTTGCTTTATCTTACTCATGTCACATTCTTTTGAAACTGCTGTCATGTATTTTGCCCTATAGGATCTTTTTATTTAGTTTAACATTTGTCATGAAAGAAATAACGGGACACAAATTGGTGTGGTGGGCAGGAGAAATGAATTATAAGATCCAAATGGAGATGGTATAGATGAAAATATTATTTTGGATTAATTATATTTGAAGCTTTCAGGATCTTATTATGCAGTGCGATGTGTTCTCATATAGTGTTCTTTTTGCAACATTGATGCTCAAATTGAATGAGTTCCTTTTGCTGAGTGTGAAAGGATAATTATTTAAATATTGCCAGGTTAATCTTACGATGTAGTTGTTGATGTAAATGTTGTATTCCATTTCACATTTAAATCTCTCTTTTCTTGCATTCAGTTCATATCGACCAGGCTTGTCTTCACCTAAAACATTTGTGCTTAATGTTTTACATAGGTGGTAAGGACATTTTCTGTTCAGCTCTGGCCGATGTGTTATCTTCTGCATGTTTTGTTAGACTGTAACACTTGTCACGCAGGTGTAATTTTTTTTGCATAAATTAATTGTTTTGGAAAATCAATGTTAACATTACACCACTGTTTATGAGAATGTCGCACTGTATTTAAACCTTTCTAATTGTGGAACAACATACCATGTGTGAAGTGGCTGATACAATGGCTATGTGCTAATTACTTTAACCAACAAATATATTTCAAATGGTGAAATGCTAGGATAAAATCTATGTTTTCAGTAAATGGTAATTTGGATTATGGACAAAATGCATATTTATATAGTATTAGAAATGCATGTCGCTTACTTTACTACAAAATATTGAGAGTAAATAGAAGAACAAGAAACCCCTTAAGTAACAATTTCTAGTAGCAAGCTTAGTATGAAATGAGTTTTACCAGTAACTGGAGGGTTTTGACTACAGTGGATTTTTGCCAAGTGGAAACTTTTTTTTTTTTAAAGCTGGCTTATGAACATGTAGAAACATAAGTAGAAAATTAGGATGATATTCAGAAAGATATTTTAGTATACAAACATTCATGATCTGGGGGCAGCGGGGCAGGCCCTACGAGGACAGGCTATGGGACATGAACCTGTTCAGCCTCCACAGGAGAAGGCTGAGGGGGGATCTAGTGGCCTGTTACAAACTAGGCAGAGGGGACCAGCAGGCATTGGGGAGTCCCTGTTCCCCTGAGCACCGCCAGGAGTGACCAGGAATAATGGTCACAAGCTGGCAGAGGGTAGATTCGGACTAGACATCAGGAGGCGCTACTTTACTGTCAGGGTGGCTAGGATCTGGAACCAACTTCCAAGGGAAGTGGTGCTGGCTCCTAGCCTGGGGGTCTTTAAGAGGAGGCTAGACTAAAACCTTGATGGGGCCGTTTGACCCCAGTACTTTTTCCTGCCAAGGCAGGGGGTCGGACTTGATGATCTGCTCAGGTCCCTTCCAACCTTATAAACTATCAAACTATTCTAAAAAAAGTATATGTTTAGTTGTAACACCCATGTACAATATTGGATTGTAAAAGTTAATTTTGGCACATTGGGTGAAATAATGCAGTTTGAAGCTGTGGCTGGTTGACCATTATTTCTGTATAAGCTTTTAGAGCAAAACATTTTATTGGATGGCTAGAATGTCATTTACTGCAGCATGATTTTTTTCATGGGTGGATCTTGTGATGCTTGTGCATTCCACTCTGTTTTTGATCTTCAGTGTTGTGTGTCAGTATTTTAGTTCTTATTGATTTGTGTATTTTAAGATATTGCACACACTCTGTATTCAGAGTGTTATTGAAGGTGTTCCAGGTTAGCTAGGACATGCCCTCTTACATATGAAGAAAATAAGCCTCATAATACTTAACTCTGTTCTTGGGCAGGTTTTTGTAACTTTTGTTTTTTTTAAATGTAGCTGTATGACAAGACTGCTAATAAGTTAGTATGTCTGTCTGTAGTTAACCAGGAGGGCCAGGTAACTTTAAGTGAAAGAATGTTCATTGAGATTTAGAAAATTAGAGATTTTTATAAAGGTAACAGGCAGTATAAGATAGGAATCTAGTGCAAAAATGAGCAAAAGCCACTGCTTAAGAGGGTTAAGACAGTTCATTCAAATCAGTAGCAAAGACAGTAACTAATACCCCTAAGACTGAGTTTTACTTTCCAGCTGTACTACCTTGTCTTGCTTCTGACAGGTAGGTAGTTAAGCTAGAATCTCAAAATCTGTGTTCATTGACTTATAGTTAAACTGGATAATGGGCTTTCACCTATCCTTTATTTTGACAAAATCATATTTGCTGTCTTTTAGTCAATTATTTTTAGTTTGCATTGTGAATCTGAAGATCTGCTTTAAATAGTATTGAAAATTAGTGGAGTGGAAAGACCAGTCTCATCTCTTGTATCAGAAACTGTCAGTTTTAACCTCCTTCCCTCCCTTCCAGTTCTCCAAATACTCCTTTGCATTTCATGTTTGAGTAGAATATGGTGACTTTTTTTATTCCACACAACTTGAAAGACCATTCATGTCAAATTTCAACAGCTTTTAGTATTACAGACTGCTGCTGACCCAGCTCTTTCTTGTCTGTCTCATGCAATGAAATGTACTAGGTTTTCCAATAATTTAATTATTCAGGAATTTTTTTTTTAGCATAACTTCATTATTTGCAACAGGCGTTTGGCACTTTTGCTTGCAGTTTTACACCATTTTAGAAGGCTGACGGCTTCCCTTTAAAGAAATTTGATTTCCCCTTTTTCTTTTAATTTATTTTGTTAGCGCTGGGTAAGGACTGCAAAAAAGTCTTTTATAAAGCACTTCTTCAATTGAAGTAGTGTTGTGGGGAAGGATAAGAGAATGCTGGTTTGCAGTTAATTCTGTGGTGAAGTTGAAGGGTTGATAGATAGTTAGTTCATAGGCTTCTCTGGAGGGCAGAGTGGGGTGCCTGATCTATTCACAGTCTTTTTATGTGGAATTTATTCCCTTTGTGGGATGGCTGAAAAGTAAGGCATACTATGCACGTGGCCAGGATAGAAAATAATTTTAACTGGATTTCAACATTTGATTTGGAGAGCAGTCAGCCTTTCTTCCTTATATCCTGATGAAGGCTTCGGTTCTGTGTTGTCTCTTCTTTTGTTGCTGTGGTGAGGGATGTAGAGTGTTTCTTTTTAAGCCGTGTGTAAGCTACAGCTAAAGTAACAATGATGATCTAACTTCCGTGTAATCTTTTTCTTCAGGGAATCTGGTGAAATGTGAGCTACCATTTTGTATTCATTACAAAGTATTGCTCAGTACAAGGCTGTTTAAAATGTGAAATTGCCCTTTACAATGCCATGGGTATTTAAGATGTCATCTGCTTTTTGAACAAACTTACTATGTGTATGAGATCTGGTTTGAAGGTATTTGGTGTTGCCACGTGTGAAGTTTCACTTAAGAATTATAGTAGAACAGTTGTTAACTTCAAAGGTAAAAAGTTTTGCTACCTGTCATTAGGAGAACTTGTTCAGCAAGTTATTGTGTTAGGAAGCTGGTAAAACAACTAGTCAGTTATAGGTAATTCACTTTATTTAGTTAGGAATATATACACATTCATACAAACACCTTTCCCCATCCTCCCAGGGTTTTAGAATTAGGAGTCTAAGCTAAAATTTACTGAAATAAATTGACTTGATTTGTCTTGAAACTTTCTCTTCTATAATAAATGCCACTTTTTTCCTATTAATGTTTCGAGTTTCTACAAAAAAAAGCTATGATGATTCTGCTTGTTAATCTACAATAGAGTGCAAGATATAACCGTTTAATAATTACATTAATTTTTCACTTTTTGTTGAGATATAGTGAATATTGGAATGGAACAAGGTGTAGAATTAGGGGTTTAGTAAAGTAGCTTTAATTGTTGTGATTAGATCCATGCAGAAGAAAAGGATTAGTTACTGCATGTTCACAGATGGTGTCTAATTGCATCTATATCATCTTGGACTTAAAACAGTCATATGATGACTGTCTTAATTATATGCTGTACTTGAAATACACTAACGTAATTCTCCAATAACCTCTTTCTTTTTTGTTTCAGTTCTGTAGAAAGTGTCCTAAAAACACTTGTTAAAAGCTGCCGGCCGTAAGTATTTGAACTGCTTTCCAACTTTTATGCATATTTTAAATATTCTTTCCCCGTAACACATTGGAACTAAAAAGCATAAGGTTTCGCATTTTTTCCCCTCCTTTGCCAGCATAACCCTTAGCATTTGGAGACAGTTTTGAAAAGGAAACTATTTTTAGTAGTTTGTATTTGATAAAAGCCTTTGTTCTAATGCAGTAGTGCTCAATAGGGGTGTGCAAAATGGGCTGTATTTGATTTGGATTAGGCCTGAATCAGGGACAGTGATGCAATTTCATTGATTTGGATCACTGTCCCCGATTTTTTTTGATTCAGCTGAATCCAAATCTGAAGATTCAATACTGATTTGGAGAATCAGTGATTCGGCCATAGGCACAGTTTTAAGTGTGTATTTTTCGGTTTTTTTCCTACATACCTTGAGGTACCAGGTGTGATTTATGAACGCTGCAATGCTGGGGTGGATGGAGCATCCCACAGGAGCACTTCTGGTCCACTTCGGGGTGCGCTGCTGAGCATGCGGGGTGCGCTGCTGAGCACGCAGGGGGCCCCCCTGCGGCTTGGCAATTGGCTGCAGGGGGACCCCAAGTGCCTTGCACACCCAGGAGGTACCAGTCGCCAAGCCAGGAGGCATGGGGGGGGCCCCCCAGCGCGGTTCTGGGCGGACCCAGAAGTATGTCTGGTCCACTTCCGAGTCTGCTGTGAAGCATGCTGGGGAGCCCCCCGCACTCATATGGGATACTCCATCTGCCCCAGTATCGCAGCATTCATGGTACCTTGAGGTATGTAGAAAAAACATTTAAAGTTGTGTCTCCCTGAATTGTCAAATCTTTCCAAATCTCTCCAAATCAGTTTGATTCAGAGACATTAAAGGGTCTTCTGATTCAATTCGGAGATTTGGCCGCCAAATCAGGCCAAATCTCCGCTGAATTGAATCGGGGACTGAAGCTTTGCACAACCCTAGTGCTCAACCTTTTTCCTGGCAGTCTCTGGTCTGGTCTGGTCTGACTGTGGGCCAGATGGAGGTTCCAATCTAGTGTCCAGGGCCAGCATGGTGGCTACTATCCAGCCACATGAAGCGGGGTAGGCAGCATCCTGAGCCCAACCCCCAAGGGAGAAATGGGGTTTCACTTAGCCCCATGGAGAGGGAAATGTGATCTAGCTTGGGGGGGGGGGGACACGGTGAAGTGGTGTGGCCCAGCCTGGCCCCAACCTAGGGGAAGGGGGGGTGCAGCCTGGCCTTCTGGGGAGGAGGAGGAGGCACAATCTGACTCTGACCGGGTGTGTGGTGTTTGGGATTTGGAAATTTGGCGGGGGAGGGGACTATTTATTATTATTTCATCATTTTAAATCAATATGAAGGTACCTTCATTAGTTTTAAAGGAATGCAACTGCATAATGGTTTTTATTATTTCCTTTTAGCCAGCATCACTAAATTTAATTTTTCAGTTATTCCCTTTGTACCTGAGAGAGAAATGTTTGCTTCCTAGTTCTGCTGTCCTGGAAGTGGATGCTAATTTAGAGGCTAAAAGCCATGTCTCAACCTAAGGGTGAGGTTGGAAGAACTAAAAGCATGATTAGTAGTAACTTTTTGTACAAGTAATTCCATATTCTTGTGGTGCAACACACTAGCTTTTTATGCGCACACAGCTCCCTAAAGAAGATAAAGAATTCTGGAGTGACTATCTTTTAGAAAAGCAGTATGCTTTATTCTAAGGAAGTGGGACCTTTTCTCTCCTTAGCTAAGGTCTCAAATGCCATTAGGAGTCAGCTTATTTACTTGAATCCAAGAGAATTTTTTTTCTTTCATGTGCCCTCTATTCAACACAGGAGAAGAAGGTGGGGAACCTCACCTTGTGTTTGAATACCGCACGGAGCAGGTGGCTGCTCCAGCTCTACCCCACCCCTGGAATGGGAGAATGCATGGGAACTGCTGTGGCTCCAGCTCTGGCCTTCATGTGAATGGGCTGAGCCAGAGCCACTGCATAGGGTAAGCAGCAGCCAAAAGGGGCAGGAAAATGGGGAGACAATAGGCAGGGTATAAGCTGCCTGTCTCTTTTCATGTTGGTTGTTCCTCTGCCTCTGTTTCCCCATTTCAGTGGTGGTGGGGGAAGACTCTCCAAATTAGAGATGGCCCTACAGATTAAAGATGACTCTCCAAATTAGATTCCTTAATGTCCAATTTTAACAAATTTATAAAATCGAATTATTGGGAAGCTGTCTTAAATTTGAAGTAGTCTTGGATTCAGGGAAATGTGATGAATTGTCTCTCACAGTCTTTACCTCAAGACAGTTCTTCTTTATGAGGGTTTTTGAGCTTTTAGATGTAACATGAAGCAGGGGGAGTTGATTACAGGTGCAGTTTTTTTAAAAATAATCTATGGTTCTAATCTTGAATTGTCATATCCTTTAGTTTAATTCTTGTTTTTGTGAATTACTGGTTTGGTTCTGATATTGTTCTTTGTAATAAGTAATTATTGACTGTAGCATGTGAGTACATGACCTACTGTAAAATTTAATTTCATGGCAATCCTCCACCCCTCAAGAAAACACTGACTACACAGTGATTTTTCTGAGTGTGTATCATTTTAGACTTTTCTTCCTTTTTAGGTATTTTCCAGAGAATGCCACTGCAGAAATGCTAGATGAGTGGAGACCTTTAATGTGTCCATTTGATGTTACCATGCAAAAGGCCATCACCTATTTTGAACTGTTTCTACCCACTACCCTTCCTCCAAAACTTCACCATAAAGGTTTTAGGTAAGTATATCTAAATATGCAAGGGACAGGACTAGGAGGAATAATTTCAGTTTGACGGGGGAAGGTTAGGGGGATATTAGGAGAAATTTTTATTGGTGTGATGGGGTTAATTAAGCATTGGAAGGGAGTACAGAAAGAGGCTGTGGAATCTGCATACTTGGAAATTTTTTAAGAGTAGATGATACCAGGGCAGTTGAACTGGTGGGCCTGTAGGCCATATGTGGCCCATAAGAGGTTAAGTTGTGGCCCCTAACTTGGTGTTCTGCCATCACTGGCTGCAGGAGTGCTGGTTGCCATCACCTGTGACTCATCTGGTACAGCCTGTGCTGCATGTAGCCTTCACTGGTGCAGCCCATGGGATATGTGGCCCTTGGAGGCTTAGAAGTTGGGAGAGGCCTGGGTTAGATGAGTGCTAGACCAAGATGGTTTAGTCAGGGATGATCCTACTTGGAGCATGGGTTTGGACTAGATGACCTCCTGAGTGAGATTACTTGCAACCCTACTTTTTGTGATTCTATTAAATATCTTAAACTTTGTCTCTTATATTGTAATACCCAACTGCATGATCAAGGGATTGCCTTTTAACTTCTTGTTTTTGAAGTCTCATATCATGCTCCTTGGAGTTGGTAGTGCCATGGGGTGAAGTGGGCCCAGACCTGGCATGGGGGTGGAGGGGAGGAGTGGGACCCTTGTGGTGGGGGGTGGGGAGGAAGAAGCAGGCCCAGGCAGTGGGGGGATGGGAGGTGTGGACTCTGGTCTGGGTCTGATGTGGGGGGGGAGGATCAGGCTCAAGAAGGGGTGGAGAAGCTGGCCTGCTGTGGTGGTAGAGGGAGCAGTGGGCCTGGCCCAATGTGGCATTGGCAAGGGGAGGGGAGGA
>NW_017728943.1:46201515-46256153 GCF_001723895.1 Crocodylus porosus
ACCCAGTTGGCCTAGGCCTGCTGCTTTAAAGGAGAAAACCCATGGCAAACAGGAAAACCCAGATTCTTGCTAATGACTCATTACTTAAGCAATTAGCTGCTTGTTCAT
This sequence comes from Crocodylus porosus, assembly GCF_001723895.1. Lineage (NCBI taxonomy): Eukaryota > Metazoa > Chordata > Crocodylia > Crocodylidae > Crocodylus > Crocodylus porosus. The sequence continues at coordinate 46,201,624 of NW_017728943.1, forward strand.
AGGTGTTCTCTCCTCCCAGTGCAGGGCTTCCTATGGGCTGTGTTTTGTGGCTGGGCTTGCCTACTCCCCTCAGTCGAAGGGAGCTGGGAGAGGCTCCCAGCAGCAGCTGTGTTTTCCGTTATTCATTTAACCAATATAATTACAGGAGGTTAAGTGAATATTTTTAAAAATAATATTTATATCCCTAAGATTTGCCTGTCTGAGTAGAGAAATTGGAAAAAAGCTGAAATGAACAGCTTTATTTCTTCTCTTTTAGGCTTTGGTTTGATGAATTTATAGGCCTTTGGGTTTCAGTTCAAAATCTTCCACAATGGGAAGGGGTAAGTATTTTCTTTTTCTAGGTACTGTAGAATAGCTTCATGTTTATAGCACTTCAGCATGTTTACAAAAAATAAACCCAACATATTTAATTTGGATGCAGTCAAATGCTGTTCTGTTCTTATCCTTCTCTTTTTAATGTGAAAATAGGAGATGGTAGTTATTTCATGACTCCCAACAAATTGTCACCATCTGAGTAAATAAGCCAGCAAAAAAGTGATTCTGTTTGTTTAAATCTTTATGTTCCAAACAATCAGTCAGTGTTTATGGGGATGCAAATGCTGTTTCAGTTGCTGCGAATTAGGATTAATTGGAATCCCATCAGTGTGACAATATTCCATGCTTCCATATTTTGTAGTGAATGAGAAATCAAGGAGGGGGGTGGGGTATACATACATTTTTCTTGTTTATTTCCTCACTTCCTGATTTTTCTTTAGTCGTAAGCATTTAGAAATAACATGGGAATGGAGGTTGTCAAATTTTTACATAAGACTTGTATTTAAATTGCTGAATTGTAGCATATGTGACATTTGGTTAATATACCAATGTTGAGGGGAAAAATGTATCTTGCCTCCATGGCAGCTGATGAAGGGAGTCTGATTCTTCTGTTTAAAAATCTGTGCAATAAATTATTGACATGTTTTTGGGTTTTTTTTTTCTTTCCTTCCCCCTAGCATTTAGTAAATCTTTTTGCTCGCTTGGCCACTGACAACATAGGCTACATAGACTGGGATCCATATGTACCAAAGGTAAGCTTGATTATTTGTTGAAGTAATTTTTGGTTCTCCTAAAATAGATCTTTGGCAGTGTTACCAAGCTAAATATTTTCTGTAGTGTCCACCTGGGCCATACTGTTACAGTATATAATCTAGGAAGAGGTTAGTATGTTGCATGAGTTAACTGGGAAGGGAATTGACATATTCCTGTAAACACTTAAGCACATGAATTCTACATGCACAGTTCCTTTTAAGAATGGGGCCTCATATGGTATCTTTTTGAAATGTGAAGCTTGTTGTGTTCTCTGAATACCTCAGATGTTTGATTTCAAGCTGTTCATGGCTTTTAAACATGTTCTATTTAATAAAAAAAAATCTGGTGTTAGTTTTCTTGCCCATCTGGAGCTGTTCTTGAGATGTGTTATGCATCCCTTCAGAAATTGAGTTACTTCTGTTTCAGACCTTCCAAATCTTGAGTTAGTAAAGACACAGTGGGGTACTTGGTTTATTCTGTGTTTTTATTATAATTTGAACACTGGAAAATCTAGGCCATTGTCTTTGCAAATCGTCCAACTGAATAATGACACTGGGAAGGTTCAGAGTAATGCCTTCATTAAATTAACTGCATAATGTAATCAAGTTGAGGAGTGAGAGGAGACCATTTCCCCAATTCTGTCTAGTTTTTGTGAAGGCTGCTGCTTGTTCATCATTTAATTCTATCTTTTCCTGAGAGAATACCCAAAGCTGTTCATTAACCATAAAGAAATAGACAACTTTTCACTGAATATTAAACTTATAGGATAATTCCCAGATAGCTACTAATGTCTTGACTTCTGCAGTATATCACTTTTAAACTACATGTTTATTAGTGAATGATTTGAGATTTATCAGTTTCTGCAATAATTGGGCTGCCTTTTTACAAGTCACTGAAATATTCTCTCTTTCTTTTTTAAGTTTAAGTCCATAATTTTCAGTTTCTGTTTTTTCAGTTTTATCCTGCCTCTAGGATGCACGTTTTATTCAGAGGTGATCAGACATGCATATGTGTGTACAGTTCTCTGGTGCCTGCAGTGTTAAATGTTGTGATATTTCTTCTAGTGAGCAAATTCAGCATAATGTGAAAATGCCTTTCTCAAAATAACCCTTTGCTGGGAGCTGGCATTTTATTTGTTGTCTACTGCTAAGAACGGGATCTGCAGTGCCTGTAGGTTCCCCGTGACCAAAATCACATGTGCTGTTTCGTTGCACAGGTAAAATTTACTCTAGTAAATTAATTACAAAAAACAAAAACATGCAGGAATAATTGTTCTGTTCTAAAATATTGTAAAGAAACGTAGAATTAGTACGTTATAATGCTCTTACTAACACTGAGTTACTCTTAAAACAGATATTTACAAGGATTCTGAGAAGTTTGAATCTTCCTGTGGGGAGCAATCAAGTTGTTGTTCCAAGATACTTAACAAATGCTTATGATATAGGACATGCAGTAATGTGGATCACAGCCATGATGGTTAGTATGCTACTTTTATAGTGTATCAAAAACTGTTACTGCAAAGCTCTAGCAGCTTTACAGCTAAAATGAATGTATAAGTGTCTTGGTATTCAGTTCCCTTGCAGAGGCTTATTTTTCTTAGGCTTTCCTTTTGTCTAATATGTATTTAAAAGTAATGTCTTCTCATTTATTTGGACCATTGAGCATGAGGTTTACTTCAGCCCTACTGCTAGTACCAGCTGCACTGGTGATGAAAAATGGAGTGCAAGGATGAGATTTATCCATAGTGGTGTTCTCAGTCTTAGGAATGAGTGAGATTTAGATCCTCTTCTTGGGACTTTCCTACTCAAAGGTCAGATTTTGAGGGAGTGTTTGTGTGCTGTAGGTGGGTGTTTTAACCCTTTAAAGTGGCAGTGATTATAAATATGTGTGCCTGCCAGTTGCTAGCTTTTTTGATGTTTTGTGCCATTATTCCCCTTGCTTCTATAACTTTTGGGGTAAGAGAACTCTGCCTTGTTTTATTAGACCCAGAAGTGACAATTATCTATGACTGATTTCAGGTATAGCTTTGAAAAAAATCATTTAGAAGTACAAAAAAGAACGTGATAATATAAGAGGGAATGGCTGATCAAAGTAAACCAGGAAAATCTGTGAGCAATCAAATTTTGTCATAAATTTATGACAAATCTAATAAAAATACACTGAAACTATCAAGAAGCCTCTCCATGCCTGACCCTTGTAACTCAATACAGTACAGTTGCAACTTATGTGGGGGTTACGGGGTTCCAAAGTCAGCGAGTATAGTTGAAATTGTGTATAGCTGAAATCATTGCACTCGGTGCCGAGCAGCCACCGTCACTGGGCCTGTACAAGGCAGCCAGCTGAGCATGAGCTCCCCAGCCATGCCAGCGCATGCAGGCAATACCATGCAGCGCTGCGCTACGAGCCGTGCCCCGGCCAGCACCTGGCCAGCAGCCAAGTGCGTAAAGCTGAATTTGCATAAGTAAAAGTACACATAAATTGCGACTGTACTGTTCTAGACTTCTTAAGTGCCTTACCCACTACAACCTGGAGGGGGAACCTAATCATATATTTTATCTTAAGTCTGTTGCCGCAAAATGTTGCCAATTCATTACAATGCAAGGTAAAATACTTCTGTAATATTACTGAAGTCACGACCCAACACAGGGTTTCAGGCCTAATTTTCCATAGACCATTCTCCTACTGGGGAGAACAGTTTAACTTTAAGTGCACTGGCCTGGAGCTGTGTTGCTTCATCAAAGAGTATAAATAGATGGCAACACTAAGAGCATTTCTAGTATTATGCCATTGCTTGCCAACATGGCATAATACTATGACTGCATGGAATAAAGTACTCCTTCTCTGTAGGTGCCTTGTTCTAAATGGAAATGCATGCTCAGGAAGCTGATGTACTGATGTTCAGATAGCAAATACGATTTTATTTTTTTTTTATTTTTACTATCTTAAAACTATGCTGTTTTTAAGAATGGATTAAAATATATCTCATTTAATTCTCAATATACATAAGAATTTCAATATGAATGTTTAAGAGAGATCTTTTGCAGTATCTCTTTTCATCCTGGTTATCCTATTTAGTGAACATTTTGTGTGGGGTTTTTTTTTTGGTTTTGGACAGGGTGGACCAAGCAAAATAGTACAGAAGCACTTGTCTGGGTTATTCAGTAGCATTGCATCCTTTTATCATCCTTCAAATAATGGTCGATGGCTGGTGAGTATTAAGTTTAAAGCTTTGATTTTTTTCAGTACTAAAAATATTTTAAGTTTTACAGTGAAAATGTAATTCTAGGACAAATGTCTCTTAAGTCCTTCATTTTTAGTACAGTGTTTGTACTGTTTTTTACAGATTACTGTAATCTACTATTTACTGTAAGATAAAATAATGATGAATATACTTTCTCTTAAAAAAATAAATACCAAAAATACACAGGTGTGATAAGGAAGGTAAATAGAAAAGTAGCCAGAAAATGAGCAAATACAACGAATTTTAACTGGGTACAGTGCCAGCTATGAAACTCAGCTTGTCAAAGTAACTTTGCTGCAATTATCTGTTGTACCTGTCAGTTTTAAAGCACCCATGAAAGCGTTATCTTTGGTTAAGTAACAGGTTTTTTAGCATTTAAATGGCACTTTACTAGTAAGGCATCCTCTAGTTTTGTTGAGCTATCCTATATAAATGCATACTAGAGGTACACCAATACATCAATCTATATCATATTGGCACTGATAAAAGGAAAATTGACGTTATCGGCAATCAGCTTTTTGGCTGATGTGGCCGATTTAACGTTGCCAATAAATGCTGCGTGCATGCGCAGCTGCAGCTCAGCACTCAAGTGGCCAGGAGCACAGTCTGGCAGCATGGAGAGCAGCGTCCAGCTGGTAAGTCAGTTGTGGGGGAGGGAAGGAGTATGGATGGGGACCCAACTGAGTTTCCTGTGGTGAGGGAGGGAGTGGGGCTGGGGTAAGTGCTGCCCAACCGGGGTGCAGCGTGGGACAGATGTCACTTGTCAGGGGGAGAGTGGAGGATCGGCTCCTGCTTCTGCATGCACCCCAGTAGGGGATGGGGGGGGCATACGCCCCCCAGATCTGTGCTCAGGGTTAGAGTGGGCTGGGCCTGGGGACAGTGCTGGGCTGTTCCTGGTGAGGGGGCTTGCCAGGCTGTTCTCAGGGCAGGTGGCAGTAGCGCTAGAAATGAGGCTACAGGATGGGCTACAGCCACCCCAAAGTTTACTGTAGCCCCCCATTGCAGCATCGCTTGCCCAGTCCCCCCACCAGGAAGAGCCTGCCCTCATCCCGCACACACATCTGGGGAGCATGAGCCCCCCCCATGCCTTCCCAGGGTGGTGGAAAAGCTCCCCCTCCTCTTCCCACACCCCTCTGGATGAGCTGTGGCTCCATCCTGTGCCCCGTCCTGGCTGGGCACCACCTGCCGCAGCTCTAGTGCCAGTCCCACTCTGTTTCCCCCGCCTCCCCCTCCCCACAATGCTCCTTTCCCCACTTGCCATCACCCCTTTTCCCCCAACAGACTTGCGAGTCGGACACTGCTCTCCAAGATGCTGGCCTGCATCAGCAATCAGATCAGTATTAGCTGATCTTACTTGTTAAATATCAGCCATTGGTATCAGCCCAAAAAATCTCTGTCGGTGCACCCCTAATGTATACCAAAATCTCATTTTGATTATTCAGTGCAGAATTAATTTTTGTTCAGTACTCGGCTAGTTGGGTCATAAAATCCACTGCTTAAATATTTGACCTAAAAATAGCATAAAATGTTGGTATTGGATAGAGTAGAAGTAGACAACCTTTTCTTATATTGCATCAGGGTGCTGGCTTAACAGGGCTTAAGTCTGAGGTTGGAGGCCACTTCCAACCTAACTCATACCTTGGCTACAGATTTGACTGCTTCCCCTTGCCCCCACCCAGCTTTGCCACTGCTCTTGCTCTGCTGTCCATTAACCAAGCAAATTAGTCTTACCTACTACACTGCTGAAACACCATTATGGGAGGCCAGATAAAATGACTCCATGGGCCAGTTCTGTATACATATAAATAATATGAGTTTAAAACTTTAACATTATGGTTCTCAACAGAACTGTGTGTATCTGCATCTTTCCCTGGATGGTATTCTTTGAAGTAAGAGATAATGTTATCATTACTGCTAACATTTAATAATAATAATAACAATAATAATAAACTTAGGTGAACTAATGAGAATTCATGCGGTCTGGATTTGTTTTTGTGCAAGTGCATATTGGCCAACTTCTAACACAGTTGCCAGAAGTGGTACAGGTAGCCTCTGTATGGCACATGGTGGATTGGGAGGGAGCAAGGAACAGAAAGCAAAGTAGCAGATTGGACAGGAAGCACAGGAAAGTACGCATAGCAACACATCAGGCAGTGAAGTGGCAATGGAGGGGCACTGGGGGAAAGTGAAGAGCTAATTTGTGGCCCACCTGCCAGAGAGGTTTGCCCCACTGAGTTAAGACAGTGTTTTATATTATTAACCCTTGTTATAGGGAATAGGTGTTTCTTGATCTATACATGTTGATGTCTTTCCCAACCCTCTGGGTAAATAAGAGTCCACACAGTGGGAGAGCTTTATAAAGTCGTGATGCTTAACCTCTACAATCCATAAGCCATATCTGGCATAGGGTTTGTCCATTGGTCCAGCATTATTATGCATCAGTGCAGTCTGGCATGTGGGGGTCATGTCATCTGCATCACAGGGCTCCCTGTAGATCTGAAAGTTTGGCAGTGGAGCAGTGATGGTGTTAATTGCTGTGGCTCTGGGAGCAACTAATGCTGCTAGTGTTCTCTTGCAACCAAATTTCCAGACCTGTGGGGAGCCGTGTGGGCTGAATAGCATGGCTTTGTGGGCCAGAGGCTGAGCACCAGTGTTTTAATATCCTTACAGTTGGGTTTCTGGGATTTTGCATGGTCCTTGGCTGGTATAGTGCAGTTATTGTGCACCCTCTGCATGCAGCAGACATCTCCATGGTATCTAGTAGTGAGCAGAAGTTAGCATGGCAAGACTGCCCTCACTGGTGTTAGGAGTCTGACTCTTCAAGCAGCACCTCTAGAATAACAAGGGTAGTTTCAGTATTCCAGAATATTCCCCTAGCATGAGAGTGCAGAGGATGCCATTGAAGATCTTCTGTTACTGGTAAATAATTTTCATTTATCTGATTAGCCACTGTACAAAAGCTCTAGGAAAAATAAAGTGTATAAGCATGTGTTGGACATTTACAGAAATGAGTAGGAGTGACACAGTGTAGCCTGTACTGGTGGGTATATCAGCCTCCATTGCACATCTTGATTACTTTAGATTTTACTACCTTTCAGTAAGTAGTTTTTCCTGTTGTGTAGTTGCTTACGTGTCTTAAGCTACTATGGCTGACCTTTTTTTTTCTTTAACTGCCTGTTGTATGAATTAAGTTCAGGTCTTGCTGATGTCTTCTCACTGCTAATTATTGAGACTGATTCTGTTACCGCTGGTTATATATTCAACAGAACAAGCTGATGAAACTACTTCAGAGATTACCAAGTAGCGTTGTTAGAAGATTGCATCGTGAACGTTACAAAAAAATGACTTGGCTTACACCTGTGCCTGATAGCCATAAACTTACTGATCAAGATGTTACAGACTTTGTAGAATGCATTATTCAACCTGTTCTTCTGGCTATGTTTAGTAAAACTGGAAGTCTAGAGGCTGCCCAAGCCCTACAGAATCTTGCACTAATGCGTCCTGAATTAGTAATTCCACCTGTACTTGAAAAGTAAGTTGTATTGAAACCATAAAAACAATCAATGCAGATTTAAAAAAAAGAAGATGATGATTCAGAGTTTGTGCCTAGAGCACCTGTATAGGCCAGTACAATTCTTAATTGTTGGGGGGGATACTTGGGTTGGGTACAGCTTTTTGAACACGCCAGAATTTAGCATCTGGATTGGTCAAGGTGTGGTGGTGTATAAGAGGATGTTGTTTTGACTGGCTGCTGACGTGGCTTTTGGGTTGATAGCTACCATAAATTAGAATGGCTCTTACATGACTAGAAATTTTCAGGGTACCAATGTCAGATGGTTTGAGGAGTACCTCATAGCCAGCTTTGCACCACTCTCCCCTGACCTGTACTGATCACCTTTTTTTCACAGGTCAGGGTCTTGGCAAAAGTATACATAGGCATAATGCATATTGTGAGTGGCACATGGTGTGTAATATGCTTCGTAGTATCTTGATTTTTCAGTGTGCTGTGTCAGATCACATATTGCATAATTACAAGTCATTACACTATTTAGTCTGTTGCTTCTGATTTTACAGGCAACCACAAAATGCATAACTGGAATGCTTTGGGCCCCTACCAGTGGGTTACTTCTCATTTCACTCTTGCACATGCACATTCACCTTCCCAAAACAATCCATGTTGTGAAGAATTTTATGCTCAGCAACTTCCTACAGAAAACAATTGAATTTTACAGCGTTCAAAAAGTTAGCCTGACCAAATGCCAGATGATATGCTGACTCGAGTTCATAAAAACACTTATTTATATAAAACAAATGTATTAAGTAAACATTGCAACACTATGACAATTGTAAATGAGGCAGTAATGATATTCTTTTACCTGTTCATTCTGAGGCAGCAAGGGAGGTCAAGTGTAGGGATGGGGCAAATGGCAGAGGGGGTAAGCAGCTGAGGCACAAACACTGGGGAGGTTCTGTGGTGGGGGAAGAAAGCAACATAAGGGCCAATCATGAGGGGGACAGGCAGCAGGGGCAAGGTACAAGGGTCAGGTTTCTTGACTCCCCCCACTGCCTGCTCCCCTGCCACTGCTTGTCTTTTTGCAATCACTTTCGCTGCCAAAGCAGTTTGGAGTGAGAACAAATTGAGGACAATAATTATAGTCTGTACAAGGAAAATTAATGCATTTTCCATGTATAGCATCTAATTGAGGAATAGCTTTAAATTCAAAGTTGTCTTGGATTTGAGTAAATACTGTGTGTTAGTTGTATGCAGGTTTGAAGGATGAGAGCCTCCTAAAACTCCATTTGTGAGCATATATATGTGTGTATGTATGTATGTGTATAAAAATAATGTTAAGGCCTTGGATCTAGGCTAATCACATTATGATTAATTCTCTGTGCTAGGGCGGTTCATAACTTATCCATCAATGATTTTCTGAGATAACAGTAGTTAATAAGACTCAGATAACTGGAGCATGTTTGAAAAGAACAGTGTTATGAATCCTTTGTGAAATGAAATCTGGAAAAAGTTTTGACCAGTAGGTGATTTTTAAAAGGAAACTTTTGAAGCTGACATTTGGTACTGCATATCTATTTTCATTGACTATAGTTTGTGTAGAAGCTCAAGGTTATTCCTGTCTCTATTTTTGATATGGCTTCTTTTGAAATTGTATAGGACATATCCGGCACTCGAGACATTGACCGAACCTCATCAGCTCACAGCTACTTTAAGCTGTGTAATTGGAGTAGCTCGTAGCTTGGTATCTGGAGGCAAGTGGTTTCCTGAAGGTCCAACACACATGTTACCTCTGTTGATGAGAGCATTGCCTGGCGTGGATCCAAATGACTTCAGCAAATGCATGGTGAGCATATAACTCTCTTAATTTTTTAAGGTATAAAGTACTATTTGGCTACCTTTAAATTGCTTTGAGACCTCTTTGAGACTAATATTAAAGTAAATGGAAGTTTTGTTAAAAGACTTTGAAGTCATATCTTGGGCTAAAGATCCATTTCTAATTTTAGAAAGTCTTAAAAAAACTACTATAAACACTGGATAACACTATAGTGTGTGTGTTTGAACAGTTCTAAGCATTTTATTAATATGTTGAGTTCTGCTAATCTGTGTATTATGGACTTGCGTTGCATAATATTTAGTTCAGTAATCCGTGCTGTTAACTCAGGGCTGGCAGCATGTATTTGCCTTTTAAAGAACTGATAACACAGCCATTTGAAATCAGTGGAATGCCTTTTGCTTATTAAAATGGGTGCTTTTGGGGTCCTAGATGCCCATATGCTCATTTTCATAGACTTCATAGACGTTAGGGCTAGAAAGGACCTTGAAGATCATCACCAGGGACAGGAAGTCAGCTAGGGTCAAAGGATCCCGGCAAGATAAGCATCCAAGCATTTCTTGAATGGGTCTGAAGTAGGTGCCTGCACCACTTCTGGAGGGAGTCTATTCCAGGCCTAGGGGGGGCTTGGACAGTAAAGAAATTTTTCTAATGTCCAGGTAAAAATAGTCTTGGAGGAGTTTGACTGTTGGCCCTTGTTTTCCCTTGGGGTGCTCTGGTGAACAGAAGTTCTCCCAGGTCCTGATGTTACACCCCTTATGTACTTATAAGCAGCCACCAGGTTCCCTTGAGCCTGCGCTTTTCCAGGCTGAAGAGTCCCATGGCTCTCAGCCTTTCTTCATAAGGCCTGTTTTCTTGCCCTCTGATCATGCATGTGGCTCTCCTCTGGACTCTCTCAAGCTTCTCAACATCCTTCTTGAATTGTGGAGCCCAGAATTGGATGCAGTGCTCCAGCTGCAGCATCTCCAAGGCAGAGTACAGCAGGAGGATTCCATCCTGAGATTTGCTGACAAGCATCTATGGATGCAAGCCAGAATTTTGTTTGCTTTACCAGCTGCGACATCGCATTGGTGGCTCATGTTCATTTTGTGGTCAGTCATGACCCCCAAGTCTCTTTCAGCAGTGGTGCTAGCCAGTGTAGCACTGCCGAGCCAATAAGTTAGCTGTGGAATTTTTTCCCCAAGGTGGAGTACCTTACATTGCTATTAAACGTCATCAGGTTTGTATCTTCCCACTTACTAAGTTTATCCAAGTCAGCTTGGATCACTGGCTTGTCCTCAGCTGTGGATGCTACCCCCCAAAGTTTAGTGTCATTGGCGAACTTAGCCAGTGTGCTTCTGACACCAGTGTCCACATCGGTGATAAAGATGTTGAAGAGAACCGGTACAAGGACGGAGCTGTGGGGGACACCACTGGTCACGGAGTGCTGTAATGATTTGCTACCATGAACCACTACTCTCTCGGTCTGACTTCAGAGCCGGTTTCCCAGCCATTGGACTGTGGTGTAGCCGAGGGTGCAGTTGGCCAATTTTTCCATGAGGAGGCCATGGGACATCAGATCAAAGGCTTTTTTAAAGTCCAAATACATAATGTCAGTCTCTTCTCCCTTGTCCAGGTGACAAGTCACCTGGTCATAGAAGGAGATGAGATTGGTCAGGCAAGACCTACCCGCAACAAACCCGTGCTGGCTGTCCCTTAGGATGTTGCCCTCAGCCAGCTTATCCAGAAAGGTCTCCTTGATGATTTTCTCCAGAATCTTACTGGGAATCGAGGTCAAGCTGATTGGCCTGTAATTCCTGGGATCTACTTTCCACCCTTTCTTGAAGATGGATATCACACTGGCCTTCCTCCAGTCTTCTTCTACCTAACCTGAGCATCATGAGTTTTCAAATACTTTTGTCAATATTTTGATCAGATATTTAGACAGTGTAAATCAGTGGAAAAGGGCAGGATTTTTGGTAGGCATGCTAGAAATTAGCCCTGTGCCATCCCAGAGTGCCAGTCTGGTCCCCTTGCCCTGATTGATTTGCTTCCTGTCCTGCGCTTCTGTTCTACCTTCTGTTTCCTATCCCTTATGTTACTGTGATGCTTGCCCCTCCCTGATCTGCTGTGTGCCCCACATGGAGGCTGCCCACACACTTGGGGGCAATTATACTGCTGGTTGACCACCCCAGTGTAAACAATTTATACAAAACATCTTATGGGGTGGTTTTCACAATTTCAAACTTTTTTTCATCGTAACATATCTGCAAATGGGATTGGGCCGATTCTTGGAGGAAAGGTACATCAGTAGCTAATGAGCATGGGAGTTTGGGATACAGCCTCTGAATCAGAACTTCCTAGTCCTTAAATGCTGGAGGCCACAAGTAGGAGAGGAGCAGTAGAAAAAACCTTGGTCATATCCTGCTCCCTCTCCTTTTCAACATCCACTCTCTGCCACTGTGTGATGCAGCATACTGGGCAAGGTGAACCTATAATCTGACCCAGTAAATGGCAGTTCTTACACTTTTATATTTTTACATAGGAGGTAAATATTTCCCAAAATTCAATATATAACAAGATGGCTTTACTAAAAATTCAGTTACTTTGATAGTACTAGTTTTTGTGGTAACTGGTACAGAGATTTCTGCCTGGAATGGAAGATAATTTGCCTGTTTTCTGCATAACTTTCTGGTCAAGCTTAATGCCTCGGCATGAACCCATATAGTTTGTTTCCAAGTCTCATAAGCTTTCGGTACGATAACATAGGAATATATATTAATATATATTTCAAATTCCCAACAGATCACATTCCAGTTTATTGCAACATTTTCTACCTTAGTGCCTTTGGTAGATTGCTCATCTGTACTACAAGAAAGAGATGATCTTTCAGAGGTAAGAATGCTTTGTAGACATAAAATATAACTAATACAGTTTTCCTGTCACCACATCTTCCTCCTTCTCTGGTTATTTTTTATTCTGTTGTTTCCTTTTAAGTGTAGAATAGGTGTGACAATTGGCCTCTAAACTAGCTTTTTTTCCTGCACTTGCCCTCAAAATGCTATTCCTGCATTTGACATAGACAATGGATGCAGAGACCTAGAGGTTAACTGTCCATGATACTGGACACTGAGCATCAGTCTGTGTTGTGGCAAACTGCAAGCCAAAAAATTCAGTTTAATATCTTCACTGTGGCCTCTAATGGCAGTTTTCAAAACTCTGTAAGACACGGGTATCAGAGAGAGATGGCCTGTGGGCTGGATCTGGCCTGCAGAGTCCTGTCATCTGGCCCCTGGTGCTGACTGGGTCCAGGAGTTGACCCAAAGGCAGCATGCAGGGTGCACCAGGTGGCCCAATGTGCTGCAGATGGTGCCCACTCTGGTAATCGCACTGCCCATTTCAGTGCGCATCAGCTTCATCAGTGCTGGCGCAGCTATCACTTGTGACAGCAGTTGAGTGCAGCCTCTCTGGCTGGTTCAAGATGTGTTGGATTTGGCATGCAGGGTGTGTCTGAGGGTCTGCTGTGGTCTGTAGAATGGCCCTGTGCCACTCATCTGACCTGTGGGCCCAGATGGGTTTGACACCCATGATACAAGGAAGTACAGCTTAAGCAGAAATTCTAGGATTTCAGGAACATCTTATGAGGGGACAGATGTTAATGTTGCTAAATCTACCACTAGTTACCACCAATAGTTAAACTTGTTGGCGATGCTAGCTGTCAGGATTTTAGTGGCTGCTTTCACCTGAGTGGATATGTAGCCAAAGTGTGAGGCCATGCGTGCTTGCAGCACAGTATGAAGATTAGACTGTGGCTTCCAACCTGTGGCTACAGAGAAACCCAGGTTGACACAGAACTTAGTATTGTAGTTCGAGTCTTTGCTTACTAACTTTTTAAAAATACTTTCAGTTTTTAAATTTTAGGATTATAAAACCCATTTTATTTTATTAAGAAAGTTAAGCATTCCATTTTTGTCATCTTTTACTTGGAAATTGTAGGTAGAGAGAGAGCTGTGTTCTGCTACTGCTGAATTTGAGGATTTTGTACTGCAGTTTATGGACAGGTAAGTCTGTAGATTAATTTAACCAAAGTAACTTAAATTGCAAGCCTCTGCTTTTTTTTTTTCACTTACTGTATTGATCAACTTCTATAGATGTTTTGGGCTCATAGAAAGCAGCACGCTAGAACAAACTAGAGAAGAGACTGAAACTGAAAAGATGACTCATTTGGAGAGTTTAGTGGAATTGGGCCTCTCTTCTACTTTCAGTACAATCCTCACCCAGTGTTCGAAAGATATATTTAAGGTATGTGGAAATGTTCATTTGAGGAAGGGAAATATGTCTCTATTTTATTTGTGGGAAGGATTGGTTTTCCATGTAACAAAGTGCTGATCCATTTTGTTTCTTCCCTTCCTAACACTTCAGACTTATTGCAAAACAAAGGAAAAGAGCTAGAAACTTTGCCACCTTTAGTGATACACAAAACCCTCAGATACTTATCATCAGTTAACAAGAAACTAAATCATGGGAGGAATTAAGAGCCTTGGCACACAGTGTGTACCTGTATGATTTAAATTGGTATAGAAGAATTGTGCAAAAATTAGGAGTAAAGCTACATTGGTGTAAACTTGAAACAGCGTAATTGTCCTCTGCTTCTGTCTTGAGGGTGGCTGTTTGCTCTGTACAAATTATTACAAGCTTTCTTGCTACCTTGTTGCAAGGCACTCTGCTATACTACTACCCTTTTTAGTCACCCTATTGGGAGGGCTACATGTCTGTCAACTGAAGGCACTGGGATAGCTTAAGCTGACATACAAAATGAAGTTAAACCTGTGTGTTCAATATTCTTCCTTGCATGTTGTGGTAACTGTTGAATTTTGTCCTTGTGTTACTAAAACTGTAGATTGTTTGAGTGCTTATGTGTTGCTTTCTGAGCTGCTTCGTTGAACGCAGGGTGCCTAAATGTGCCTTCCTTTAGTTGATTATAAATCTTATAAGTGTGTTGTGGTGCTATAAAACTTAAATTTGTATTTCATCTTACTTGCTTAGATGAAATATGTAATTATTTTGATACTGACACTTTTTAAATGTCGCTTTGAATTTCTTCCCTTTATTGATCTAATTTTGGAGGATGTGAGGAAAGGAAGGTACATATTTTATAAATGAGAGAGGTTGGTGATGGTTTTGTCAGTTCCTAGTCTGGAAGTCTGGGAAGTAAGTTAGGGCCTGTTGATCCTCCCTCCGCACACAGGGGGAATAAGATGGTTGTCTTCAGGGACTTGCACAGTAACAGTCTGCTTCCTGTTCTTTCTGTAGCTTTTGGTTTGTTGCTTTTTTTGGGCACTCGGCAATAAGTGTCCAATGTTCCTTCCCAAGGTAGATCCATGAGCATTCATTTTGACAATATTCAAGAGGTACTGCCCCAGTGTGGCATCAACTTGGGCCAGCGCTTATTTGTTTTCAAACATTTAAAGACAAATTTGTAGCGTAATTCTGTTGTAGACTTGTAATGTAAATGCCTTAATGGTTATTTCCATCCTCTGACTTTGTAATACTCTTTCTGCAAGATTTTTTGTTATCATTATTTTCTTTGTGTTTTTAACCAAATTAAAGCTTTTTTTATTATAGAGCAAATCTCTGCAAACATAATCAAACTTTGTAGCATCTTTTAATGGATACTACAGAGATGTTCCTTAGCATGCCAGCCATGAAAGTAAAGTCGCAAAGGATTCTGATAGTCGTCAGCTTTTTTTCTTCCTTCAGAAAATCTATACCCAAAATGATTGACATGGGTTGTTTTTATAATTAACCTTTTGAATATTCATTTTAAAATGAATTTATACAACTTCTGTTCTTGATGTTCTACATCCATGTTTGTTCTCTTTTTTGTTTAAGTATTTATATTTGAAAGAACAGGAGTGAATAAATGATTTGCTACATGAATTCCACTCTTTCATGTGTTCATGCGAAAGACATTGCTCCATTCAAAAGCTCATTAATTAGGTAATAACTTCTGTATTTTGTATTCCACTCAGGTTGCCTTAGAAAAGGTTTTTAACTTTGCTGTTTCAAATATATTTGAGACAAGAGTTGCTGGTCGGATGGTTGCTGACATGTGCCGAGCTGCAGTAAAAGTGAGATGTTATTCTTGAATTTAAAAAAAAAGGATTTAGCTTTGAAACCTATTTTTTTTCTTACATGGGCTTAAAATATGTTGTTACAAGATGATATAATATCATTTCAGTTCTATGAGATTGTGAGTTCTGCTCTGTAATGTAATACTGTGTTTGCTGAGAGTTAAAAAAATTATGAGGTCAGATTTCAAGCCTTAAAAGCTTGGTTTGAATTGTAGCTAGAGCTGAGCTGGACCATGTTCTTGTCCACTTTATCCTTAATTTGTAATAATGCTTTAAGAGTATTTGATTATCAAAAATACGTAGCTCCAGAAAGTCTTCTTGTTTAGATTTATGGTTGGTCATGATGTTTTCAGTGCCGCCCTGAGGAGTCTTTGAAGCTCTTTGTGCCCCATTGCTGCAGTGTAATAACTCACCTTACCATCAGTAAGTTCAAAAGTTACCTAATTGTATTGTATTAGTTTCATTTTGATTGAGTTTTATTGATCTAAAGAATAAAACTGATACTTTAAAATGACAGTCTGTTTTTCTTTATAAAGTAGCTTACTGAGAAGAGTGCTTTGTGGGGGTGGGTGTTTAAGAGGGCTGTGATAACTAATTAAAATGTTTTGAGAAACCATTTTTGAAGAGCAGTCTAACAAACTTCTTGGATGGCATGCTTCATAGAAGCATATTTGCAAGTAGTTCATCATGGAGCTGTCCAGGTGGCAGCTCCTGGGTTCCCATCTGGCTGCTGCTTCTCCCACTGCTCGTACTGCTGCTTGGCTCTTTGGGTTCTCTGCCCCTGGGCCTGCAGCCTGTAGGTAGGGAGGGAAAGGGGAGTACACAGGGCACCTGGGGCTTGCAGCCCACCAGGTGGTGGGGGGTGGCTCCTACTTATTCAGAAGTTGATTTCTGGGTTAATATTTAAATGTAATTAGTTTTATCTGATCACATTGGATTCAGGGACTTCTGGATGGGTGGGAACACATATGTATGTGTGAGATTTACAGGTAAAAGTGTGTGGTTATTAAATATACAGCAGTACAAGTATCCAGATGTCTTCTGTAGCTTATTTGAAACTCTGGACTTAAATGTTTGAAATCATTTAAACCTCCAGTTTGAGCATTTCATTTCAATTTAGGTAACAGTAGTGTTTAATACTTTTGTCCTTAGATGATGATGTCTTGCATGAAGAAGAGCTAGATAAGGAGCTACTCTGGAACCTTCAACTTTTGTCAGAGGTACAATGAAGATCACAATTCTGTTCCTTAATTGAATCATCTTTGCTGTTGAAAGACAAATATTTTACTGCAGCAGCAAACATTCACCCTGTGTTTGAAAGATGCTGAAAGACACTTATGTTAAGCAGGAGTGGATGATATTTACCTTGTGTTATGTACTCAGTCGTATACAACTTCAATAAAACTTTAAAAGCCATTTGCCCTAGCACCAGTAATGATGGAGTGGGATTGCTGCTGCAGGAAAGAAATAAAGAAGCATAGAGAGCAAACTGTATGATTTTCAGATGAACTGGAAGACACTGTTGGTCAAGTCAGAAATTCTGTACATGATGTAGCTTTGAAAGTCCTGGGAGGTTGGGAACAGCATAGAGTCGGAATTTGTAGGAGTCAAACTTATGCATAAGTTTTCATCTAACAGAAGAAAAGGCTGTTTTTGTATTTGCTACGTACTGCCAGTTTGAGATCCCTCCTTACCCCCTTTTTTAAAAAAACAGTAGTTAAAGCCGGTGCATATACTGTATTGGGCTTTTGACCTGGTTTGAACTAAATCATTTAAGTTCACATTTGAATGTTTCTCCCTTTTTTATTAGATTACACGAGTGGATGGAAAGAAATTGCTGCCATACAGGGAGCAGCTTGTGAAGATTCTGCAGCGAACCCTACGCTTAACCTGTAAGCAGGGTTACATTCTGTCTTGTAACCTGCTGCACCATCTTCTTCGTTCTACTACACTTATCTACCCCACAGAGTACTGCAGTGTGCCGGGTGGCTTTGACAAGCCTCTTTCTGAATACTTTCCTATCAAGGCAAGGATTTTCATTTATTTAGAATTAGAGGATTTGTCAAAACATTTAAAAATGCTAAACTATCTTGTTTGTTTTTATTTGAAGATTTATCAACGTAGTGACTATGGAAAGTGTAATTGAAAGATGCTTTAAATGTTGAAACGTGCATTGCAATAGACTTTATTAACTAGTTTTTTAAATAAGATAAACAGAAAATAATAATACTTCATATTGTAATGAGTAGCTAAATGACATGGGACGTACTTCATGTAGTCATGCGAACATACGCAATATTAAATGGTGAAAAGCAAAGACCTATTGTGTTTGTATTGTAATAATATATGGTGAACAGATTTGAGATCCACCCATCTTTACATGTAGCAGTACAAACTGCTGCTACTTTTATGATGAATCAGAAGAGATTTTTGATTCTTTAATATTCCAGCTATTCTTTTAAAGCAAATAGGTTTTTATATCATTTGTCAGAAAAAATCATTAACATAGTAGATATGATTTTCAAAAATGCCATCTTTCTTTTTATCTGTTGATCCAAATCTATACCCTTTCTTTTTATAAATGGAGACATTGCAATATATTAATAATAAAACAAATGCATGTGTAAATAATGAGTATGGAGAATTAGACGGACGTTCCGAGAGTGGTATTTACATATGATGATCAGAGTTACAAATCTACAATGAAACTCTGTTGTTGCTTTTCAGATTTAGTTAAAATAAGATTAGAGGCAGCAGTAGTGTGTCTGTGTGTATATATCCATGTATTTGTGCGCGCGCGCGTGTGTGTGTGTGAATATATATGTGTATATATACACAAGTATACTTGAATTATTTGCAAGTCTGCTGGTGTATATCATCCTTGGGGTGACCTATTGATGTATTACATGCAAACAAAGGACAAATTGTCAGTTGGTTCTCCAGTCTCTAAAGAAGCCTAATCAAGCTTTCATAAAATAAAATCATTGTAGGTCTCACCATCATTACCTGAAAGCTAATGCAGTTAAGCATTTATATGAAATGAAAATTAAGTCACATAACTGTGCATGCCTTATAGCAAGAATATACCTTGCTTAAATACTTCAAGGTTGATATGCAGAGGAAGCAACAGTCTTAAGTGCTCTTTGTGTCTTTTAAGTGCTTAGCACATGCTTAACTAGCCCTTCTTATACCAACTGGTAATTGTCATAATTTTTTATCTGTTGCTGCTTTTGTCTCCTGGGGGTTTTTCATATCTTTTCTTATCATTCTGTTGATTTTTGTGGAGAGTTTTGGTTATTTTTCCCCGAAGATGGCAAATTAGCAGCAGACTACTTCGTACAACTGTAGTCTTCACTTCGTTCCTTGTACTAGAATGATTTATTTCCAGGGTCTGCTAAACTAAAAGCTTTATAAATATTTGTAAGATCTTATTCATAGAGCACTGCATAGTCTTAGAGAAGGACAGTGGATAAAGAGGCAATTGGCAAGCAGGCTCGGATGATACAACCGTAGCTAATTTGCATCTCTCGGCCTCATAAGCAGCGAAGAGTGTGCTTATTACTAGCTCATTTCACATCTGTATTTCCTCTGAATATGTCAGATCATGAACAAATAATCACACTAAATTCAGTGGTTGGAGGCTAAATGCAGAATTTCTGATGTTCGGTATCTGTTAAGTAGGACAACTCAGCCATGAAAGTAACAGGTCTAAGTTGTTCTGATTTTAGTGTTCATTTTTTGAATATTTAACAGCCCTTTCAGCAGCAGGAAATAGGCTGATATTTTCCCCCTGCCTAACCGGTGGCAGGTTAGGGTGTTATGTCTTGTGGTTGTGTCAGAGGTGACTGTGTAGCTTTACTAATAGGTTGGATGATAGATTTGTGTAGGACAGGTTGGATAGGGATGGTTCTGCCTCTGGCCAGAAGGCATAAACTATAGATCACTTCTGAAGATCTCTTTTGAGTCCTATTTTTGTTATGACTCTGTCATGGGATGATTACAGTCACAAGAAGAGTAACTACATATCAGATGTTCTGTGGCAAGTCTCCAGTCTCTGTTAATTTGCTTACTTTTAAGTATTTGTCTGTGCGCTCCAAATTTGCAGATTCTATAGCGTAATGAGCTCTGCTTTACAGAAATCAAGAAATAAGAGGTACATTGTTAACTTATGGAGAACCATGCTAGCCAGATGCAGCATGAAATGGTTAACTTAAAATTTGTAGAGGCTTTAATTGTGTGCTGAATGAGGAGACCCAATTTCATGATTGTAGCTCAAAATGATAACCATCTTACCAGATTTCAGTCTAAGGTTTTTCTGATCTTTGCTGGAAATATCAAAAATTGAAGTCATAACTAGGCAGTTTCCCTGTCTTTGGGTGGGAAGATTGTCTTGATGCAAATGCAGAAATCTTCAGCTAATTATTCATTTCAAGCTTGTCTTTGTGTTCCAGATGTATTACAGGTTCCTTCCCCCCCCCCCCCCCCTTTGGGTTGACAGCTGTATTTCAGTCTTTCAAAACCACTTAAATTCATATTTAGGAGTGGTTTGTTATTTTTAAAGGAACAGTTTTTTGTGTTTGGAAATAAGTATTCATTTAAATACTTCTTAAACAAGTGTTTTGCTCTATAATTTGCTAAATGGAGAAATGTTCTACTTCTGTTTGTATAGGACTGGGGTAAACCAGGCGACTTGTGGAACCTGGATATCCAGTGGCACGTTCCTTCGTCTGAGGAAATAAACTTTGCCTTTTACTTATTGGATACTTTTCTTCAGCCTGAGCTCACAAAACTGGAACACCATGCAGAAGGAAAACTAGAAATGTCCAGGTTAGTAATATTGTGGGTTACAAAAGGTGACTTTGTATCTAGTTAGTTTGCATTGCTTATGTTAAAAAGTTAGCACCTATTGCACTGGTATTATTAAAAAATACAGTTAAGTGTATAAGAATAACCTCATGATAGCTGCAAATTTATTTCCTTTTTATTTTTGAACTGCCAAGATAAAGCACACTTAAAGTCAGCATATGGAAGTTCTTGCATCAATATGAGCCTCAGTCTAAGAAAAGACTATAGTACGTGGACTTGGCTGTTGTAAAACTCAGATAGTATCCCCTAAACAGGGCAAACACTAAACTGTAATGGTTCTCTGTGAAGCAAGATGTGGGGCTCCTTCTTTCCCACCTTTCTAGGCTCCCATGTATCTATGAAAGCTACTGGGTGTCCTTTGGCTTCTTCCCTCAAGTCCCCAACCAAAAATTTTCTAGTATTATAAAAGCCTTGGTCGGTCGGTCAGTTGGTTGGTCTGTCTGCCTGTCTATAATGCTTTATTTGCACTCTGATTGGCTGACACGTGGTCAATATGAGTGCAAAGAAGCGTTTGGACAGGTGGCAGTGCACCACCATGGTGGCGGGGACACAGGGGAAGGGGCGGGGGAGAGGCCAGTACAGCTGGCCTCACACCCTGCTCCCTGGATGTGGCAGCAGTGGAGCAGATGGAAAGGGCGGGGGATGGGGGAACCACCAGGGCTGGCCTTGGAAGGGGGTGTCCCTTGCTTCTTGGAGGTGATGGCAGTGCCGGGGGGAGCAGGGTCAGGATGCCCCAGGGGATGCGAGGCCACTGGTGTTGGCTTCAGCCTGCCCCTCCCCCTTCTGTCATTACCACCTACAGGGCCTATGAGGCGGTGGGGGCAGGGGAGGAGTGGGCCTGGGCCCGGGCCCAAGGTGGGTAGAGGGGAGGGAGAGCAAGCCCAAGCCAGGGGAGAAGCTGGCTCACCACAGCGGTAGTGGGGAGAGCAGTAGGCCTAGGCTAATGTGGCCTGACATAGCAGCGACTGGGGGAAGGGAGGAGCAGGCTTTCTCTGCTCCCTTGGACCCAGGCCTACTCCTCCCCCACACCCCCTTCCCCACCCCGTTGGCCCTGAGCCTGTTCCTCCTGTCCCCCCACTGCTGTCTGGTTGGCCTGGGCCTGTTGTGTTCATGTCCACCCCCCACCCCAGCAGCCTGGCTTCTTCCCCACCCTCAGGCCTGGTCCTCCCCTACATTGGGCCCAGGCCCCCTCCTCCCCTCCCCCCCCCCCACCATTGTGGTGTGGAGGGGATGAGTGGGCCTGGACCTCAAGCATCAGGAGGGAAGGGGGGAGCAGGCTTGGGGCATTCTTGATGGGCATTTGGATAATATTTAAATAAGAAACCAACAAGAGCAGGAAACTAACCTGGTGTTTACATGTCTTTATTCTGCTTGTATGCTCTAGTTTTGTCTGTATCTGCATTTCTGTGTAAGCTTTTGGTGGCAGGAATCACTTCTTTAATCCAGTGGTGCTCAGTGTTCTGAACATGTAAGCCAGATGAGTGGTGTGGGGCCAGTCTGCAGAATGGGTGAAGCCCTACACTGATCTTTCTGACCCTTCATTTCCAGACTGGGCTATGCATCGAAATTGGGTGCTGTCTGGCTGGTGGAGGCTCCTATCTTTTTAGTTTTGGAAATCTGGCAGTAGCTCCCCTGCTGTACACAGAAGCTATCAAAAAAAGTTGCTAATAGCTACTTCGGTGTATACATTTACAGGCACTTTAATCCTTTTCAGTTTTCCTTTGTAATGAAGTTATGAAATCGGATTTAGTCTGCAGCCTTTTTTACAACTAAAAAGTCTTTAGGTACTGTTTAATCTACAAGTACTAAAGAGATTGCAGTGAAGGATCCTTTAAAATGGAACTGTCTAATACATTGCCATGGCCAAATATAGCCTGGAAAGGTGGGTCATCCAGCCCAAATTTGGGCTTCTCACTGTGGCTGCCATAACCACAGGAGCTACATTAACTCCTTGTCTGCTTGTGCCAACACAATGGCTCTGGCAGTTGCAGTGAGAAGCACTGAATGCTAGATCTGGAGGTCAGTTGTCCAGCTTAGAAGGAGCTCTTCTATCCAGATCCTGCCCATGAGACCATAGGAGTTTGACACGCATCCTTAAAATAAATCTGAAACCAAAAATAAAATAATTGCATAGTAATCTCTGGATCATCATGATTACAACATCACTCTTACGCTGCCAGAAAAGCTTAGCATGTTTAAAAAGAACACCCCCCCCCCAACTAATATTGTATATGGCTGCTTTCCAGTTTTCCTTTTTAGGAAAACAGTGATTATCATTAAAAAAAAATTACGTCCAAGTGCATTGAATTTTAAATTAAAATCTAGCTCAGTCAGCTTGTCCATTTTACTATGATAGAGAAATACCAAAATAGCATTATTATTGCATATTTCTGTAACATTGTGACTTGCTTCACAGTGGAATATGTTATGGGCTGAAGAACACTTACTTAGTTCTGCTTATGGTGGACAATTTTTTTAAAGTTTAGATTTGGATATTGGACTAGCTAATGTTATCGGGTATTGTTTTCAGATTTAGAAAATCAGGATTATCTACCATTTAAATGAAATTCTTTATCTCAAAGTGCAGGTATTTTCTCTTACTCTAACAATGTAGAATAGCCGATTATAACACAAACAAAGCAGAGGGTTATGGCTTTCTGACAGAGAGATCCTTTCTCAGCTTTTGTCAAGTGGTCTTCTAGATTTGCGAATTAGAGCAGATATTTTTAGTGAGGAGAAACTTAGAAGTTGACCAAAAGAAAATGCTGTCATTTCTAGAACTTAATAAAATTAAAATGAGACTCAATAGAAGAATTAAGTTAGGACAGACAAACGCACAAAAAATTGACTTATGTTTTAAAATGTTTGACTTTCAGAGATGATGTACAGCAGTGTCTCTCTATAGTACACAACTGCCTGATTGGTTCAGGGAACATTCTGCCTCCTCTAAAAGGAGAAAGGATAGCTCACCTGTAAGTAATGTTTGTGATTGTATAATAACAAAATGAAATGTTTTTAAGCTATAAATTTGTAAACGGAGGGTTTAATTTTGTATTTCTAGTCTCATACTGAATTTTAAGATGATTACTTTTAGTAAATACTTGAAAATTAGCTTATCTTATGTTACTAAGGAAGATGTACTGTATTATGCTCATGGCTATAGAAAAACTTGGATTTGTAAGATATGAAATAATACTTAACACTGATTAGTGCTTCTCATGGATAAATGACAATATGCTTTACAAAGGTGGGTAATCAACATTGTACTGATTGTTATTTTACATGTGGAGAAAATCACAGACAGTAACTTACTTGAGTTCAGCGGTAGAATAAGAAAGAGAGGAGTGCTCCTTACTGAGGTTCTGTGCCCATAGCCACTGGACCAAGCAAGGGCTTTCCCTACTAAAACTGCTTATTTATTTAGTGTTCAAGTTTCCATTTAAAATGCCTGTCTTGTCTGACTGGAAATAAAACACATCCACTGTAACTCAGTATGTTAGTGTCTTGCCCTGATTCCTGTCAGGTAGCCTGAAGGAATAAAGCCATCGGCACTCTGAGCTTCTTTTTGAGGACATGTACTCCTTCAAAGCATAATTTGTGACCTCTGCCAAAGCATTTTGTTACATTAAAAGAAAAGGACAAACATGTCCCTTCTTAAAGTTAAGAAACATATATGCCTGAGTAAACACATAGGTCTAGAAGGCAAGTCTGGCTGCCAGCACCAGCAAAAATGTTCTCTGGTAAAGTAAATTGCGATTTAAGGGGTAAAGGGAACTAATATATTTTCTGTTGCCCTGCAGTTGTTCAGGCTTTAATTCAGTTGGTACAGTAGGATAAGCATTTATTAAAGCTTGATTATTGATATTGAGAAATGTTGAAATGTAGAAGTTAGACGTATGCATGTTCTGACTCATGCTCCTATAGCACATTAGTTTGAAGAGCATTTTCAAATACTTCGGTAGGTCTGTGTTCTAGCTTTTATGGGTAGAGCCAATGTGGATTCTGGTAGGATATGGATTCTGAAGTGCTCTGCCCAAACAACAGCCACTTGAAGCATACTTATGGTACTGCTTGGCATCCATTGTCCAGTGCAGGAGGCTAGTGGGGCAGTGGTGACATTCCGATGCTGTTTAATGTGTCATGCAGTACGTTAATCGTAAACACTTCCAGGTGTATGCCAGAAATGTGAGGACAAACATTGGTTTTGCCTTTTGTACTAGGGCCTCAAAAAGGAAGAATATTTGGGTACAGGTTGTTTTTTTGCCCTAAAACAAGTGGAGGAGAATAAGGCACTGTCTACTCTCATATGTGTCAAGGTGGCAAAGAACTCCTTCTCCTGTAACCATCTGTAGGTATGTGAGCATATAAATAGTAAAAAAATATATATTTAATAGTGTGTACTTGTAAGGGGAATTTTCCCACTCGGTTCCTAATCCCTGTCATACTGTGTAGAATCAATATTTTAGTTTGGTGCTGTTAAAGTATAAGCTTCTTATTAAGGAGTGGGAATCTTTAATGTGTTGCAGTTACCATAGCATCATAGAAATTTAGTGCTGGAAGTTTCAGGAGGTCATCTGGTCTTGACCCCCTTCTCAAAGCAGTACCATCACCAACTAGATCATCCCAGCCAAGACTTTGTCTACCTGGGTCTTAACCTCCAAGGATGAAGATTCTACAGCCTCTCTGGGGTAACATGGTCCACTGCTTTTACCCTCCTAGTGAAAGTTTTTTTTGTATCTAATCTAAACTTCTTTTGCTGCAACTGGAGACTGTTGCTCCTTGTTCTGTCATCTGCCACTATTGAGAACACCATCCTCTTTGGAACCACTGTTCAGATATATGAAGGCTGCTATTAAATCCCCTCCCCCTCAGTCTTCTCTTCTGTAGACTAAATAAGCTCAGTTCCCTTAGCCTCTCCTTAGAAGTCATGTCCTGGCCCATTTTTGTTGCCCGCTGCTGGACTCTCTCCAATCTGTCCACACCCTTTCTGCAGTGGGGGGGGGGCTCAAAATTGAACATAGCACTCAAGATGTGCCCTCACTAGTGCAGAATAGAAGGGAATTATCACTTCTGTTGATCTGCTAGCAACACTTCTACTAATTTAGCCCAGTATGCTATTAGCTGTCTTCAGAACAAGAGCGCACTGGTTCATACTCAGCTTAGTGTCCACTGTAACCCTCGGGTCCTTTTGTGCAGAGCTGCTGCTTAGCCAGTCTATCTCCAGCCTGTACCAGTGCATGGGATGGTTCCATCCTAAGTGCAGGACTTCTCACTTCTCCTTGTTGAACCCCATGAGATTTTTTTTGGTCCAATCCTCCAGTTTGTCTAGCTCTCTCTGTATCCAGTCTGACCCTCCACTTGTCTACTACTCTACCCAGCTTCATTATCTGCAGATTTGCTGAGGATGCGCTCCATTCCATCTCCCAGATCACTGGGTTACTGAACAAAACCAGGCCCAGGACTGACCCCACTTGATACTGGCTGCCAATTAGACTTGAGCCGTTGATTACTACTACCCTTTGAGCCCAACAGTTTAGCCATTTCACAGTCCATTCATTCAACCCATACTTCCTCAACTTGTTTGCAAGAATGATGTGGGAGACGGTATTAAAAGCCTTGCTAAAGTCAAGATGTATATCATATCCATTGCTCTCCCTGCATCCATAGAACCAGTCATCTCATTGTAGAAGGCAACCAGGTGTCCAGGCATGACTTGCCCTTGGTGAATCCATGCTGACTGTTCCTGTTCACCTTCTCCTTCGGGTGCTTAGAAATTGATTCTTTGGGGACCTGCTTTATGATTTTTCTGGGGACTGAGTTGAGGCTGACTGGTCTATAATTCTCTGGATCCTCCTTCTTCCCTTTCTTAAAGATGAACACTGTATTTGCCCTTCTCCAATGTCTGAAACCTCTCCCAATTTGCCATGAGTTTTCAAAGATAATGGCCAGGAGATCTGCAGTCACATTGGCCAATTCCTTCAGCACTCTTGGGTGCTTTGTGTCTGGCTTCATTTACTTGTACACATCCAACTTTTCTATGTAGTCCCTAACCTGTCCATTCATTACTGTTGGCTGCTTGTCTCCTTCCTGAACTATACTGCCAGATGCCGTAGCCTGGGAGCTGACCTTGCCTGTGATGGCTGAAGTGAAAAAGGCATTGAGCACTTCACCCTTTTCTGCATTATCTGTGACTAGATTGCCTCCCACTTTCAATAAGGGACCCACCTTCCCCAGATCTTCATCTTCTTGCTGACATGCTTGTAGACATCCTTCTTGTTACCTTTCAAATTCCTTGCTGGCTGCAACCCCAACTGCGCTTTGGCCTTCCTGATTTCATCCCTGCATGCCTAAGAAATATTATACTCCTCCATAGTTTTCTGTCCAAGTTTCCATGTTTTGTAAGCTTCCTTTTTGTGTTAATTCGCTGAAGAGTTCCATGCTAAACTAAGCTGGTCTTCTGGCATACTTGTTAATCTTCCTGCACATTGGGATGGTTTGCTCCTGCATCCTCAGCAGTTTTTTTTTTTTTTTTTTTTTTTTTTTTTTTTTGAAGTACAACCACTCCTGTCCTCCCCAGACTGGCCTCCCAGGGGATCCTGCCTATCAGTTCCCTAAGTGAGGCAAAGTCTGCTCTTCTGAAGTCCAGGGTCCTTACTTTGCTGCTCTCCTTCCTTCCCTCAGGATCTTGAACTCCGTCATTTTGTGGTTTCTGCTGTCCAAAGTTGCCATTCACTTCTATGTTCCTCACCAGTTCTTCTCTGTTTGTGAGCAGTAGATCAAGAAGGCCTCTCCAACACTTGCACCAGGAAGCTGTTCCCAGTGGCTTCCACAAACTTCCTGGATTGCCTGTGTACTGCTGTATTGCCCTCTCAGCAGAGGTCAGGGTGATTTTGAAGTGCCCATGACAGGCTCTGGTTCTCATGGGGGAAACTTGTGCTCGCTGTTTTGGAGAAAGCCTCATCCACCTCATTCTCTTGGTCTTTGGTGTGTAGCAGACACCCATCACGACCTCACTTGTGTTGCTCTCTGATCCTAACCCAGACGCTTTCAACAGGCCTATCTCCAGTTCCACAATGGAGCTCTAAGCAATTGTACGGCTCTTTTACATAAAGAGCAACTCCTCTTCTTCCCTACCTGTCCTTCTTGAACAGTTTATATCCATGTATGGATATACTCCAGTGGTATGAGCTATTCCACCAAGTTTGTTACTTCAGTTGCATCACGGATGCAAGGTTTTCCAATTCTTCCCACTTGTTTCCCAGGCTCCATTCACTACCGCAAGTCATAAGATGGACAAAGGCCTACCTTGGTTTTATACAGCCTCTCTCTCTCTCTCTCTCTCTCTCTCTCTCACATATATCGAATTTATGTTGACAAGCAATAACTACCATTTTCTGTTTGGAGGAACTCCAAGACATTTTTCTCGTCATAAATTTTGTTGATGCTTTTTTTTGTCCCTTTCAAATTGGAGTCCTGATCTGTCAGTCAGATTTGAAATGACTTGGAGTGGTTTTGAAAGATGTGAATGATATTTTTTGCTTCCTTTTTTCTTTGTTTTTTTTATTGCTATCTAATGTAGAAGATTTATAGTAATAACTTGAAAACAAATTTTGGCTACAGAAATTGAGTATCTTTCTTAGTGATTTTTTTTTTTAAACATCTGAATTTCAAATCTCAAGATTTATTGTAGGTGAATGTCCTGTCAACCTCAAATGGTTTGTTTCTTGCTATCAGCTCTTTGGAAGCCCACATATAGGTGACCCTCAGCAGAAAACTTCTTTTGACTTTTTTCTTTAGCTTTAATTTTAATGTCTCAAATGGTAACTTTTCCTAGCAACATGAACAGGTTTTACCTTGGATCTTTTTATGATCCCATAAAGTCTTTTAAAAACCGTGATTAAATCAGTTCTTTTCTTGTTTTTTTTAAGGCTTAATTTAGAGAGGTCTTGAACAGTCTGTTACCTACCAAGAGCCTTCCAAGTCATAAAATCATAGAAATTAAGGACTGGAAGGGACCTTGAAAGATTGGTTCCAGTCCCCCCTGCTCTGGGCAGGAATATTTCCCAAATGATCCCAGCAAGGTATCTGTCCAGTCTTCCCTTGAAGACTTCCAAGGTTGAGGACTGTACCACCTCCTTGGGAAGTCTATTCCAGATTCTGGTCACCCTTACCAGAAATAAGTTCTTACCTGCATCCAACCTGAAACCATCCTCTAACAGTTTATGGCCATTGCTCCTTGTCCTCCCTTGGGGTGCCCTAGTGAACAGATAAATTGAAACTTAGGATCAGCTGCCCACACCCAGACTTGATCCGTCAGCCTTTTTGTTCCAGGCTTACGACTCAGGCCGTTCAGTCATAGAAGTGAAGTGCTTCATCGCCTAAATAAACCTTGTAATTAATTGTCTTTTGCACTTCAGTCAGTGTCTTCAAGAGCTGGGTGACTTTTGGTTATTTGTGCTCTGGTGTTCCAGGGTGTTGTACATAATGGGTCATACGTAAGGAGGGAACCCAGCCATGCACT
Source organism: Crocodylus porosus (assembly GCF_001723895.1). Lineage (NCBI taxonomy): Eukaryota > Metazoa > Chordata > Crocodylia > Crocodylidae > Crocodylus > Crocodylus porosus. Next base: position 46,230,778 of record NW_017728943.1, read on the forward strand.
AATTGGGAGATGTAATATTTTTTGTTCCGTTTCCATTGAGGAAGGGACAGAAAATCTCCTATGCACTAGTTCGTATAGGTAAGTCTGTTCTGGCTACATTTCTTCTGTAATGCTGCATCTAGATTGCAGGGAAACTAAGTGAAACTGCAAGAAACAGTAAAAAGTTGATTTAATCACAGTTGCCTTGTGAATTCATTATTGGAATTTTTTTTGCTTGCATTGTCAAAATATGCCAGAAAGCCCTAGTCACTGAGGCAATAAGGAAGCTTCAGTTTCTCAACTTTACCACTTCAAGTTCAGCTCCTATATCCACTATAATTTTCAACAGTGGTGATTTAGTTTTTAGTTAAGTCAGTGTTTAGAAATATTTGTGAGGCTGCATTATATAGATTGTACATGCAAATTGAATTGTCAAAACCCAGTTTTGAACATTTAAGTTTGCAAAGTTAGTTTTAACACTGACTCACCTATTAGATTCCTTGTTAGAATTCTTCCTGCCCTAAATGTTCCTTTTAAGGTATACACATATATGGCTAGCCTCCTGAACTTCAATCCCTACATAGTGTTAGGGATTAGCACTAAAATAGCTTACAAAGATTTGAAACGTGAATCCCTCTGGTCACTTCTAAGCTGGTACATTGTGCGTATGTTACAGATATGTAGTAGTTCAGCATTAGGGAAACTTTGTGCAGAACAGTGCAAGCCACAAATTTTGGCTGGTTTGTCACAAATTTGACCCTTGTCCTCCCTGAATGTCACATTAATTCCCTTCCTTTGCCTGATCTCCCACTCTTTCTGCTTCCTCACCTGTGCTCCCTGCTTATCTCTTTCTTTGCTTTCTGCTTCCTGCCCTATTTGCTGCTGTGCTGTCTGTCCCTTCCCTGATCTGCCACATGCCGTGCACAGAGGCTCCCTTGCCACTTCTGACCAGTCTGCAACACACTTGCCACCCTGGTATAGGATATATACCGGTGCAAAAAACAGGTGTAGATAAATCCTTAAACTAAATTTAAATAATTTTTTTCTTCAGACAGTGGCAGAGATGATACTGAGTTTGAATGGGTCACCTAGTGGGACACCTAGATGTCCAGATTAGGCTTTAGGATATTAACCTCTGGTTAATAGGCAGTCAGTTAAGTATAAAGAAATTTAAAATAAGAACAGGCCCTTAATTTAATCTCCTTGGAAATTCTGTCCTCAAATCTATTTCCTCAGTTGTAAGGCTCAGTTTCTTTGTAAGGCTCAGTTTCTTAAATACTGTACCACTAAATCAGGAGTGGGCAAAATATGGTCCACGGGCCGGATCCAGCCTGCCAACTGATTGGATCCAGACCGCGGTATTCTGCGTGGGGCTAAGCCCCACCTACTTCTGCTGGGACAGTCTGTGCCGTGCTCTAGACAGTGCCTGCATGCCTGGGCCCTGACCAGTGCGTGCAGTTTCTGGTGGCCTGTTCCCGGTGCTGTTCTGCTCCCCTTGCCTCCAGCAGGATCCACCCACTGAAGCTCACTGCCAGACTGCCTGGACTGGGGCAGCAGGAAGAGGAGTCACGGTTGGAGGTGAGGGGAGCAGAGCAGCACCCAGCCAGCTGCAGCTGTACTGGGAACAGTCCTGCTGAAAGCTGCATGGGTTGGCCAGGGCCCAGGCTGGCAGAGCTGTTCTGCTCCCCTTGCCTCCAGATGCAGCTCCTCCTTCTGTTCCTGCCCTTGCTCCATGGCTCAAAGTGGAGGGAACTTCAATCAGGTGGCTCCTGCCTCTGCATGGGGCTCTGGCTTCAGCTCCCAGCTGCCTTCCACCTTATCTGTCCGCCCACCTGGAGCGGCATAGCACAGCCTGGCCCACAACAGCTCATCAAAACTCCCCTTGTAAGCCTTGGGCTCAAGTAATTGCCCACCCCTGCCCTAACTGGTCTAAATTTCCTAAAGAATCAGAATCTATCCAAGAGATTCAGCATTATATATTCCCGTTTGATTTATGAATCTTCCTGTACAAGTCAGGGAAGATGAGTATTTTATGTTTGTCATTGATATTGCAATAATTCTGTTTCTAAGCTTGGATCTTGGTCTTCATGGGTGTTTTCCTTCTGTCCCTAGCTTGAGGTTAGGCAAATAAACTGTTCCAAGAGCTAACTTCCCAGTTAACTAATGGTTAAAGCTGTGCTTTCTTGTAATTTCTCAGAACTGATGTAACGTATCCTTGGTGTAATGTATTTGTAAGTGGTATAGAACAAGACAGGATCTAAATTGCATAAGAAAGTAATTTATTTTTTATATTAAAGTAGTAAAAATGGAAAATTAATCATAAAATTATAGGTCAGCCACATGGTTAAGAATATCATGAGATCACTACCTGGTTTCAGAGTGCAGGGGTTTGTAGTGAGGTCAGAATTGCCTGTCATAGTTAACCCCTATTTTCATATGCAGTTGCTAGGCTTTATACACAAAAATTGTTTTTGCTCAGTCTTTAAGCTGTTTAATTTGCTATGTTGGTCAAATATAAATAGTAGTCTAAATGACTTAAAATGTTACAATTTTTTCAAGTTCTACTTAACCTTTTGGGTAAAGAAAAAATAGTTTAGAGCTTAATGTAGTCACCGAACTAGATTTTCAGATAACTTCTTGGGTTTAAAGGGTGAGACCTGGTTTTATCCTAGCTTGTACTGTCAATATACATGAATTATCTTTATGGTAGAGGAGTTTTGCCATCTTATTTTTTTGTGGCAGTCTGAGTTAGTTTTGACAAATAATTTGAGAAAATATAATTGAGGGCATCCTCTTGAGTAGGTAGGATCCAGAACCTGTTGAGCTAAGAAGTTTAATTTAGTTTTAAATTCTGTCTTGTATGAGCATTAACAGAGTCGATTCCACTGGCATCAAAATCCATCCATCCTCTATGTTGATTCCCCTTCTACTTTAAATGAATTATGTTGAAGATCTCTCTCATCTTCAAGGAAGAAAACAGTGATGTGTTGTCCCTGTGTAGTCTCATATCAGTCGTAGGTCAGTGGTTCTCAATCTTGTTAGACTCAAGACACCCCTTGGAAAATGCAAGCTCTTAGTAAAAAAATAAAATAAAAATAAAAACTACAGAAAAATAATAGAGCAATTCTTCTGTTGCAAAGAACTCAGACTGCAGTTCTTTGAAAGTTTTTTGATACTATGGATTCCTACTGAATCTCTGGGGTTTTGTGAATCATGTTTGTACACCTGATGTACTAACATTGCTTGGCATCCTCGAAAGATCTCAAGGCACCCCAAGATGCCATGGTATCTTATTTGAGGAACACTGGTCTAAGTTGTTACTATCTTGGTCTGTTTTTGTTTTTTCCCTTTCTATAAGGACTGTTGTAGCACCTGTGTTTCAGAGATTTCAACTTTGTTCAGCTAAAGAAAGGGAAACTACTTCCCCCCACACATCACATTTGTTGTATAGAATGCAGGATTGCAGAATTTAAAATGGTTAGATCAGCTGGAGAGGTAGATAACTTCATGGCCAGCTTTGGAAGCTCTAAAGATTACTGGTTTTGGGCTTCAGTGTGTAAGCTGATTGTTAAGGATTCAGTATTCCTTTTTCCCTGGTGTGAGCGTGCTTTTAAGGGGAACAAATGCTGTATTGTTTGTTTTCATTGGAGTACCAAGTAACACATGTTTCTAGGACTTAATTTCCGAAATTGTTATCCTAAGCAAGTTTATGGGACTTAACTCCTGCTCTAATCCTCATTCTTTAGCAAATTTTGTCATATTTCAGAGTGCTTTTTGACTACTTATAGTTCTTGTTTTTAAGAAAATGCAGTTACTAACTTCTTTGGAGTAGGGAGACCTAGGAATTGCACACTAAATAAACTAGAGGGTGAAGGAGGTAGTCTTGGTAACTTGGTTGCTTCTGGCATAGGGCTTGCATGACTGAATGAAAAATGCAGAGAATGTTAGAACGTAATGCTAGTGAGGTAATGCTGAAGATTTTTGTCAAAATCTTCAGTGGTATGTGGATTATGGCATAGCTTCAGAAATGCTACATGTTTGTCTTGCTGCAAAGTATGTGTATATATACATATAACATTTTGTGTGTGTATATACATATAATGTTTCTACAAACAGTCTCCTGTTAATATCTGTGGGCCTTTTTAATGGCTTGCAATCCCCCCTCCACCTCCACAATGTTAGGAGTTTTTTTTCTATAAATGAATAAGCCTCATGGTGCTACAAATAAGGGTTTCTAATACAGACTGCTTATGAAGCCCTCATGCATTTTTGCCTGTAGACCATCACAGCTAAAACCTGTATCCCTTTTTTACTCTTCTTCATTTGAGCTGCATCTCTAGATTCCCTTCTCCACAACTGAACGTTACTGAATGGTGGCTCTAGCTTTCTTGGGGAAGTAGAAACAGGGTTACTCACTGAGTCACCATTTTTCCTTCTTAAATACACTTTGTTAGGATATGTATTGCTCCGTTTTTGGCACAACTGTTGTAGGAGCTTTTTTTTCCCTCCTCCTCCTCTCCCCCTCCCAACTATCTGGTCACTGAAGACATTAAGACTGAAGGTCAAAGATGAGACCAGTTCTTTTTAATTGTGTAAGGATGTGACATCATACAATGAGGGGCAGGGCTAGCTAACCTCTCTTGGCATCTCCAGGAAACTACCCAGCTCAGCTGGGGGAGCTGCACACTGAAAAGGAAACAGTTACTACTCCACGGTGAGTAACCCTGTTTTCTCCTTGTTTCACCTTCCAACTGTTTTCTTTGACTTTTGACTTGGATTCTTGTATGGTAAAGATAAAATAGTTGTTCTGGCCCATGGTCAAATCCTAAATATGGAAAAACACCTACTTGCAGTTGGGAAAAAGATTCTGTTCAGTTGGTGGAGTCAGAAGGAAGTGAGCTGACATTTTATTGTTGAAGTCTGTAACTTAAACTTAGAACATGGAATGCGTCTGAAGGGGCAAGGTAAAATGTCTGTGAACGTGGGGAGAAAAAACTTAGTTATAAAAAGGATTCAGGTTGGTAGGATAAAGAGTAAATTAATGAATTCCTCATATTAGCTATTGCTGGGGGGGGGGTTGTATTAAGATGCTTTAGCTATAAGTTAAGATGTCCTTTCAGTAGATTATTTTGGCAGTTCCTCTCTGGCTTTAAATAGGTACTGAAATGCAATATTATGCAGGATGGTGGGTTAGTTTCTGTTGTTTGGTTTGATCTGATTTTTGTATAACATGAATTATTGTCTCTTTCTATTTAAAAAAAAAAAATAGTGGACAGGATCTTTCTTTCAGCGTCTGCTTCATAGATATTGAAAATCGCATGTGCCTCTTCAAGTGTAGAAAAAATTACTAGTCAGTAGCTTCAGTAGCTCAATAGCTAAGATCTAGTGCTATATATTACCAGTGAGGAGATCCTAATTAATGGGACCAGGTTGTTACCTTTATTAGTTCTGAATATGATACCTTGCACCATGGGTAGTCCCATTAAGGTCAGTGGGTCAGTTTATGGATTAAGGTGATGCATACATTTAAAGATATGGACATTTTAAGCTTTTGATTTCTAGATATTACCCAAGTTTAAATTGTTACTTAGTCCTTGCACCAGAGCCTGAAGTGTGGTATAGATAGTCTTGACATTGGAAAATGTTTTTCCTGTTGGCTGTATTCTGCAGCAGTATCCATAGGAAGAAATGGGGATGGATGGTCTGCTTGAGGCCTCATAATTTTCTCTCCTGTTTGAGAGTAAAAACAAGAAAATATGAAAAGAAAATATTCCTAGTTCAGGAAAACTTCTAGGTTTGTATAAACTTGTCCTAGTGTTTATTTTCTCTCATGAGTAAAAGAGATGTTTGTGGTCTTTCATGTTTGTCCATTATTGGCATAGAAATTAACTTTAATATTAGGCTTCTGTTACTTGGAACCAATTTTTGTTCCTGGTAAGTTCATTTAGCAGTTGACATGACATACTGTCCTGAAGGAAATTAGTTGTCTCGCATCTTTCTTTAGCAGCTTTTCCTGTTAGCTTGGTGGGGAAGAAGAGACTTTTAGGAAGCACTCTGATTCAGCTGAGACATAGAATCTCCTTTTTCTTCAGTATTATAGATAGATAGATTCTGAATTGGTATGTGTTTTTCTCCAAGAGTAGACTTGGGGTTTTTAGAAGTTCCTATGCTGTTTAGGAAAATGCTGGCTATATAAGAATATCGGCATCTTATTTTAGGAGGGAAAAAAGCTGTTAAACTTTTTATAATGCATCTGGTATGGAAAGGTATTTATTATCAGGCTTCCAACTCAGTGCTAATTGAAATGTAGCAAGGAAGATACAGCTACTGTCTTTAGAAAGGGAAGCTTTCAGTTTAAAGTTGTACTACAATGCCTTTTTAATTGATGTGGGATTAAAGTTAATGTGCTACTATTTCTAATATACATATCAAAATCAGCATGTTGCGTAGCAGGAGCTTATTTTTAAGGTCTTTGGTTTCTCCTGAATTTGTTGATATCCCTAACACTTATCAAAATAAGGATTGTAGCTCCTTGTTCTTTTTTTGGATACCAATGATATATTATTATAGGAGAAACATAACCCACTCTTTGGGTCTTGGCAGAGGAAACCTTTTTAATATACCACCTTAAATTTGGAGAGAGGTAGTTAGCTGCAGTCAGGCAGAAGGCAAGGCAGGAGGGCATCTTTTATAGGAGAAGCCTATTTTGTCAAATGCTATGAAGTAAGCTGTCACCTATGAGTTTGACTCTCTGAACCAATTACTCTATGTGTTGCCCTGCTCTGCCCTGCTTTCTGCCCTAAATCTGGAGGAATATTTCATTTTGTTTTAGTACTGTGTTAGTTGATGCTCTTGTTAAACTATGTGCACTTCTTGGCACATGATCCAACTTCCAGTTAAGAGGCTAATGTTCCTTTTCTTCAATTTTCTTTCTCTTTTGCTTTACTTTCATCCTTAATACATTCCTCAGTTCTGCAGGAAAAAAAGTTGTATTTCCAGTATGGGCTACTTGGTGATACTGCTTGCACAATACTTTAGTGTAATATAATTATGTAGCTCTTGAGCTTTTTTGAAAAGCATGCTGGTGGCTTTGTCCTTGAGGGATTGACTCCATGCACCTTTCAATGTATAGTGTTAGAAACAAAATAAAAAATGTGAGGTGTAGACTAATGGCTCTGCTTTGCCATTAGGTACATTAGGTGCATCAGCTTGCAATGCCATTATCTCCTGTTGCATTTATGCTGCCATGTGCTTAAATCTACGAGAACGCACAGCTGAAAACCTGAGGAGAGTCAAGTCATAGCTGTAATCTTGGATGACCATTTCTTTATAAGGAAAAGCATGTTTTGTGTGTATACACATCTTTTTTTCTTACTTGCATTTTTTTCGTGGCATGGTTAGTAGTAATGGCCTTCAGAGCAGGAATCAGGGTTGAGCTTTATGTACTTCTTGTTTTAAGGAAGGACCACAATTCCAGGAGGGAGGAATGTAATTTAATTCTATACTTAATCTTTCAAATAGAGATCAACTCGGTTCCTTGCCGTCCAGCAGTCTAGATGCGCTGCAGTAATTACCCAGTGCATAATTCTAGTAGCTGTACTTTGCCTCGTGGCCAGTTTAAGTGAAAATGGAATAAAATAGCAGTAACTTGGGTCTAACTTTTGTTAAATAGGATATATTCACCAATTTGGGCTCAAGGTAGCCTTATGTTTCTTCATCTTTTAAGTGAACTACTCACAAGGTATTTGTAGTTTGAGAATCTTAGCTATCTATCATATATTGTTAGTAAATCAAGCCTTGTTAGGCCTCATCATCTAATTTGTTAGTGCAAGTTAGTAAAAATCATTTGGTGCTCTGCTTCCCAATTGTGTAACAAAGTATATTCTCTCTTCATGCAGGGTCCCAAGCCTGGTGTCTTTGGAAGAGACAAAACTTTATACTGGTGTTGACTATGGTAGGTCGATCCTATTTCTATTAAATTGGGTTATGAGAGAATTAATTTCATCTTCTTATTGTTGCTGATGCTGTAAAGCATATCCTGCTTCAGTGCATAGGTGTGGTGTGAATACTGGTCACTAGCCATTTGGAATGGTGATTAGGCCTCTGTGTGTTTCTGGCTAGAGGAGGAGTTGGGAAGTATATGGGCCTGTAGCAATTAAGAGTATATCAGGCACAGAGAATAGTCTGAATACTGCTCAAAAAAGTGGCAGGAAACATCTAAGTGACAGTCAAAGATAAGATGTCCTGGTGGGAGCTAAGAGCTTACCTAATATCTGACAATTTCAAAAAACAAAATGATCTAGTACAGGGGTTGTCAAAAACATACCCCTGGGGTACTTGAGACTGCCCTAGGGGGTATGCATAGATGGGTGGAGACAGAGCACTGCCATGCAGCATCCTGTGCTGCCATAGAGGTGCTGCCTGCCCAGCCAGATGCAGGAGGTGGGGGAAACTCATATGCAACAGTTGCCACCGCTCCGCATCTGGCTGATTGCCTCCCCTTCCTCCCCTACTCTCCACTCAGAGGCTGGGGGTACACTGCTCTGCATTCAGCTCCCAGGGGGTACAGTGATGCAGAAAGGTTGAAAACCCCTGATCTAGTGGCATATTTGCAGAGGCAGATATTGCAACTGATTACACTACTTTAAAAAACAAAGGAGCTGATCCTTCAGCCCTGCACAGCGTCCAGTACTTGCATTTTAATAGTAATTGCTTACTGTGTGAGACCTGTGTCTACCATTTGCATCCTGAGCTCAGAGTGCTTAGTTAAAGAGTACTTTGGGCATCAAAGTCTACTATCTAGCCAAGGGGTTTTCAACCTGTTTTTAAAGAGTGCACCCCTTCTGGTGACAGTGGCTGGATGCAGAATGAGGTGGGGGAGCTGGCACACAGGGACTCAAGGTGGTGGATGGTGGTGGCGGGTGCCTTCTCCCCCCTCCTTATGTCTGGGTGGTGCCTTTGCGGCTGACGCGGGAGGGGCAGGGGGGCTTGCACACAGGGGCTCAGGGTGGAGGCGGCTGCCCCCCCCCCCGATGGTGCTTTTGTGGCCTGCAGAGGGAAGCCACTGCCCTCGCACCCCATGCTCCTGGGATGTGGCTGTGCTCTGTCCTGGCCTGCCCATGCATACCTCCTAGCATCTTTCCAAGTACCCATGGGGGTATGCATACCCTCAGTTGACAACCCCAAATCTAGCCCAAATAGTTCATAACCTTTTCCTTTTCATGATTAAGAATTTGGGTCCTTTGTCACCTCAGCTTATATCAGTATTCGTGCCAGTTCCTGCCATCTGTTTCTAGACATTGTAATGGCCTTTGAACTGGGACTCATCTATTTTTATGAATATGGTGTGTGCCGATATGTGCTTTTGACAGTGTTACTTGGCAGTTAATCCCAGGCAAAAGGGATGCTCACCAGTCATTCTGAATAGTTTGATCTTGCATTTCTCTTGGTGAGGTGCAGAAAGCCAGGCCTGTCATCAAAGAGTTAACTCAAGAGAGACTGGAAATTAAAGAACTGTGGCAGCGCCTATTATAGTAGCATATGAATGCCTCACAATTTTTTAACATGTTAAAACCTTGCACCCCTGTGAAAGAGGGGTGCTGTTATCCCTGTTCTATAGATGGGGAACCAAGGTAAGGGAGGTTCAGTCAGATACCTAAATACTTTTAAGCACCTAATTTATGTTAACTCTTGGTGACAATTAGGTGCCTAAATTTTAATCTAGCCCTTATTTTATTTATTTTAATCTTAATTTTTGAGTAATATGTCTGAAGTCACACAAGCTGCCTATAGGAAATAGGAATGTGAAAGCCAGTCTGCCATTCAGTACTATAAAAGGGATTAGCTTAGTACAAGGAAGATTTTTTTTTTATCAAAGGAAGTTATATTCTTTGTTTATCTTGAAGGGGGTGGTAGGTTCTTCCTGCCTTCAGTCATTCCTACTGTTTGGATTGGTAAAGTACTGCTTTCCCTTCTCCTACAAATAACCAAGGGAAATAGAAACTCCATTCTCTCCTTCTTGCTTAAAGGATAAACAGAGCCTTCCATTCGTTCCTTCTTTCCCAGTCAGTATCCTTCAGTGCTTCTGCACCATAGTGACATGGACAGAACAGTGTGCTTATTTTGCTCTGCCTCTATATGACTGTAGTACTTAACCGCTACTAACTCTGCTTAATGGGTGAATCAGGAACATGTTCCAATCTGCATGGGAGTGCAAGCCACTTCTGGCATTGTCCCCTGGCTCAAGAACCACTGTTGTAATTGGTGAATATTGCTGAAAATGTTGAGAGGAGTCCTGATTAGTACTTTGGTTGCCAAAAGCTGATGTCAGTGCAGTATTTAAATGATACAGAGAACTGGGTGGGGTACCCCATGACTTGGGCAAGGAGGTGCAACAGGCTGCTTTTGTTAAAGGGGGTGTATATGTATATGAAAACATTATTTCCTGTTACTTCGTGTTCAGTACTTTCTTATATCTCAAACTAGTCTTTGCTCATTCATGTTTGCTTGCCCCATACTGTTTTTGTTGATCTATCCTTTTATTACTCTGCTTTTTTTCTAATTCTGTAAAATTTAGAGAACATCTTGTGTGTAATGTACTTGTTGGCTTGTCTAGATTTGTCGAGAGAGAATCACAGAGAAACAATTGCTAGGATCACAAGGAAACTGCTCCGTAAGTATATTTTCATGTAGTCTCCCTAATTTTACATAGAACTTGATTACAAAAACTTAAATGCTTCCTGTTCACTATACTCTTAAATGTCATTACATCACTGAAAATCAAAAAGGGAAAAGTCTGTTTTATGGCCTTTTCTTTGCTGCATGGTTCATGCAACATTTTGAACTTCAGAAAATAAATAAAATGTTGAATTGTATGCAACTGAAAGTTGTTCTTCATATTAGATAACAAGCTTTTATTTCCCTCCCTTCAATGATAGATTATATACTTGATAATTCGGAAGATGATACCAAGTCTTTGTTTCTAATCATAAAGGTAGGTTTAATGTGTGTGTGGGGTTTTTGTGTTTTTTTTAATTTTAATGAATTGCTTGGTTTTACTCAGTGTTTTTGTTTGTTTGTTTGCTTTGGTGACAGATCATTAGTGATGTGTTACAGTTCCAAGGATCTCACAAGCATGAGTTTGATTCCAGATGGAAGAGCTTCAACCTAGTGAAGAAATCAATGGAGAACAGGGTCAGTATATTGTTTCAGGAGGAATTTTTGATTGTTCCTTGATTTTTATTCTTAGTTGCACCGTTCATAAATTCCAATTTAAACTGATAAAAGTTGCAATATAATTACATATTCTAAATATATTATATTATTTTTATCACTGTTTTTATTAAGAAAGATTCTAAATGCTCTGTAATTGTTAAGGCTTGTAACATCCCCTTTTTATATACAGCAATTTTATGCTATTATTAATGGGTTTATGTTTACTCACTAGGCAGGAGAATTAAGTGCATGCATATTTTTTTGGAGACTAAATGCATGGAATTTATTACTTGAAAAGCACCAGTCAAGTTAGTTTATAGATTGCATGTAAGTTCAGAAACACATAGGAACCAATCTCCTTTAAGTGTAATAATATTTAGAACTCTTCATCCGCTGAATGCAGGGTAGTTTTCAAAAGGGAGAAACAAATATGTATTTCTAAAGTGAAGCAATAGAGACATAGACTTTTAACCTCTCAATTTAGGCAGTAGATTTAAATCAAGAGGTTAAAAGACTGTCAGAACATGGCAGTTTTGACAGTGTTATAGTAAATAGTCCTCACTAATTTAAGGCATTAAAATAAGGAGCAGATAAGGTACAACTCCCTTTAAAAAAAAAAAAAAGTGGAATTTTAAGTGCCCAAATACCAGTGTGGGGGGAGGGGGAGTGATATATGCCTAGAATCTTAGGTTGGTCTGGCAGCAGGGCACTGATATGATGTGCGTTTATCAGTCAGCTGCCTTGGACACTTGCATCTTCAAGTGTCTATCTCATGTTGAACCTTGCTATAGTCCCTCTTCGTGCCTTGGCATTTGTGCCTTTTCCTGCCATGGCAGGGGGTCATGCTTGATGATCTGCTCGGGTCCCTTCCGACCCTACCAACTATGAAACTATCTCCCAGTGTTCCTTCATTAAACAAATGATCATGTTTGCAGCAGTGGAGGTAGTTGCGATATGATGCATAGCCTCTTATCCCATGGGACAAAAAGTCCTACATGTGTTCAAGGCAACTGTTAAACCTAACAGCAAAATTTATTAATAAATATAGAGCTGGAGATATAAATGTAGTATATGTAGGACTGGATGGGGTCTGTGGTCCATTATGTTCAAATTTCTGCATTCAGAGGCAGTCATTTTGCCAAAAGATTCTACAGGATTATCCTGTCTGGCCATTCTTGCACACAAATACATTTTAGTGTGCCACAGGTAAAGAGCAAAGGAAACTGACTATTTTATTTAAATAAATAAATTGTATGCATGTATTATATAAAATATAAATAAATAATATAAAACAGTGTGTGTAATAGTAACTGTTTAACATTTAAAATAAAAGCTGTGGGTTTTTTAATAGGATCACAAAATAACCCTCAGTGGCTTGGGACAAAAATAAGAAATATCTACCTCAGTGGCTAGGGACAGAAATTACGCACACAGTGGTTTAAGTCCAGGGTTCCCAACCTCTGGGCCACAGTCCAGTGCGAGGCCATGAGGGGCTGGCTGCCAGACCGGAAGTGACTGTGGACCAGCAAACCATGGACTGGAAATGACAAGCATACTGTGGACCGGCAGCCAACCCTTTTTTATACTGAGTATAAGGAAGGGTTGGCAACCTGCCCAAAGTCTTCCGGTCCTCAGACTAAAAAGTTTGGGAACCTCTGGTTTAAGTGATCAGAAACCGGTTTGGATCTGTAACACAACAGAAATTTAGTGCACATAAACCACTTTCAGAATGGCTGAAACTGGCTTAAGATAAACTTAGATGGATGTAGTATCAGACTTAACTAATTTAAGTTAAATCAGTTTATTGAGCTTCTGTCCCAGATCCCCTCCAGATTCAAGTTAACATGCAGTCCCCCAGCATCCCAGGATGCTTTAGACCTCCCCCGCAGATGCTCCTGTTGCAGGGTAGGTGGTCTAGCCTTAGCCCAAGCTGTCTGCTTCAGTGGAGCAGGAAGGTATGCTCTAGCAGCCCCCGGTCCCCACATGTAAAGATTCCCAAAATGATTTACAGCCAGGATGCACTGACTCCAGCAGCAACTGTTATGGAAGTCTTTCTTTATATATATGGCCCAACAGTCAGGATGTCTTTCTGTACATCTCACTACTAATAGGATGTATTATGTGAAGTGATCTTGGGGAGAGGAGTGAAGGGTTCACATGGCTGATGTGTATGTGGAGATTTTGAACCAAATTGTTTTTCCTTTACAGCTTCAAGGAAAGAAGCAGCATATCAGAGCCTTGCTGATTGATAGGGTCATGTTGCAGCATGAGGTAATACTTGTTCTCTACCAATTTTCAGTCACTACTGTACTAGGAAAAATTACATGGCTACATAGTCATTTAAAGGCATTCTGTACAATAACTCTTATGTTTGTGTAACTCTAAATATGCCCTATATCTAACATGCAGTTTTCTACTTAATTTAGCTGAGAACACTAACTGTTGAGGGCTGTGAATATAAAAATATACACCAGGGAATGATCAGGGATCTTCTGTGCTTGTCCACAAGTTCCTATGGTCAGGTAAGCAAAAATCATCTTTGTTAATTTGCACAGTTGTGGGGGGGGCGGGGGGGGGTTCAGCTTGATATTTGCAGTGGATAGATATAATATAGTTCTTTTTTTGGAAGGCTCTTCATTGTTAAAATGTCTCTATTTGTTTCTAATGCTAGGGAAACATTTAATCACTTATGATTATTTTCAGAGCTCTTGCCAATCCTTGTCAGGCCAAAATTGTAATGTCCTTTGAAATTTATACAGGTCAGGTTTTTTTGTCCTGTGAAGTACATTTGCTTAAATTGCTAGAAGCCACATGCACATTTCCAAAGGAAATAAAATCTGGTGTAGAATCGTCTGGATTAGTTAAAAAAAAAAAAATTGAATTTGGTATAAATGTGCTAACTACGCATCTTTTAACAGTTCTGTAGATTAAATTCTCTAACCATACCACAGGTACAGCAGGGATTGACAAACGTAGCAGTAGTAAGCGGCTATACATTGGTTAAGAAGTTCAGTAGCGAGCGCTGTAGTAAGGAAGAGAGCAATATATTGTTATCAGATTACTAGTGCAGGCCCTGATTGCTATGTTTTTATTAATGTTAGACCATATAAAGTAAGGCAGTAAAGGGGAAAAATTTTAAAGCTGTGCTTACCTGGTACTGTGGCTGAAACGAGACATTTTAATTTTAAATCAAAATTCCGTATTTTTTCAAGGTTTCTGAAAACATTGTGGAGAAGTGGTTTGTCACCTAGATAATTAGCATACCCTGGGGGGGGACTGCTTTGTACCTAAACAGTACAACCTGAATTGATTGGAAGACGCTACGAAAATAATTAAAAAAATAATAATAATAATAATTCTGACATCAGTTTTAATGCTCTTCCTGCACAAGTCACTATATCAGTGTGTGCTGGTGAGGTGTCCAAAGGATTAGAATTATGAGAATCAAAAGGAGAGGTCCCCCAGTGATATCTGCTAGAGAATCAATTGACTTCCAAATCTCAGCCCTATTAATTTTGACCATCTGTGGCTTTCTGCTATGCTATTCCCAATAAATTGGATATTGCCAGACTGGATCACACATTCCCCTGCAGCAACAAATTGTAATAACAGGCATGATGTATTCTTTTGCAAATTGCTTTAGTTGGATCATAGGCCTTTTTCATAGTTTCATAGTAGCTAGGTCAGGAGGAACCTGAACAGATCATCTAGCCTGACCCCCTGACACAGGCAGGAATGAATGCTGGGTTCACAAGACCCCAGATAGGTGATCATTCAACCTCCTCTTGAATTTGCTCAAGGTAGGGGTGAGGACCACTTCCCTGGGAAATTGGTTCCAGATTTTGGCCACACCGGCTGTAAAATATTGCCTTCTGACCTAACCTAAACCTATTCTCCAGCAGCTTATTACCATTGTTCCTCGTCACCCCAGGTGGTGCTGGGGAGAAAAGGGCTCTACCCTGTTGATCTCCCCTGATGAGTTTGTAGGCAGCCACCAAGTCCCCCCTCAGCCTCCTCTTGCTGAGGCTGAACAGGTTCAGGTCCTTCAGTCTCTCCTCATAGGGCCTGTCCTGCTGCCCTCTCACCAAGCGGGTGGCCCTCCTCTGAACCCTCTCTTGAAGTGTGGTGCCCAGTGCGGCCTGACCAAAGTCTCACAGAGGGGGAGTATCGCCTCTTTGGACCAGCTTGAGATGCATCTTTGGATGCATGACAAGGTATACTGGCCTTGTGGGCTGCAGTCTGGCATTGGCGGCTCATGTTCATCTTGGAATCAATAATGACTCCCAAGTTCCCGTTCTGCCTCTGTGCTTTCAAGAGGGGAAATCCCCAGCCTGTATGTGTTCTGTGGATTCCTTCTCCCAAGGTGCAGCAGCCCGCATTTGTCTATGTTGAACCCCATCCTATTCTCATCTGCCCACTTTTGTAATCTATCTAAATCTAGTTGCAGCCTCTCTCTCCCTTCAAGTGTGTCCACCTCACCCCACATCTTAGCGTCATCAGCAAACTTGGACAACATGCTTTCCACCCCCTCGTCCAAGTTGCTGATGAAGTTGTTAAACAGTGCAGGCCCGAGGACCAAGCCCTGTGGTACCACACTACTCGCATCTCGCCAGGTTGAGTGCAACCTGTCCACCACTGCTCTTTGGGTGTGCCCCGCCAGCCTATTTTTGATAGCTTAAATACACAAAATAGCTGATAAAAGTGATGGGAGTTCAGAGCATTGTGGAACCTCCCAGGTGCATATAGTTCCAGACATGCATTTCTTGTCTAGGGAGATTCTGTGGGTCTGAAGACCACCTAACCACTGCTATCAGAAGGAACAGTCCATAGAAATATGGAAAAGTAAATCTGACTTTTAAAGTGCTATTGATATATTCAGTAATGTTGGGCCAAGATTTTAAAGTTATGTTGAAAGTGATCTTTTTAAGTAAATGCTAGAAAGAGTGAAGTATATTGAAAGCAAATGTGTGATAGGGTTGGGGAATGCATTGTTAACCTTTCAAAAATAAAACGGGCTACATAAACCCTGCCCATTATGATGAGGACTAGGGTATCAATGCTGTATATATTTGTTTTCATACGCCTTGAAGGTCTCAAATATTTGTTTTTACAGGTCAGAAATAAAGCTCAACAAGCCTTCTTCACAGCACTGGGAACATATAACTTTTGTTGCAGAGATATCATTCCTTTGGTTTTGGAGTTCTTGCGTCCAGATCGGCAAGATGTCACTCAGCAGCAGTTTAAAGTACTGTCTCAATTACTTAATTTCAAATCTGTCTCCAGTTTGTGTCTGTGTAAGAGATTTTTATATGTTAAAATACATGCTCTTTAATATTTTTATTAGCATGACTTTGGGTTGGCTATATCTCCCATGAATGGCTAACCCTAGAGTGAGTGTCAGTAACCTTTCCAAATGAGTGCCAGCAAATAATAAAAAATATTTCCCTCCGCTTCTATATATGCATGCTCCATTTCATAAATTGTTAATAGCTGTTGGTAGCTTTGCCATTTCCAGTGGTGCTGAGAGGTATCCTGAATTGAACAAGGAGTTGAACAACAAAAATATGCTCTGATGTTTCACAGATAGGTTGGTAAAAAGGTGATAGGATCATAGGCATGGAAGGAACAACCTTGAGCCATTTAGTCCAGCATCTTCTATTTGTAGGCCATCTAACTGATGGAAATCCCAAAAGCACCATGTCAAACCACCCTCCCCTACAAGTACAAAAAAGGACATCCAGAATCCCTTGTGTTAACAACAGGATTGACAAGGACATTGGAAGAAATCCCCAGCTACTGTCTTACAGGGTGGTAGCTGGTTAATCCCTGCTCAGAATATCCTAGGAAATGGACTAGACCCCATGCTACAAATCAAGGCAAACATCTCAATAGTCCCACCAATCTGATCTGCAGGAAAAATTGCTTCCTGACCCCAAATTTAGTGATTGATATGAACCAGGGCAGAGAAGTGAAGCCCTCTAGCAATGCTACGTATGCATTTCAAGAATCATGGTGAATTATGAAGAGAGAACTCCCTGGTAACTACCTTTTTGAAGAGCATCAGAAGTATTTTTGCACAGTATTGAAAATGAATACTTAATATGGTGAGAACTATGGCAATATCTCATATTTGGGTAGTGAAGCTCAGGGCTTCCACCTCCATTAGTGTAGCATTTTATTTGCTGGTAAAATAGATTGTTTTATTTAAATAGATATATAATTTATATTTTAAATTTGGTTTTCTACAGGGTGCCTTATATTGTCTTCTTGGAAATCACAGTGGTGTATGCCTGGCAAATCTCCATGATTGGGATTGTATTGTACAGACTTGGCCAGCAATAGTCTCCTCTGGACTTAGCAAAGCCATGTCTCTGGAAAAACCATCTATAGTTAGACTTTTTGATGACCTTGCAGAAAAGATCCACAGACAGTATGAAACAATTGGATTGGATTTTACAGTAAGCAGAAAATTAAAAGTTAATATCTGTATTTCAGAAGATGTTTTGTTTATTTGATAAATTGTCTCAATTTTACATGTATTTTATTTCCTCTGACATCAATGGATCAATCTTGTACTGATTTCTGGCATACAGAAATGAACACCTTTTATTTCTGAGACTTGAATGTTCTACGTTTCATCCTAAAATCACTAGATTGCAGCCCCTTCGTTGAGTTTTAGAGAGGCCGGTATGAAATGTGAATGGAAACTGAAGTTAGGTTATCACCAGGGATCTGGGTTTTCCATTTCCCACAGAAAAACAGAGAAGACTACAGATTCCCTGTCTTTATTGGAGAAAACACTGATTTTTCTCTTTAGCAGAGAAATCCGCGGATTCTCTGCTTTTGAAAAAAGAGCTCTTGCAGGCTGGCACAACTCCAGCCTGCAAGAGCCAACTGCAAAAAGAGCTGGAAACCCCCAGCCCTGGCTGGAGGGAGAGGAGGAGGGCAGAGCCTGAGCCTCTGAGGCAGGCAAGGCCGGGCTCAGGCTCACCCTTTGCCCGTGGGGCAGGGCTGGGGAAGATGGTTGGGGGCTGAGGGAGCAGGGGGTGCTGCCAGCCCCAGGCGGGACGCAACAGCTGAGAGCAGGGCCAGGTGGTGAGGGCAGGAGTGCCCCTCTGTGGTGGGGGCTTTGTGGGAAAGTGATGCAGGGCACAGTGTGGTGGTGCCTGCCATGTGTGGGCCACACATGCCACCTGGCCAGCTGCCCAGGGGAGGGGGAGGTTGGCATGTGGCTGGAGCACAGCTCTGTGGCCGATTCAGCGAGGGATAGGGACGCAGGGGGTGGCTGGGGCTTGCATGCAGTGGCCACTGCAACTTGCTTGGAGGGCCGTGATGGCCGCTGCCTCCAAAACCTCCTGCAAGTGCCGCAGAGCCGTGCATGGAGCTGTGCAACTGGCTGCTGAGCAGCAGTGTGGTGGTGGCCAGGTGGCACGCAGCCATCCCCCCACCCCCCATCCCACACTGTGCCACTGCTGCTAGCTGCACAGCTCCAAGCATGGCTCTGCGGTAGCAGCAGGAGGTTGTGAAGGCAGCGGCAGTCACCGCTGGCATGGGCTGCCAGTGCCAGCGGTGATGGCCGCTGCGTATAAAAACTGCTGTTGCTGGCCATGCAGCTCCGTGGCAGCAGCAGCTGTCACCACTGGCACTGGCAGTCCCGCAGGCAAGCAGCTTTCCGTGCCAGTGGTAATGGCTGCTGCCTTGACAATCTCCTGCTGTTGCTGTGGAGCTGTGCTCAGAGCTGTGCAGCTGGTGGCAGTGGCGCAGTGGTGGGGCTGGAAATGGCTGCACGGTGCCACTGCCACCAGCCGCACGGCTCCAGGCACAGCTCCATGGCGGCAGTGGGAGGTTTTGGAGGCAGCGGCCATCACAGCTCTCCAAGTAAGTGGCAGCGGCCGTTGCATGCAAGCCCAGGCCCCAACCCTACCCCGCACCCCCATCTCTCACCATGGCTGCAGCATCGGCCACAGAGCTATGCTCCAGCTGCATGCTAGTCTCCCTCTCCCCCTCCCCCGGGCAGGAGGCCAGGTGGCATGTGTGTGTGGCCTGTGCATGGTGGGCACCACCACACTGCCTCCCATATCACTTGCCTGCAAAGCCCCCTGCAGGGGGGCACCCCTGCCCTCGCTCCCTGGCCCTGCTCCCAGCTGTTGCGTGTCACCTGGGGCTGGCAGAACTCCTCACTCCCTCAGCCCTGCCCCACTTACCTCTAGGATCCAGGGGCAAAGGGCATGGCTCTGCGGTGGCAGTGCTTGTCCACAAAGCCCTCCCATCCTTCATGCAGCCACCGCCACCCCACACCACCACGGAGCTGTGCAGTTGGTTGTAGGGCATGCTACTGTATGCAAGCTTCCTGTTTCACCCCCCCGGCCGGGTGGCACATACGTGGCCTGTACTTGGCAGTTGCCACCACACTGCTGCTGCCGCACCCTGTGCCACTTGCCCACAAAGTCGTGCATGTGGCTGTGGGATAGTAGCACAGGGTGTGGTGGCAGAGTTGCGGTGGTGGCCTCTGTGCGAACCTCCTGTCAGGCTGACCGGCATGTGTGTGGCCCACAAAGTGGCAGCCCTGCCCTTACCCCCTGGCCCTGCTCCTTGATCCACCCCCACAGCACCTTCCCTTTCCCCCACCCTGCCCAGTTCCTTCTCCCCACAGACTTTACCTGCTGGGTAAAGTGCCAGTGTCTGTGGGTCTGGTCTGGGGAGCTGTTGCAAGGGGCATCAGGAGGGCTGTTGAGATTGTGCGGGGGGAAGTGCAAGACACCAGCAGCACTGGGAGGGGCTTGGGGGGGGGCTTTAATTTTTATCACGATTTTGGGTTTTTAACCAGAGAATTTGCAATTTTTAATCAGAGAAAACCAGGATCCCTGGTTATCGCCTCTGCTAAGGGTGGTCCCTTCAGATTGTGGCTGATCTGTAGTGATATGAGTGTGAAGATGCTTGCACTGTCTTTGTTCTGTGTTATGTCTGCTCACCTTTTAGGGGCGGAAACACTAAATTTACCTAAATGAAAAAGGGTTTTGGAGGCATTATGCTAAAATAATTTACCATTTTTGTTTTAAGGTTAAATTTTTAAGGCATAGTTTATCGTTTAAAAGAAATGCAGTCATCACTCCATCTATATATTTTTATCTTTGCTTCGTAAAATAAGACTGACATATTTGGAGAAGTGACAACAAAGGAGAAACTTGAACTACCTTAGTAGTAGTTACAGAAAACTGAGTAATAACCTCTTCTGAAAGGATACTAGAAAGTTCACAAGCTGCTGGTTAGCTGAATGTTTCCCTTTTTGGTCAACAGGTTCCAAAGAAGTGTGCTGAGATAGCTGTACTGCTGCAAAGATCGGAACACCCCAGCACCAACTTGACAATGCTAACATCAGAAGAGATTCAGTTAGGAATTCAGCGCCAGAAAGAAAAGAATGCTGAGGCTTTGCAGTAAGCTAGTCTTTGGTTAACTATGCACAGTTGTAATGTTATAGTAGCTTTTAGATGATTAATTAATTAAGTTGATAGCTGATATCTAATTGATCTACATTAGTATAATGAATGTTGCTTCTGTGGAGGAAAAATTGGTATTTTTTCTAAGTTTTGAGACCCATTTGTGAGATTTGTGTAGAGCAATGGAGATCAGCCTTTTGGACTAGTGGACCTAAGTGCTTGTGAGCCAGCTGTACCATGGGCCAACACCCCTTTCTGGTAGGGAGGAGAATGAAGGAGTAGGGAGGTTGGTGCTAGTGCTGGAGGGAGAGAGGGGAAAAGTGGTAGGATGCAGGGCAGGGAAGGGGATGCACTGGGGCAGGCTACTTGCCACTGATTCTAAAAAAATAATCCTTTTTTCCAAACCTGATTTTACTTCATTGTTTCATGTTTCCATTTTTTTTGTCAATAGTATTGACTTTCAGGACTCTTCATTTGCATTTGAAGGGATGCCACTGGCTTCAATTAGCCTCTATAAATTCTTATATCATACTCTTCACTGTAATGCAGTGATTAGCAATAGTGTGTCATAGCATCTGGTTGTGCCAAAATGAGACATTTTTTTGTAAAGGGTGTCATGCAGTATTAGCACTGTCAGGTTGGCACACATCTCTGTGATTTACAAGATAAAACTACAGATCTCAAATAGTATCAAAATCACTCTCACCTGTTGTGGTCTTTCTGAATTCTTTGCAACAGCAGAAATGCTCTGGTTCTGTAAAGTTGGCATTTGCTGGGGGGTGTGGTTTGAGTCCTACAACAGGTGCCTTGCACCTAAAAAGTTTGAGAACCACTGCTGTACTATCTTGAGCTCACTATTGATGCATTCACGTAGTAACTGTCGTCAGTACAGCATTTTGACATAGACGTATTACAATACAAGTACCCATTAAGATGACTATACATCAGATTTTACGGTAGGTTACATTTGTGAATATGAGATCTTGGTTTGTAGTCTGTTTAATTGGCATTGCTGTTGTATACCTTTTTATTTCAGCTTTATTACAGGAAAATACTCTTAAAGTGTTTATGAAGAGAAAATGGAGGGGGTGCCTGGGTATTCTAGGAAGATTTGGTAATAAGAGAATATCACTGCTGCAGTAATAGGAGAGAAGTGGTGGTGATATGAGCCAAGGCTGATGTGGCTCTGGGGGCCATGGCAATGAATGCTGCTGCCATTTGCCCCACCACCAAATTTCTGGCCCTACTGACAGCACCTCAGCCTGTGTGACACTGCTTCGTGGGCCAGATCTGGCCCACAAGGCTGTCTTCAATGTCTGAGGTTAAGTAATCCTTTGGTGGTTCTTCCTCAACTTAGTAGCATTGCTGCTCCTCCACCTTCCCAAAATTACAATTATTAATCCTGCAAATGCTGTGCATTTATTACTGACTGTGGTTTATTTTGACTTTGGATTAAAGAGATCTTTTTCTGTCTTGACATTTTTTTTATGCTGCTTAGTCTCAATAGAGACTAGAAGGTCCTCCTCTCTAGATGTTCATTTTGCTTTTGTTTTTTTCAGAAACTATGAGAATCTGGTCAACATGCTGTTAGATTGTGTGGAACAAAGAAATCTGTAAGTTTATTCTTCTGTAAGCTCCTTTGAAGAAAGGGAGGGGGAGTACATTAGTAGTAATAAAATGTATAGTAGTAAAATGGGTAGTTTAAGTGACTAGGACATGCTATCTTTGATTTTCATTTTAGACTAGCATGAGTTTTTTAGATAAATATTAATCAAAAGATCTGTAGTATCTTGTCTTTTTTTTAAATAAATTTTGTTTTGTCTTATTTCACGGATTGTCACGGAGTTGGGGACTGACTAACCCCACAAATGGTCTTCTGCCTCCCTTATAGTGAAAAGGGAAGAGAAACGGGACAGTGTGCTTAGTTATCTATTCTTTCAAGCTATTTAGTTTATAACAGGTACAAGGCGCATGTTTCAGAATAAGACAAAATGGGCACGTCTGCACACAAACTAATTCAGCATAATAAACTCGGTGCAGTTCGCTCTGAACTTCCTTGCTCCCAGGACCGCACCATGTTGAGCTGAGGCAGCATAGCCCCAGCTAGCAGGGGGCCCACAGAGTCATCCTGCCAGCCTGGTGCTGTTCTGCCCAGGCTCAACATGCTGCGGAAGGGCTGGCTGGGGCAGGAGGGTGCTACAGTGCAGGGCTAGCCAGTACAGTCTATGCACAATCTAGACGTGCCTTGCGTGGACTAAGTAACTCCACCGTAGAATACTTGCGTTGTGCAGTACTATCCTGTAGATGGTGATGCTTTACTGTGGAGCTCACTAGGCAACTCTGCAGTAAGCATTTTGTGTAGCTGCACCCAATGTGTTCAGTTTGGATGCATTACATAGTCTTGTAGTATTTAGTAGTTAGGCTGCTGTGCAGTGGCCAGGTTCTGTTAAGCCTGTGGTATCGCAGTGTTCATATGTGCTGATTTCTTTATTTATCACTGCTAAGAATTATCAGTTCTTGGTATTAAAAGTATTCTGCCCAATACGATTCTGAGTAATGGACGCTATATTTTAACTGCCCTAAATCATTTTATTTTATTACTACATCTGCTTAATTTCAGTGATTTTTTTTCTTTGATACATTTTAATAAGCATCTTATGTGTAAGGTGCTGTCTTCTCCATTATTGCTTTTTGATTTTCAGACCCTGGAAATTTGAGCACATAGGCATTGGCTTTTTATCCTTGCTCCTGAGAGATGATAGGGTGCTGCCTGTCCGTGCCATAAGATTCTTTGTTCAGTGTCTAACCCATGATGCCATTGTGGTTCGTAAGGTAAAGTTCATACACGTTGAAAATTCCCACTTTCAGATGGATCCCTGGTCCATGTGTAAATGTTTTGTATAGAGCTCTATGTACCTATGAGTGACTGCATGTGTACACGCTAGTTTTTGCCCCTGTAAAAATTAGTTTAGGGAGTTCAGTAACATTGGCATTAGCTGTAGAAGCTTACATGTATAATTCAGTGAATACTCTTTCTTCATGCTAGTATTGCTTTTTATGGTATCTCCCTTAAATGTAATCAGTTCAGGAGTTCTGGTTAACAGAGCTTAAACACAGTGCAGAAGGATGTTCATCCCTGCTTTCTATGTATACCATTCATTTGGTTTAATGTAATGAGCACAGTAGTGTTTCCACCACTTGAAGCTGAAAAAATAAAAACAATAAAAAAGGTTGTTAGTTGTGGACTGCAGCTCCTGAGGAGGCAAACTCAGCTACTGATGTGCTTAGTGGTGGTAGTTATACATTTTGAGGGAATGCCTCTAAGCATTGTGTTAGTAAGATGAGTGGCCATAATGTGAATACAGACCAGTTCTTCCAGTGAGAATGTGAAATGGATACACTAATCCTCAGATTCTTATTTTTAGATGGCTATTTCAGCTGTTGCTGGCATTCTCAAGCAGCTGAAGAGAGTCCACAAAACGGTGCCCATCTGTCCATATGAAGTCAGTAAGTATTTGATAATGTCTAAAGTCTCTCCTTCAAATTTTCTGAAAATACCTTCCTCAACTACCTTACTAATAAAACAGCCTGTGTTCTGTGAATTCTTCAAGGTGTTAATGTTTTAAGCAAATAAACAAGATAAGTAGCCTATCCAGAATTCTTTTATATTATTTCTGTATTTGTTAGCAGAAGAGCTGACTTTTCCTGATTCTGAAGAACCCAAATACCTACCAAATATAGACAAGGTTATTTGGATGAATCTGATATCTTTTCATAGATTTCATAGACATTAAGGCTGGAAGGGACCTCAGAAGATCGAGTCCAGCCCCGTGCCCAAAGGGCAGGAAGTCAGCTGGGGTCATAGAATCCCAGCAAGATAAGCATCCAATTTGCTCTTGAAGGTGTTCAGTGTCGGTACTTGAACTGCCTTTGATGGCAGGCTGTTCCAGACCTTGGGGGCTCGGGCAGTAAAGAAGTTCTTCCTTATGTCCAGCCTGAAAACGGTCTTGCAGTAGTTTGTGACCATTCGACCTAGTCATCCCTTGGGGCGCCCTGGTGAACAAGTGTTTCCCCAGATACTGGTGATCACCCCTAATAAACTTATAGGTGGCCATCAGATCACCCCTGAGCCTGTGTTTTTCCAGGCTAAAGAGCCCCATGGTGCTCAGCCTGTCATTGTAAGGTCCGTTTTCCTGACCTCTGATTATGCGTGTGGCTCTTCTCTGGACTCTCTCAAGGTTCTCCACATCCTTTTTGACGTGTGGGGCCCAAAACTGGACGCAGTACTCCAGCTGCAGCCTCACCAAAGCCAAGTACAAGGGGAGAACGACATCATGGGATTTGCTTGAGAAACCTCTATGGATGCAAGCCAGCATTTTGGTCGCTTTACTAGCCACAGCACCTCATTGCAGGCTCATGTTCATCTTGTAGTCAGTGATGACCCCCATGTCTCTTTTTCTTCCATAGTGCTAGCCAGCGCAGCACTGTCGAGCCTATAAGGATGCTGCAGGTTTTTCTTCTCAAGGTGAAG
This sequence comes from Crocodylus porosus, assembly GCF_001723895.1. Classification (NCBI taxonomy): domain Eukaryota; kingdom Metazoa; phylum Chordata; order Crocodylia; family Crocodylidae; genus Crocodylus; species Crocodylus porosus. The sequence goes on from NW_017728943.1 coordinate 46,255,939, forward strand.
AACCTTGCATTTTTCAATGTTTAAACGCCATCAGGTTCTCGTCCGCCCATTTGCTGAGCCTGTCCAGGTCAGCCTCAATCACCCACTTGTCTTCTGGCATGGATGCTTTGCCCCAAAGTTTGGCGTCATCGGCGAACGTGGCCAGTCCACTTCTGACTCCAATGTCCACATCATTAATGAAGATGTTGAACAATATGGGTCCAAGGACAGAGCCT
>NW_017728943.1:46256722-46303568 GCF_001723895.1 Crocodylus porosus
TTGCAGCCTTGGCTTTCCTGGTTTGCTCCCTGCAGGACCGGACCAGTGCAGAATAATCCTCCTTGGAAGTGAATCCCACCCTCCACCCTTTGTAGGCCTTTCTTTTTAGCCTCAGGAGGTCTGCTAGATTCCTGGAGAGCCCAGGGGGCTGCTGTGCCCTCCTGCTGCCTTTCGTCCGAGATGGAATAGAATTAGCTTGTGCGTTGAGGATCGTTCCCTTGAGGAGCAACCACTCTTCTTGAACTCCTCTCTCCCTGGGGTCGTGGTCCCTTAGGGCCTCACTGACAAGCCACCTGAGCTTGTCAAAGTCGGCTTTCCTGAAGTGGAGGACTTCCGTGTTGCTGACTGACTTGCCAGCTTTAAGGGGGATGGTGAAAGTGATCAGCTCGTGGTCGCTGTCACCCAGCTTCCTATTGATCACTAGGTCACTGATTAGGTCATCCCAGGTAGCCAGTACCAGGTCATGCAGCATTTTATCTCTCGTTGGCCCATAGACTTCTTGAGTCAGGTAGAGGTCATCTATGCATGAGAGAAAGCTTTGCGACCGCTCGGATTTTGCCGAGTGATCCTCCTGCTTATTCCCCAAGCTCCTGGCATTTGTGTACAGGCAGGCAAATGTCCCCTTGGGGGCTCTTGCCTTGCCCACAGATTGTACCAGGGCTGGGGCAGGGGTGGGCTCCCTTAAGTGCCTTGGCCTGCTGGCTTTGCAAGGGTTGCTCAGCGGGCCAGCAGTGGCAGTAGTCCCCCCCCATCTCCCAGTGGGCTTAGTTTAAAGCCCGGTGGAGCAGGTCAGCCAGTCTGACTGAGAAGAGCCTCCTCCTCAAGGGAGAGAGGTGGAGACGATCTCTCCCCAGCAGCTCGCTGCCTCTCTTGCCAAAGAGTGCGCTGTGGTCATGGAACCCAAAGCCTTCCCAATGACACCAGCACCGCAGTCTTTTGGTTGACTACGTGGATCCTCCTCTCCCTCCTCAGCCCATACCCCGAGACTGGGAGGATCATCGAGAACACCACCTGTGCCCCCAGACCCTTTAGCCCCGCTCCCAAATCCCTGTAGCGCCTCATGACCCAGCTGGGAGCACTCCGAGCCATGTCATTGGTGCCCACATGAATAAGGAGCATAGGATGGTCTGTGGGCTGGAGGAGCTTAGGGAATCTTCTCCGCAATCACCCAGATGTGGGCCCCCGGGAAGGAGCAGACTTCCTGGGCTAAGGGGTCAGGGTGGCAGATTACCCCCTCAGCCCCCCTCAGGATGAAGTCTCCCACAACAAATGCTGTACATTTTGTCTTGGGGAGAGCAGGGGTGGTAGCTGCAGGTAAGCCTGTGTTGTTGCCTGCGGGAGCTGGCAACTCAGCAGGCTCTGCTGGAGCTTTGGTGCATGCCCCTGGCTGGACAGAGTGGGAGGTCCCGGAGTCCTTTGTCCTGGAGGGAGACTGTGGTCTACCCTCCGCCTCCTGGGGATGAAGGGCCTGGCAGTAGGAGTCAATCTCCTGCTCGCAGTCCCTGATGGCGCGCAGTCTCTGGACTGTGGCCTGGAGCTCCTCCAGCTGGCGTGCCAGAGACCCCAGCAGGGAGCAGACCCCGCAAGGGGAGGTGGCCATGCTCCCAGGCCCCAGAGCCTGAAAAAGCGACAAGCAGCCCCCACAACCGAGAGCCAGGGGCTCCATTTGCGTGGAGCCTGAAACCATGGGCTCTGTCTGGGCGGCCGTGTTTGAGGTGCTGCGGGGGCGGGAGGGCCACAGAGCCTGAGTGGACCCTTGGGGTGCAGCACGTGCCCATCAGCATCATGCCGCTGGTAGGCTGGCTACAGCTGGGACTGTCTACCCTGGGGGGCTCACAGGCAGGGCCTCAACCCTCCCATATGCCCTCCCGTGCTAACTCACGCGCTGGCAGACGAGCACACCTGTTTGCGCAGCCTGTTCGTGTGGCTCCCTATGGGGCTGGGCCAAGTAGGGGCCGGGGTGGGGCGGGGCAAGAGCCGGCCCGGCTCCACTCAGCCACCTCCTCCCACTCACTCACGGGTTAACCCCCTCCCACCACAGGCCCTGCTTACCTCTGGCTGTGCTGGGGGTCGGCAGGGGGCTCCGCGGCTGCTGGGGAGTCGGCAGGGGGCTTTCACCCATGCGTCTGTCACCACTCTGGAGCCTAACTGGGGCTTTTTTGCTGTTGGTGGGCCCTTTTAAACCTGTTGGCGGGCCCTTTTATTAGACCAACTGAAATAGTTGAAGAAAAATTTTTAAGCAAGCTTTCGGGTTCAAAAACCCTTTGTCAGGCCAAGGAAGTTTCATCAACTGCTGAAACTTCCTTAGCTCAACGAAGGGTTTTTGAACCTGAAAGCTTGCTTAAAAATTGTTCTTCAGCTATTTCAGTTGGTCTAATAAAAGATATCAGATTCACCCAAAGAACCTTGCCTGCCTATGTCCTTAGACCAACCTGGCTACAACTTACACCCCTGTACCAAATAGAAAGAGCTATGAAGACACTGCTTTTAGAAAAAAAATTCAGCCTCAGTTTGGGGGATTATCTTGCTCTGGTCCAGGCATTACCATGGAAACTGACAAAAAATGCATCCAACCATTGATAGAAATATCATAAGTTCAGTTTTTATTTTCACTGCATTATTTCAACTCGTTTAATCTGTTCTTCTCCCTGGTGCTTCAAAGTACCCAGCACCTCTCAGAGATTTCAAATTGTTTCTTAATAATTTCAGGCGGTGTATGTGTGTGAGGGGGTTAACTTTCAACTTTTAAATTAAAGTTAGTACTATCTTTGTTCCCCTTTCTTGGTTTAGGTACTTGCAAGCTGATACTACTTCAAGCTAGGTTCATATACTCAACTTTTATCTAGATTTTGGGAAAACTTAGTTAAAATAAACTGAAGGATGGTCAAAGTGGTGTTTCCAGAAATTTTGGAGGATGAACAGCTTTCCAAGGATCACCTGAAAATACTCATATTTGAAATTATTTGTAGGGTGACTAGGCGTTACTCCTATTGCACTCTGTTTACGGCTACACATGTATGGGTCAGTCTGTCAGGAAAAAGGAATGACAGCTTGCAGTGGCTGAGTAATCCCCCAGGGTTTTCCTGGGAAGAAGCAAAATGGTGGGTAGTGGGGGTGGATCCTCCTCCTGGTTCCCCCAACTTGCTGGGGCATCTTGCTGGGCTCTAGCCCAGATCTCCCAGACAGCAGCAAGCTGTGGGGGGTGGGAAATTCCACCCCCACTCCCCACCTCCTACGCAGGGAGCCAGGGACACCCTCCCTGTTCTTCTCCCTCTCCTGTGTGTGCTGCTGCTTGGGTCTGGGCAAGATATCCTGAGTTCCCTTTGCTTGTGCAGAGAAGGTGACGGGATGGGGTAGGACAGGGATTTTCCCTATGCTTGTTGCTGTTTTGGGAAACCCAGGCTCTGTTGTAGCTGGGCAGGGTGTCTCTGGCTTCCTGTAATTGTTCAGGGCTGGATAGCCCACGCCCACCCTGCTTGCTGCTGCCTGAGATGCTCCGGCTGGCAGGGGGGGGAGAAGCATTGCTTTTTACACTAGAAGTTTTAAGTCATTTTGAATATTGAAAATGTAGATGCCTCATAAAGATTTGTACCTGATTATAGAGTATCTATTTATTTACATTTACAGTTATTTCCCTGGTCAACTCAATTGGCAAATGTTAACTCTTTAGTTACAACATGGCCAAAGCTTTTAGAGAGCTCTATACAAAGATATCTTCATTACGTTTCCAAGACGGACTTCATTTGAAGAAGGCTTCTCAAAAAACATGAATTCATGAAGTCACTTGAAAATGCTAAAAGAGATATAACCATGATTGGGACTATCAGCTCTCTAAAAAAAATGTCATAAGAGTATGAATTTTTTTTTTTTTTTTTAAATAGGTGGAAATCTTAAGCCTTCTAGCATTCAGGCTGGTGACAGACTTGATAACCAGTGGTTGCACTACGATGGTCAAAATCTACCAAAGACTAAACAAGCTTGGGAATCGTGCTGCTTTGTGGAGAAAACACACTGGGGGTATTATACCTGGCCTCAGTGAGTATTAAATGACATGCTCCAGGGGCAAAATGCTACAAGAAAAACCATGTTTCTGACTAATGTGGTTGGCATTAAAATGGACACTAAATTATTGTTTTAATGTTATTACTTTTTATTGAACATGAACAATTTTTAAAATATGTTTGCCTTTTTATTTGTGCTGCTGGTACTTTATGCACTTCTTGTTTGGGCCATGAAAATAAATTCAGTTTTTCTATTGAGTGCAAATTATTACAAATTCTTTCATTTTGATTATTTTTGTGTGTTGTAGACTTTGCATGGGATTATTTTATTTGGCTATTTAACTATTTTCATTAGAATTATATGCACAGTTCATACATTTTGCAGAAATCTTACAATAGCAGTGCTGGATTGAGTTTGTTCCAATAATGCCTTTTTAAGGCTAGATATAAGTATTTATGATACAAATTTTAAATATAATGTAGATAAATAGATAATGTATGCATTTTTTTGCCTTTTATCTTGAAAAATGTTAATGCATGTTTTCTCTAATTCCTAGAAACATGTTAGTTTATGCTCCTGCTGATCAACAGCCAAAGCTTGGGCGAGGGAGAGAGGAGTTGTTAGAGGTAAGCCACCATGTTGTGAATATTGATTGTTCTGGTTCAAAACTAGCACAGATTCTTACCTGACTTCTAAGGTCTTGGGTACATGCATTTCAAGTGCTGTGAATCCTGTACCATTTCACATTTGGCACCACGTGGCAGATGCAGTACAGTATGTATATTTGAAATACTTATGATATTTTAAGTTGTGTTACTGAAGGTATTTTTTGACTGGAGGGGTATACTTAAATTGGGAATATAGCAATTGATTTCCAGTTTTGGGGAAGCATGGGCACTTGATAAAGCAGCTGTGTAAAAGATGGCATAGTTATTCTTATACAATTGAGAGCCAGAGCTTAGTATTCAAAATATTGAAAGCACTGTGGCCATGCCTTAGCAAAGTAGTAAAGATTTTGGCTGACTTGACGTGTTAGCAATCTCACGTGGACTACTCACATAATTAAGCAAATGCCTAACAAAGCAGCTTGCACCTATACAAGAGAGAGTAAAAATAAGAAATAACTGAAAAATTAACCAAAATAAAGCTTAGGAAAACTGCCACAAAAGGGGCTTATGTTTCATTTTAGGTGGGTTCCTTGTTGCTTACCCAAAAAATTCGTGTTTTCTGTTTCTCTAATATATAGCTATGGAACAATAAAGAACTGGACATGATCAGGAGAGTGGTCATAAGGACAGACTTGATTCATTGCAGTCAGTGCAGATTGAAAGGCTTTTCTAGGGGTTGTGTTAGTTGGAGGGAAATGATCCAATATTATGATACACAGAAAAGTTTGCTGGCATTAAGTTGTTGACAAAACTCTTGTTTAGAACAGGGGTGAGGAATTATTTCAGCTGGGGATGCTGCTTAACAACTTTTGGTGAGCTGTTGAAGGCCTCAAAGGTAGCCCCATACCTTGAAAGGTGCCCTGCCCCTGATTGCCATCTTGGGACTGGAAGTCCCACCCTCTAGCCCCTGACCTTTGCTACAGGATGTACTCCTTTTGGGAAGGGATTTTGCCATGTTAGAACCAGAAAAAGCCAAATCGTATACTAAAAATCCAACATCCGCTATTAACGTATATTAGTTTTAGTTCAAAAAATATTTTTGTTGTGATTTATATGTGTTTGCATAATGTATAGGGGGGCTATTTTATAATAGCTCAAGAATAAGACTTTATTTTGTATTTTGTTTGTGGGGTGTGGTTGGGGGGCGGGGTTTGTGAGGGTATTTGGGCCCCCTTCCATGGCGCACAGCCCCTGCCTCTGGTGGCAGCAGCAGGCAGCAGATGCTCAGGGCGCTTATGGCCCACAGCAGGCAGAGGCCTCCCAGTGGTGCGTTCCTCCAACTGAGTCCCAGGATTTGCAGGTAGTGGCACAGAGCTGGGCCGGCCTGCTGGCTCATGCCTTCAAACCAGACCAGCACATCAGACTCCCAGTGGTGCAGGTGGGAAGTCATGTGCCATCAGGCTGGGCCAGGCCAGCTGTGTGCCTCTACATGGGGCTCCCAGCACTCCAGCAGGGAGCCGCGTGTGGAGGCACAGAGCCAGCCCAGCCCAATGGTGCACAGCTCCTCTCTACAGTGCCAGGAGCCCTGTATAGAGGCATGAAGCCAGCCTGGCCCAGCTGCAGTATTGGGAGCCACACATGCTGACACAGAGCCAGCCTGGCCGGCTTGGTGGCATGCAGCTCCTAGAAGGAGTGCTGGGACTTGCGTGTGGTGGCATGGAACCTGCCTGGCCTGATGGCATGCAACTCCCTGGGGTTCCCAGTCCATGTGTCATTGGTTTGAGCTGGCTGCATGCCATCAAGTGTGACTCCTGGGAGCTGTGGACCATTGGGCTGGCTGGGCTGGCTCAGTCACAGCATGTATGGCTTCTGGTTCTCGAGCCAGGAGCACGCTGGGCTGGCTTTGTGCTTCCATGTGGGGCTCCTGGCACTGCAGACAGGAGCTCCCCTCCCTGCTCACCGGCTGTCCAGTCACATACCATCACACTCTGCACTTCCACATGGTGCTCCCAGCTGGAGTGTCGGGAGCTGCACAGAGGTGGAGGCACAGAGCCTGCCTGATCCAATGGCATGTGACCTCTGAAAGCCTGCACCTCCCACCAGCTTTCAGTGGGGCAGCCGTGTGCTGGTAATAGTTTTTTGGAGGGGCCCTTCAGGCAGGATAGGATGGACTGGATCCAGCCTGCAGGCTGTATTTTGCCCGCTTCAGTTTTGAATGATTGAAAATGAATAGCCCGTACATGATTGAGTTCCTGCTTGATTGAAGTAGTAATGAAATAAAAAATAAGACTTTGACTAAATAAGGTGGGTGCTAGCATGGTGGTTCCAAGCACCTTACAAATAGACTAAACTCTCACTGGTTTTTCTTTTACAGGCAGAGCAAGCTATATATGATCACTTTTCTGATCCGAAATTTGTTGAGCAGTTAATAAAGTTCCTATCTTTAGAAGACCGAAAAGGAAAAGACAAATTTAATCCTCGCAGATTTTGCCTCTTCAAGGTATTGAGACTTCTATGCGTTATGCGTAACTTGCTTTCTTTGTGCAGATAAAATGATCAAATAAACGTGAAAAACATGCACAGAGATCCATCCCATCGCTGTTAATATTGTTGGAAGCTTTGCAATAATTGCCACTTTGATTAGCCTCACTAGGTAGGGTATGTAGAATGCCTTGCTGAGATTATGAAAGACTTGGGTGTATTTTCATTTAAATATAGGAGAAGCAACAAATTAATTTTACTGCAGGTTGAGATTTGAATTTTTTTTTAACTGCCTAAAAGTAATAACACATTGGAAGTGTAACACACTGAGTGTGTCCACATGTGTGGCAGATTGCGCAGTCATTTAGTACTTGCTTAAACAAATACTAAATGACTGTGTAGTTATTGGCATTACTGTGCCGTCCCATAATTGCATGGGTATTTTTAGATGCTACTGTGAGTTGCACACGTTCTTGGTGACTTTCTAATGCATCTGCATGTATTATCATCTTACTGTACTGTTTCTACACTCGTGTATCAGCTGTAGTAGTAGATGGAGCAATTTTTTTCAAAAGAATTCAGGATAGTAAATAAGAAATAAAATATTCCAAAGAGATGATGCCTTAGCAGTTCAGTAGAAGGTAACCATACAGGCTGTTGTTTTTATGGACCTGGGTATTTCATATCAACTGTATGTAACGTTAAGTTAAAATTTAAAATAATGCTTAAAAACTTGTAAGTGGTCTAGAATAATTTCAAAATGATAAATGATTTAAATTTGTATTTTGTAACCAAACTTAACAGGGCCTATTCAGAAACTTTGACGATGCCTTCTTGCCAGTTTTAAAGCCCCATTTGGAACGGCTAGTAGCAGACTGTCATGAAAGTACCCAGCGATGTGTAGCTGAAATCATAGCTGGCTTGATAAGGGGCTCTAAACACTGGACATTTGAAAAGGTAGGAGTGGGGGGGGGGTGTGTGTGTGTGTGTGTGTGTGTGTGTGTGTTTGAACGCTTCAATATTCTGAAGGGTTGTTTTTTTGTTGTTGTTTTTTTAAAGGAATAAATTCTTGTTGGTTTGTTGGCAGGCAAGGTTCTTCAGGTAGACAGTTAGTTAACCTTTCCTTGCATGTTAATGTGTGGGCTGAAGAATTGCCTGCAGCTTAGATTGGTGGTGCTCAATGTTTCGGGCCTGTGGGCAAGAAGAATAGCGCAGGACCCATCCGCAGGCTGGATTGGGCCCTGTGTGGCTTTTGCCAGTCCTGCATACCTAGATTGGGTCTTGGTGCCCCACACAGGGCTTTGTGCTGGGATTAGGCCCTATGCCACTTGTATTTGGCCCCATGCACCAGGATTGAGCCATGATGCCCTGTGCCACCCCTGCACAGCCCCATGTGCTGGGATTGGCCCCACCCATTCCCACATGCCAGGATTGGGCCTTACGCTGCCCTGCATGTCAGATCTAGTGGACAGAGCCCTGGTGTCTGGGCTGTGGGGCTGTTGATGGGTCTGGGAATTTGGCAGCAGGTAAGTGGCAACCTCTCCCCCGCTGCCAAACTTTCAGACTTGTGGGGAGCCCTCTGAGCTGGATGACATGGCCCTGGGGGCAAGAAGCCCCTCAGAGTTGAGCACTGACTTCTAGGTGCCTTGGTCTATTTTTGCAATTGTCAGTAAATGAAAGAATCATTTAATGGAAGCCATTAATACCTACTATCAAAACATTACCCCAGTCTCACTTCTTGCTTCACAATAGAGTTATAAAATATTGCCAATCTGAAAAAAATGAGACTGCTGGGAGCAGTGCAGAGGCATGTGGGATAGGGCACACAGGCAGCAGAAACTGGTGGACCAGTCCATGGTGGAGGAAGAGGGAAGTGGGTTGATGAGAAATGGGAGAAGCATTACAGGCCCCTGATGTAGTGGGAAGAAGGTTGAGGAGTTCATACACCATCTCAAGCATGGAGTTGAGGCACAGGGGATCCTTATGAGAGAAGGAGGTGGAAAGTGGAAACACATAATACATAATGCTGCTGTGATGGTAGAGGGAAAACAAGGAACCTGGCATGCAGGAAAAAGGGGCAGTTGAGCCCACTACATAGGAGAGAGAGGGCTTTCAGGGGGGTCCTCAAATACAAAGGGATGGAAAGACAACGCATAAACTTGTGGGGAGCTGGAGAATGGAAGGAGTCTCTGGTGTTTGTAAGGAGCTTAGCCTACAGAAGCAAGTGATAAACTGTGCAACTCCTATGGTGCTTCAAAACGCCTGTAAACAAAGCAGAAAGAGATATTACCAGTCTCTTTCATGGCAATATTTTTAGGACTGGAATGTTGACCTTCTGCAAGAAGCTCGCTGTGCTTTTTGTGAGGGTGGAAGAAAGGTGGGGGGAAGGTTCGAGTGTTAGAGGAGTTAAATAGGAACCCAAAATGGAAAAACTTCATCTTCTTGCCTTCTATTCATCAGGTGGAGAAACTTTGGATGCTTCTTTGTCCATTGCTTCGAACAGCTTTATCTAACATCACAGTGGAAACGTATAATGATTGGGGCACATGCATAGCAACTTCCTGTGTAAGTATTCCATATTTAACTTTGTTTGGGTTATTTTTGTAAGATTGAACAGATAACAGTAAAGTTTTGCCTAATATGTAAATAAATTTTTCATGGAGAAAAAATGTTTAAATTTATGTGTTAAGATGGAATTTAGAGTACTAAATACTACTAAACATATGTATTGTACACTAGTCCTTGAATTACTACAGAAAATGATCAGCTGCTTTTGTTTCTGGAAATATAAGTTTTCATCTGCTTCCAAGGAGTTTTTAGGGGGCTATGGGTGTCTTTTTATTAAAGCTAGTGTTAATATTTATGTATTTACTATAATGTTTTATAATTAGTACAGGCAACCCCGCTTAACACTGTTTTGCTTAGCACTATTTTGCTATAGCGCTTATTTAAAATTCATACCCGATTCTACTGAGCGCTCAGCCAGTTTCGTTATAACACTCAGTGGAATTGTTCAGTTTTGGTGGGCAGTGAGGTTGAGAGACGTGGCAGTGATGACAAAGTGGCGAGTAGCAGCAAGTTGGGTGGGCGGGCTTGAGTGCGGGGCCCACGCTGGTGCCCTGAGGTCAGGGCCGGCAGAGGCCCAGGGCAGGGCAGGGTGAGTTATATTTATTTACATTAATTTATATGGGAAATTGGGTTTCACTTAGCGTGGATTTGCTTAACGCTCGTTTTTTCTGGAACCAATTAAGAGCACTAAACAGGGGTTACCAGTACTAAACTCTTTTATATCCTTTTTGAACTTGGATGATAGACCTGTCCTCATTTGCTAAAATATAAAGTATAGAGCTTTCTCATATGCTTGGCAAAAATAATTTAGGAAAACTCAGATTAAATACTTTAAGGAACCCTGTTAATTTCTTGGCTACAGTAAGATTCCTGTACGCTAGATGGATATACCTTTCGTAAGTTGGTTGCTTTATTTAATTGTCACAAATTGAAGTTCTTTACATGTTTTCTTTTACCCATAGTGTGCCAGATTTTTAAGTAATGGCAATGATTTGGCATGAATGAGTAAAATATCGTGATTTATGTCTTGTGCTGATTCTGTTTTCCTCAGATTACTTTGGGAAAAGTAAAACATTTATTTCTTTTGCATAGTAGAACATTCTTAGGACTTAAAGATATTCAATACAAATATCTTTCTTCTGTATGGTTAGAACTGGAATTTTGCTGAATTCCAATCACTGATGTGTATATAAATTTCCCCTCTTCTCTCCCGCAGGAAAGCAGAGATCCTCGGAAATTGCACTTTTTATTTGAACTCTTGTTGGAGTCTCCCTTAAGTGGTGAAGGAGGATCATTTGTAGATGCATGGTAAGAATTTAACTTTGTTTTTTTTAGTATATATCAGTAAATTCTCCCTCTTCCTCTCTCTATAGAGATGTATCAAGTTCACTTCAAGCAATTTTTCCTTCTGCCTGGAGGAAAGGCACACCTATTTGTATACCCCACGTAAACCCTTTTGCAATTGCAGCTTTTGTGCCTTTCCCCTACAGCCGTTAGACCTGTGTGCATAGGCAAAGGCATTGTGTAAAGTGCATCACTTTAATGCCATTCTAACAGGATTTAGTAACTATTGTGGAAATGCAGTGTTGATATAGCAGTTATATTGTTTTATTTTGTGATTACACCCAGCATTTGGAATAAGATTTGGGCATAGAAAAAGAATTTGACACTTACATGTTGTAGTTAATGTTACAGTATTGATGTTCTGATTTCTAGCCGGCTGTACGTATTGCAAGGTGGCCTTGCACAGCAAGAATGGCGAGTTCCAGAACTGTTGCACAGATTGCTTAAGTACTTGGAACCTAAACTCACACAGGTCTACAAAAATGTCAGAGAGAGAATAGGAAGGTCAGTGGTCTCTTCTGTAGTTCGTTTTGTTCCATGTGTACATATATGGATCATTATTTTTCAATAATAGGATATACTCTGGGGTGTCATTGATCTTTGTGTACCTGAACACTGCTCAGCAAATTGGGTGTACTACTGAGGCTGTTAGGTGCCACAATAATGCCCTTAAATTGCAGTGTAAGTGCTGATGTCAAACTTTGGGTCATTTCTTCATTCGCGTTCTTTATGTTGAAAATTTTTAACCTCTGGAAATTGCATGTATCCAGTGCTTAATGTGGAATAAATGTAATGGGTAATATTTTTTTAAAACATTTTGGTGACTCTAAAATCCTACATGTAGGGATTCACAGTGGAAATGCACTGCATAGCAGCTCCTTTAATCATGTTCCTTTTGCCAAGCACCTGCCCTCCCCTGCTGATTGGTGGAGGGGCTCTGGTGGCCTTGCCACTTGCTGCTGATTGGTTGGGAGGCAAAACTGCAGTTTTAAATATGTCATGGTTTTTTACTTCTGCTGTCAATTTATCTGAGGGGCCCCAGCAGCACCACCACCACTTGTTGCTGATTGACTGGGACATGGAAACTGCAGCTTTTTCTTTCCGGCCAAGTGACAGTGGGGCTGTAAGGCACCCTTAGCCAGTCAGCTGTGAGGAGGGTGGCAGCAAAAAGAGCAAGGTTAAAAGAGCCACTGTACAGTGTACTTCTGCTGCAGTTTAGGTAGGTTCCCTAAGTCTTGAAAACTCCAGCCAACAGCAGTACAAATTATGGATAATGGCTTTTGTGTGTGCAGGAGTTAAGTCTACCAGAAGCATTTAGCTGTAACAAATACTACGTGATCTACAGTTTGTCATCTTGAAGAAAGAGTTCTAGGCAGACAGTTGACCCCTTTTGTGAATGCTTTTTTTCATAGATTTCATAGACATTAGGGCCTGAAGGGACCTCGAAAGATAGAGTCCAGCCTCCTGCCCCAGGGGCAGGAAGTTGGTTGGGGTCATAGGATCCCAGCAAGGTTGCCTCTTAAATGAATCCAGAGGTGGTGCGAGCACCACCTCTGGCAGCAGTCTGTTCCAGACCTTGGGGGCTTGGACTGTAAAGAAATTCTTCCTTATGTCCAGCCTGAGATGGTCTTTGAGAAGTTTGTGACCGTGAGTGTAATGGTAATTGTAAATAAAATATTTCTAGATATTAAATTGCAATATGTTATCAAGCTACCTTACCCTCCAAATACCTATTATTAGAAATCACTAAAGATGCCTGATCTAAATTATTAGAAATAGCAGCAATAGCTTATTTTTCTCTTGCTTTCTTAAATTACAAAGTGAAAGGCATAGCAGATCATATGTTCTCAACTCCTAGTTTCTCTTCTGTCTAACATTGAAATGTTTATATATAGTGATGCAGCTCAGTGTACTAAAGTATTTTGTCTTGGTGTGCTGTAGCATTTTGTTATGACTTGATTCCAGGCAGGCATCTGAGTCAGAATGCCATTTCAGTCTTTCAGGTAGCAATTGTTTTCAAAAGGTTTACCTGGGGACAGGAGTTAATCTACTTTAGAGGAAATATTCAGTTTCAATTAGTAAAGTGAAGCAAACAGTAGTCACTGAACAATTCTTGTTATTTAAGTTGTGCAGTGAAATTAATATATTAAACTCTTGAACTATTTATTTTTAGTGTTTTGACCTACATATTCATGATAGATGTTTCTTTGCCAAATACTGCTCCAACAAAGTCCCCTCGTATCCATGAATTCACTACACGAATACTTGAAAAACTGAAACCCCTTATGGAAGTGGATGAAGAAATTCAGAACCATGTGATGGAAGAGAATGGAGTTGGTGAACAAGATGAGCGAACTCAGGGCATTAAACTCTTGAAAACCAGTGAGTTGCTGAATTTCACTTGTCAGAACATGTTACGCTGCCATAATACTCTGCAACTAAACACCATAAATATTTATAATCTAGAATTTTGCTTTATGCCAACGAGGTTTCGGTGTATCCCTTATATTTTGGGCTGTGTCAGCTGATGTTGATAGCCAAGAGTACTCTGATTTACATTACTGTTCCCTTATTAGCAATGTTACTGAGAGTTGCTTGTAAATTCTAATGCCAAGAATACGGGGTTCAGCTTGCTACTAGCACAACCCCAGTGATTTAAATGGATGTCTTTTGGGTTTTACTATTAGTTAATCTGACTTGACTTGTTTTGTTTTTGATCTTTTTATTCTATTTAACATTTCTCTTTTACACACAGTCCTGAAGTGGTTGATGGCAAGTGCAGGTCGGTCCTTCTCCACAGCTGTCACAGAGCAACTCCAGCTTTTACCGTTGTTTTTCAAGGTAATTTGTTTTCATTTTTAATACTGAATTGTTCATGTTTGAAAGAGTGTTTGAGAAAAAAACTAAGACATTGTAATTAAAATAGAAAGCTGCTTAAATATAGCACACTTGGTCCTTGCTTACTTGCCCAATTCATTTATTTATTCAATTTGTACCAACAAAAGCTTGTGTGTGAAACTGATAGCCTTGCGCTTAAGAAGCTGGAACCACTATTTTTAGTTGTCTTCTGGAAATAACTAATAGATGCATATCCTGTATCCCTAACACGTTATGCATACAGAAGGAAGTGTTATTACCCCATGAGTAATTACCTTTATCAAATGTAGAAATATCTACATGCCATTTATGATGCAGCAGTTCATATTAAAATGTTATTGTCTATGTGTATCTTATCATTGGGCACCCAATAAAACTCATTATAATGATGTCTGTATTAAGCAGGTGAGTTTTGTATCCATTTACAAAGTTGCTGTGACACATAAGTACTCCTCATTTGTAAACGTTTTACGTTTACTGAACTTTAAACCAGCTAAGTGTTTCTCAGTACACGGATTTTAAAATACAGAAGTGCTGAAATATCATAAATGTGCATGTTCTGAAATGACTAGCCTAGTTGTTTAATCTTTACTAGTGAAAGTTATTTAAACAAATGCAGAAGTTTTGTTTTTTCTTGCATAACATATTGCTGTTATAAGGAAATTTTTCTTCAGCAACAGTTATTTCCTGAGTGTTCTGTTTGATCTTACCTTACAGATTGCCCCAGTAGAAAATGATAATAGCTATGATGAACTCAAGAGAGATGCTAAGATGTGTTTATCACTAATGTCTCAGGGGTTGTTGTATCCTCAACAAGTGCCTTTGGTACTTCAGGTGCTAAAACAAGTGAGTCTGGTCTAAGTTATTAAAATGAAAGTTTAAGACTATGAAATGTGCTAAGCTTTTTCTTATCTATCATCTAACTATCACATTGACTGCTAAGGCAAGTGCAAAAATCTTCTGCCATTTCAGAACTATCTTCTGCCTTTTTTTTTTTTTTGGTCTATAGCAACACTGTTGCCAATGTAGCTGCTTTTATCATTTATATCTATGTTGGAGTAGCAAATTTAACCAACATAAGTGATTAGATAACTGCTGGTTGCAATTGTAATTTGCTGAAAACCATGCAAAAAGGCAGCACTGAGGAGAATTGTCTGTTTCTGCTGGAGGTTCTGTAATGGATTCTATTAGTATTTGGTCATCAAAATGGAAATTGGCACAGAATTAACTAGCAACATTAATTAAAGTCATTAAAATGTTTTGCTGAATAGAAATGTTTACTAATAGCAAGGCACTGAAAATTTTCATAAAGGGCTTCGTTCTGATTTGATCTTTCTACTAATATGCCCATTGTTTTAAAGTATAATTAAACTGAAAAATAACTCAAATATTCATTTTTACTACAAATACAAACCTTATAAAAGGAAAAACAAAATCTGATTCGAGTTTTAATATTCTTTTAAACATTTGGCCCCCACAAGATTTTTTTTGCTGGGGGAAGAGGTATTTTCATTTCTTAAAATTAAGTTATAGATCAGTGATTCTCAACCAGGGTTATTTGAGATCTTTTCAAGGGTGTGGGGTGTCTCACCATTAGGTATGCAAACATGATTCACAAGGTAAACCCAGGTTTCAAGTAAGATTTCATAGTATTAAAACTGTTCTAGTAATTCTTTGCAACAGAAGAAATATTTAGTTTCCTGTCAGTCAAAAAAATAAGTGAAAAATTAAGAGCTGGCATTTTCAGAGGGATGCTTTGAGTGTAATGAGAGGTACCTTGAGTTTTAAAGGTTGAGAACTACTGGTTCAGTAGATTCAGTAGTGAGTCAGTTTCAAATAAAATTATCACTTCAGAGAGATCCTTAACTTGAAATTCATTTCAAAAGTAAATCAAAATGTATTGTCAAAATGCAGCACACTACAATAGGTTCTGCTGCTTTTTGGGTCAGGTGAGGGGTTACAGTATTTTTCTGTTTTAAAAAACATGCCTTGCAGAAGACTCACACAAATGGAAAAAAAAATTGACTCTATAGGGAGATGGAGAAACTGACTACATTTAGCGTAGTCAACACACAGTAGGAACTGAGGAATCTCTTGGAAAAAATATCCATTGTGGACACCTTTTTTCATAGTTTAGACTTCTGGAGCCCTACACATAGGATAAAATGGTGACTTTTAGCATAATTTTTTCCAAAGTCCACTATATGCAAAAGATTTCAATGTGCAACTGAGAAGATCCAACATTTTGGCTTATTCATAAAAGGCAAATGACTGAGACTGAATAAACCAGAAGTCATGTCCTGTTTAAATGCTTTAGAGTTGAACCTAAAATTACAAGTTAAAAAAAAGCTCAGTAGAATAAAATATTTCATTGCTAATTTGCTATAGCAACAACCAAATATATAACTTGATTTTGAAACGAACCAACAGTTTACTTAGATACCCTTATTTTTAATTCTAACTACTTTGTTCTCTCTCTTTGCAGACAGCAAAAAGCAATTCTTGGCATGCTAGATACACAGTACTAACCTACCTCCAGACCATGGTATTTTATAATCTGTTTATCTTCCTCAACAATGAAGAAGCTGTCAGTGACATCAGATGGTTGGTAATAAAGCTACTGGAAGACGAACAGCTTGAGGCAAGTATAGTAATTTAACTGTCAGTGAAGGGCAATGAATACAAAAAGAAAAAGTGGAAGGTAGTATTTCCATGTTTCTTTAGCATAGGTGATGCGTAGGGAGGTTTTGGGGGGGCATGTGCTCCCCACCCCAAGATTGGCTGGCGCTTGCTGACAAGTGGGGGCGCAGAGAGAAGTGCCAGCTGGTGCTCCCCTTGAGATGGGCACCGTCCCGGGAGTGGGAGTGCTTAGCGCCAGTGGCCCTTCTGGTTTTACTGCTGACATACCCGGTTTTGCTGCTGGCACTTCTGGGGTCAGCAGTTGGCTGCTGGGGACACCCCTCCATCCCTCTTCCAGTTGGCGGTTGGCTCAGGAGGCACCAGTCGCCCATGTTTAAGATGCCTAGTTTCTTACCTTACTTCGTATAACCTTGTACAAAGCATAGCAGATGACCTGTAATTAACGCTAATACAGAAAGATCTTTAGTGTTTTGCAGTATATTCTAGCTGTATTATATGTGGCTAAATACAGATCATCTTCAATATGCACGTGCACACACCTAGCTATATATTTTAGTTATGTATACCTCTTCACCTTTTATATAAGCTGTGTAAAATTGTACAGAAATACGCTTTTGATAAGAAAATAAATATTCTAGAACATGTTTTATTTGCAGTAATATAAAAGCAAAATTCTCACAGTGTCTTCTGTGCTCTCAGATTTCAGCAGTAGGAAGTATAATATCACTAGAGTATAAAGGATAGCATGGAAATTCATTAGAAAAACTCAACCTGCAGATTAAAATAAATTTCTACCATCACTGCTGACTTGTTTAAAAAAAAAAAAGTTTGTACTCAGCAGACCTGCTTTGTTTGCAATTAGTCATTTTAGCATATTGTTGTGACAGGTTTTTTGGTGGGGTTTTTCTTTTTTAATTTCATTTTGTTCATGTAGGCAGTATTGGGTTTACAGCACCATGAGCAAGTGAACTGGACTTACTATCTTTATCAGACATGGGAATATATATAAAGTTCCTACTGTGGAACCAAATTGTGTCTATTGCAGACTTGCAAAAGTATGTGAAGACAATATGGTTCAACATCTCTTGCAGAATCTTTTATTGTGTGCTACTGAAGCTGTTCCTTGGGCAGCTAAGAGGGCAAGATATTTATGGGGTCAAACTGAACAAGCAAGAAGGATTCTGACTGTCTCAAAGAAGGGCACTCATTTGACAGGGAGGAGTCTTGGGTTTTGGTCTCTGATATTGGGACTAGTAACTGATTTCAATAGAAGTAGCCCTGGAAGCAGGAACTGTAACACAGGGCTCCCCGCTCCCATGGGAGGGCTTTTCTTACTGAGCTTACAGAATTGTTTGCTTGCTAATCTGGCTCTCTGAACTGCATTCTTGGCCACCCAGTTGGACAGCTTCACTTGGAAGGGTAGAGAATCTTAATCCATAGCATGGTGATTAGGATGCTGTCTTAGGAAGTGGAAGGTGTGCATTTATATTCCCTGACGTAGTAGGGTTTGAAATCTAGATCTCTGACCTCCTGGGCAAGTGTGCTAACCATTGTGCTGTTGTACAAAACATGGACACCACCACTGGCTGTGAGTAGCAGTAAGCATGGAGGGTACAAGTGTTTTTTGCTGAATTCACTGCTGCTGTTGATGCATCCTGTCTGGAAGCTGCATTCTAAGATAACGGAGATGCTCATGTGCAGCCCTGAGTTGTGTTCTAAGCTCCGAAGAGGAGAGGGCATTCAGATATTCTTATGTCTAGCATTTCCTCTTGGCTAGCTGTAGGCCTAGCCAAGTACTTAGTGCCTAGGCACTCTGGATTGCTTATGGGAAGTTTTTCCATCCACTGTAGAGGAACTGTAGGTGCCAAACTTTAGAATTTGCCTTATAGGATAAGCTGCATAAATTTTAGGCAGTGTCATTGTTGATGTCTGTGAAGACCATTTGGATCTGGCTCTTCAGCCTTGTTTGTCAGATTGAGGCCTCTGGTGATGGAGTGAGGGGAGGCCAGGCCGGGCCAGGGGAGGGTCGGAGCCCAGGCAACTCATCAGGGAGGATGGGGGGACTCCTGCTGCTGCACGTATCTTTCCCCGCCCCCCCGGGATCTGTGCATGGCGTGAGGTCACTTTGCACCCCAAGCTGCAGTGGGGCTTGGGGCACAAAACCCAGTGTTCAGCAGCAGCTGCCTCACTCCACACAAATCAGGGGGATGTGTGTCCCCCAGGCCTCCACTAGGGTGCACGCAGCAGCAGGAGCCTCTCACGCTCCAAGACAAGTCACCAAGGCTCTGACCCTCCCCTGGCCCATCTGGGGCACCACTTACCCCATGGCAGGGGGTGCGGCTCAGCCCAGCCACATGCATCCCACTACTCATACATCCCGCTGCTCCTCATGTGCATCCCACCGCACCCGATTGTGGAGCCCCTGACAGTCTCTCTTAGTCTGAGGGGTTCTCCAGTTGACCAGTTGATCACAATCAACTGGTTGGTGACGCCTGCTGTAGTGCCAACTCCAGTTTTCAGCAGAGCTGCTGCATACCTGTCACACATTGTAGTGTTAAAGCAGAATAAGCCAGTGAGCCTGTTTAACGTTACCCTTTCCAGTTGGAGCATTCAGAACAACTAGATAGGATTTTTGTAAATAGTTTGTTCATTTTTAATAAGTTCACATGCGCAAATATTGGGTAAAAGGTATGTCCTTGTATTGCTTAGATATAAATCAGACAAGGCTTGTTTATGGAATAAGTGCTTATGATCTTGTTACCATAGAAACTTTGCTTTACTGTGACCATCCCTTTTTATAGGGATTGGCAAATTCCAATCTGTTCAGCATTTACCACAGAATTGTTTTCATTATGCTCTGTTTTTAAGGTGAAGTTTATGATTTCAGTATAAAATCTAATTTTGAATGGCTTATAACTTTCTTTTGACCTGAAACTTAACATATGGGTTCTCAGTTTTTCAAGCATTTTTTGCCAGTAAGATGTTAAAATTGATGGCTCACTTTTTTTCTTTAAATCTTAACTCTTCAAATTTTGGTGGGATCTCAGGATTTACCATTTAGTTCAATGTTATCTCGCATCTTTCTTAGTCATTTGAAGGGAAAAAAAACACCACATAAAATCATTGTTGATACAATTTTCAGGCGGTACAAAATTAATAAATGACAGACTTTCTAGTTACATAGTTAATCTGGATCACTTGGTGGCTTGGATACAATAAAACACCAATTTTAATGCATTGTGGAAGGTGCTGACTGGAAGGGAGTTTTAATGATCGCGAGCTGGCTTATGTGTGAAAGAACAATTGTGATCCTGAGGTATACGGACAAGAGAAACAGAGTGAAGGCAAGGGAAGTGATTGCCTCTGCAAACCATACTGGGGAGTACTGTGTCTGGTTCAAGGCTGTCTTCTAAAATGATTGGTGGGGGGATTGAGTTTTTAATTAGTGATTGGATCAGTCTAGAATATTTGTAGAGCAAGGGTATCAGATGCTTCAGGATTCTTTAACTGAGAGGACATTTGTCCAGTGACTAAAAGCTGAAGCTAGAGATATCAAATTGAAAATAAGGCACAGATTTTTCTAAGTGAAGGCAGCAAACCACTGGAACATCTTGTATAGAAGTAACACATTCTTTATTCCTTGAAGTGTTCGAATTGGTTGGCTATCTAAATTCTATGCACTAGTCCAAACTACAAGTTATCTAGTTGGATGCAGGAATTAGTGCTTGATGTTCTGCAGTCTGTTATACAGCTCCATTTTGATATTAAAATCTAACAAGTGAAACCACCCACACAGATCCACCCAAGGGTCCCTTAAAATGTTTACTTTCTCAACAGCAAAATATCTGACGTTTAAAATGAGATTGACAGGGGTGGGCAATTATTTCAGGTGGAGGGCCGATTACTGAGTTTTGGCAAGCCATCGAGGGCCGCATGACAGATATCCGGGGCAGATGAATATTAATTTTTAAATTTTTAATTTCTAAATTTTTAGGGGCCTCGTGGGTCAGATAAAATGGCCTGGCAGGCTGCATGCTGCCTGCAGGCCGCATTTTGCCCACCCCTGTGTTAAGTGAACCAGACTGTCAATTTATATAAGCTACCTTAGGCCAGCTTCGACTGGGGCTTTTCTCCTCTTCTCATCTGTTTTAGGAAGTTCTCCAGAGAACAGCTGCTTTCTTTTTCTTTTTATGCTTTATATGCAGCAAAAAATCTCTCTCAATTTACTCTATATCACAGCTAAATGTCCTAGCTAGAATCTGTTTTATATTTCACTATAGTCTTCCTTTTAAGAATCTTAAGCCCACACTTACAAAGGTATTTAGGCAACTGACTTGCTGACTTCTTATGCAGCGTACTGTTTTGAGATGACTTGATCCCACCTTTTCCTTTGTAGGATTTGTCTTCATTTTGCTTGCTTACTCCCTTTTGTTTTAGTATTGGTGTGTCACTAAAGACTAACTAAAAGGAAACTAATCATTAACTAAAAGGAAGCTACTGACAGCAGTTGGATTTCCGCTATATAAATGGATATGAGAAAATCCAGTGTAAATGAAAAACATTTCAAAGAACACTTCTGCTCTTTGGATTTTACATCATCATATGAGTCTGTAGATTTTTAAATCTAAGTTGTTAGTGAGCTGTGATACAGCTATGTGAGAGCTATAAGTATGTACAATTTTAAGTAGGAGTGCACAGATAACTGGGCTGAGACTGATAGCTGCTGTGCAGCCTGGCAACATGGAGACCAGCATCTAGCTGGTAAGTTTGGGGGGAAAGGACATGGGGGGGGAGCAGATTGAGGCCCCCATAGTAAGGGAGGGAGTGGGGCAGGGGCAGGCACTGCCCTGCTGGGCAGGGCACAGGGTGATGCCAACAGCTCATCTAGGGGGGGCAGCTCCTGCCTCTGCATGCACCCCTGGGGGATGCATGGAGGGGCATGTGCCACCCCCCCCCCCCAATCCCCTGGATCTGTGCAAAGAGTGAGGGTGGGCTGCCCACTGCATGCTTGTGGCCGGGGCTGCTCCAGCCTCTTCCTGGCAGCTGTGCTCAGGCTCGGTCTAGGTGGGGCAGGTGGCAGCAGCACTGGAAGGGGAGGCTACTGCAAATGTTGTGGTGGCTCTAGGCCCCCTCCCAGCACCACTGCCACCCACCCTGCTCCACCAGCCTGAGTGCAGCTACCAGGTAGAGGGTGGAGCAGCTCTGGACCTGAGTCCACAGCAGGCAGCCCACTCTCCCCACACACATTAGCAGGGGGGCACATGCCCCCGTGCTTTCTCCAGGGTTGCACACCATGGTAGGAGCCATCCTGTGCCCCGCAGATGAGCCATCAGCTCTGTCCTGTGCCCTGGCTGTGCAGCCTCTGCCCCTGCCCTAGCCCCACTCCCTTACTTTGGGGGCCTCAATTTGCTTCTACCCCCCCACTCAATGTTCCTTCCCCCCAACAGATTTGCCATCCAGATGGTGTTCTCCAAGCTGCACTCCTGGTCACATGCATGCTGCAGCTGCGCACATGCATGTGGCATTTATCTGTGACATTATTGGCCACATCAGCCGAGAAAAGCCAATTGCCAGTAATGTCAAATTTCCTTTTATCATTGCCGATGCAGTATGGACCAGTGTATTGGTGCACCTCTAATTTTAAGTGCATTATTTCTAAATGCTCCTTTCAGCAATGTGTTTCTGTTAGTAAGTTTATTCATCTGAGGCTACTGAAAATGGATTTTAATACAGTGAACAGTAAAGTGAATGACTACAGATCCCTTGTGAGTTTGCTCAGTTTACAGCCAAGCTTCCTCCTATTCTGGGACTTGCATTAGCACTTCATGTTTCATTCAATAGCATAGTCCTTATGAAGCTCACCAATTGCTGAAAACCAATACTGGCAGGCTCTCACTTCATACTTTTCTATGCTGTTAATAAAGTTGATCACGTTTGACTAATACACTGTGGAAGTATAAATGGAAGGGAAGAATGTCTCAAGAGTCTACTGTTAACTCACTGTTTAATTATCACAGCACTTGCAGCTATACTTGCTGCTTTGTGGAGGTTCAGAACATTATGTTCAAGGATATAATTTATTGTAATCTTCTGCATTGGATTCAGAGCATTAGTAGGTGTTTGTACTCTAGATAGATGAACGTTCTGTTTACAGTTAAGTGTAACAGTATGTACTTAACCATTAAATATGGCAACTGCTGTTAATATTTTTTTAACAAGTTTAATTCAGATTTTTAAAAGTTTGGAGTTTTTTGTTAGCTAGTATATGTGTGCACCTTTAATAGAAGTGGACTTATTGGTAGGATCACATTTGAGATAAGGCAGAACCTATGGTTCTAGCTCTTTTATGAAATTAATTGATTTTAATGACAGAGTAAGAATGGGGACATGGCTGAGTAAGCATACCTAGTTTTGGAAGCCAACAGTAAATTTGGCTGGAAATACAATTAAAAAAAATTTAATTGAATTAAAAAATAAACTATTGTACTAGGAATGCATGACTTACCAGCTGAAATTGTGATTTGTCTTGTACTTTCGGTAATGAGTGACCAGAGATGGTACAAAGAAATTTTACTGATGATTTGACTAGGGCCCATGGCAGTAAAGTGAATGAGTGCCTCAGCTTTATAGGATCGAGTTGGTAACTACATTCTATTCTTGTCTAATAATATCAGTTTTATTACTTAGATGCCACAGAATTTTTACATTATGAATAGAAAGGAGGCAACTTTAGTCTTTAATTCTCTGTGCAGTAGACAGCTTCACAACATTCACCTAGAGTAATCTGTATTGTGAACGTACATTTTTAAATGTGCACACTAGGAAGATGATGTTGCTGTTGTCAGGTCTTTTATGTTCCACATGGAGTGATTAAAATACGGAAGAGTAGAAGTTGTCTACGTGTTTCCTATGTAAACTAATTTTAATACAGTGATTACATTAATGGATAAAGCAGGTATCTCTGTAATTGTGATATTACTGCAGTAGAAAAGGTATAAATAAGAGGCATTGTAAATTGCTTGAGAGGACATATTTGTTAGCATAGCAGGTCAAAAAATCACATAGCTTACAGTGTAAGTTGCTTAAAGCTGAAGTTAAATAAATGCTGGGAGCAAAGAATGATTAATTTTATATGCCACCCTTTCCAAAAATTTTGGCTACTTGTAGGAAGAGAGCTTTTAACTGCAGGTGTATTGTGGTTATCAATTTTCTTTGTTTGCTTGCTTGTTTGTTTGTAAGTGACCATTTTAATAGTAATGGTGGTATTTAATGGCCTGTGAAGATGAGGGGATAAAATTTGAAACACTTCTCAAACACAGTGACTTAACTGACGGGCTCAAAAGCGCAGCAGTGACATTAAATGGGAATTGATGCATCTGATCTCTTTTATCACAGGTGAGAGAAATGGCTGCTACCACACTGAGTGGTCTGTTACAGTGCAGCTTCCTCACTATGGATGGTCCCATGCAGACTCACTTTGAACAGCTCTGCAAGATGAGGTTACCAAAAAAGAGAAAACGAGACCCTGGCACCGTAGCAGATACCATTCCTTCTGGAGGTAAAAGAGCAGGTTCTACCTTTAAAAAGCTGGCTAGGGAAGATTAAAACGTTCTGTGTTCTTTCACCAGCTGATTATGTGAGCATGCCCCACAGTGCAGGTGTTTGCTTAGAGAGACTTACAGTTAAATGTTTGTAAATGATTTTTGTTTATCAATCTCTGCTTTGCCTGTGCATGACACGGGGAGAAGGAGACCTGCTTGTAAAATCCTGATTTCAAATAGATGTATTGAATAATCTTGCAGCATAAATGATGAATAATAGTTTACTGCTGTAAAGTAGGGAAGGCGGATTTTATAGTGTGCCTTTTCCATTAAAAATAATGAAAGAGCTGGAATTACTGACAGTGAAGTTTGGTCTGCGTCTGCCATGGAAGCGTATCTTAAATGTTAGAAGCATATACTGCCACAGCTCTATTATTGTCTTTCCATTGCAGACCTGGTTAAGCGCCATGCTGGTGTGCTAGGACTTAGTGCATGTATTTTGTCAAGTCCCTATGATGTACCCACCTGGATGCCCCAGCTGTTGATGGACCTCAGTGCTCATCTGAATGATCCTCAGCCTATTGAGGTAAGAACACCTACTCTTAATTCATTCCTTTTCCTCTTTTAATATAGCAAAACTAAAACATGCTGCTTGTCCTCTGATGAAAGACTGTGAAGGAATGCATTCATTACAGAGGGTGGGAGCAAATGCAACACTTCAAGCACTGCAAAGTGCAGCTGCACTTCGAAGCAATTAAAAAATGGAATATTTTAGACACAGACATGTACAGAGCCCTGCCACATACCCCAGATGGAGCACTTCAGTACCACCTTAGCTCTATGCAGTGCCCTGCTATTTGGCAAGGGGGTGTGACGGGTCTGTGGTGACCTGCAGCTCCACTCCCCGCTTCCACCACCACTACCACCATGGCAAGGTTGGGAGTGGAGTAGACTGTCAATGTGGCTCTGCTTCCCTACAGTTCCACTGAATAAGGGGGCATGGAACACATGTCAGTGAGCTCTCTCCTGTTTGCCCTGCCTCTTTCTAAGAGCATTATCCCCGCTGGAACTAGGAGACCAGATGCAGAGAGGTACACAGGGATAGGGACTTGGAGAGTAGGAATGCTGGTTCCAGCAGGAGAGTGGGGGCAGCATGAAGCCTCTAATCTTCTGCTTCCAGGAGGTGGAGTGGGAAGAGGGAGCACTAACTGACAGTGTCCTGCTCTCTCTTCCTAATAATAATATTTGGAACCTCTCCTTATATGATCCATCTCCAGTCTTCCTTGCAAATTATTCATATGGAGAGAGCCAAAATTGTTTTGGGGTTTGGGTTCAGTGACACGTGAGTCCACCACCAGTGCAAATAAAATAGAAATTCAAGAGGAAGAAAGAAAACAGTTTCAACTAATATGGATTAGACAGTATCGTAAGTGGCTTCAGGCTTGTAAAAATTTTGCAAAAGGTGCCCTTGGTTCATGAGTCTTAGCAACTACTGATTGAGAGGTTAGAAGTAAAACTAGAGCTGTAAAAATACGAAACCTGAAGCTCGGATTGGATACTTATTTGGGGTCCTTAGCCTCAAAATATTCCCAACATACATACACACTCTAGTGCAGCCATTTCTTCAAAATAAGCACTTCCTATTGCATTTAAATATTTTTATCCTGTTCCTGGGATCTTTTGATGCATATAGAAACATAGGAAAGTACAGCTGGAAGGAATGTCAGGAGGTCATTTAGTTCAAGTCCCTGCTCAAGGCATGATCATCTTTGACTTGACCATCGAGGCTGTTTGTGTAATCTGCTTTAAATAATTCTAGGTTTTTCTGTCCTTCCTCAATTTGAAGATATACATGGTAATCTATATTCTGTCTGAAATTAAGCAGAAGGTAGGCCAGGTGGCTGGTTAGAGACTGAGGATAGAAATGGACGTTGTATTTATCCTGGAAGAAACTGTTTTATCCTGAGACAAGGTGCAGTCATTCAGACATGTGTGTTTATTGCAGAACAAACCCTAAAAAGGTTTATGGGATAAGAAGTGTGCTAACAGTTTATACTGGGATGTTATGAAGTTTGTCTGAATAGTTGTCCTAGGATTGCATCATTGAATCAGTGGCAGAAAAGTAGCAGTGCATTTGACTGCTCACTAAACCCTGACTGGAAGAGCAGTGTGTCTACATGCCAATACTGGGACGCTTCTCTGCTGGGACAGCTTGTCCTGGGACAAATGAAAACATCTGTTCCTAGCCTAACTGGTTCTGAGGCATGACCTTAGGTAGAAATGTACTTCATCAGATGTAATTTCAAGAGGAATGAGTCTTCCCTCATAAGTTATGTTTACCAGATTGAGTCATTTTTGTTGCTCTCTAATTTGCCCCTACTTTTCTTAAAGTGCAGAGCCAAAAACTGGACATGGTGCTTTAGATGAGGCCTATCAGTGCCAAATAGAACAGAAGAATCGTTTTCCTTGATTTGCAAGTGACATGCAGTACACCAGTGGCTGCTTTTGTGTCAAGAGCATATTGGCTTTTATTCAGTTTATGGTCCATTCTAACTCTTGCATATTTTTCTTCAGTACCACAGCCTAGCCAATCATTCCTCAGTCTGTATTTGTGCATCCAGTTGTTCTGTATCTAAGTACAGGACTTTAAACTTGCCATTACTGAATTTCATGTAGTTGATTTTTGAACCACTTCTCCAATTCATCAAGGTAATCTGAATCCTAGCCTTACCCACATCTCTGCCCATCTTGGTGTAAATTTATCAAATGTGCACTCATTCATATCCTCCAAATCTGTTAATGAACATATTAAACAGTATTGGACCCAAAATGGATGCCTGGGGAAACCAATACTGCATCTCATCCCAGCTGAATATCAAGCCATTGAAGACTACTCATTGAGCACATTGATCCAACTGCTTGTGTATCTGTGTTGCAGTACTTTCATCTAGTCTGTATTTCCTTAGTTTACTAATGGGATTGTCATGAGATACTGGTGTCAGAAACCTTGCTAAAATCAAGATATAGTATATCTGCTGCTTCCCCCCCATCCACAGAGCGTTTCACCTTGTCACAGAAGGAAATCAAGTTGGTTAGGCATGAATTGCTTTTGATGAATCCATGCTGACTGTTGGATCACCTTGTTTTCCTTCCATTGCTTGGAAGTTTCCTTACTAACCTTCTCCATCTTCTCTCTTGGTATTGAGATCAGACAGAGTGATCTATAATCCCTTGGACACTCCTTCCCTTGATTTAAAATGTAAAATGATTTCATAAAAATAATTTTTTTCTTACACAGATGACTGTAAAGAAAACACTGTCCAATTTCCGGAGGACCCACCATGACAATTGGCAGGAGCACAAACAGCAGTTCACTGATGACCAGCTGCTTGTCCTTACAGACCTCTTAGTATCACCCTGCTATTATGCATAAATAAGGTAAATGTGCATGTGTATTCGTTAAGTTGGGGAAACACTGCTGCCTTTTGTGAAATCTGCTGTAGCCATCTACTTGGACAGAGTGAAGGAAAAGGGCCTCAAGTCCAGAGGAGAGTGTTTTCTCCAAACTAACACTTTATCCAGCTCAGGGGAGCATCTCCTGTTGGCTAAGAACTGATAGTGATCGGCTGTGTGTTTGTTGTATATTCCCTTTTTTTAGACTACATTTTTTCTGGTCCCCCTTTGCTCCCACCCCTTTGCCAATTAGCTTCCCCTTGAGCATCTGTCACAGGACCCATCACTAAAGAAACATTGAAGTACTTCTCTCTACCTCACACTACCGTAAGAGCAAGTACAAGTCTTTGGCTTGTAGAACTTTGATTTCCTGTTTGCTGAAACTCTGTTAGTTTTGAAGGGAAATTATTATTTTTGTTTTTATTTTGTTCTACAGTATTAACTTCTTTGTAACTATTTCTGTTTCAGGTTTCATTTGGAAAATGAGGATGTAGAAACATTTCTGCAAAATAAAGGAAACTCAAAACTAATTTATCGTGTAGAGAACTTGGTTTTGGAACTATTTTTAAATGCAAATATTCAAGTCCTGAGCGGGCTCTATTCATCAAGAACTCCAACTCCACACGGAGCAGCTATGAGAGCCTTGCAGTCTTCCATAACTGCGTCTGTGGAGCCTGGTTCTGACATGTTACAAAGTTCCATGTCACTGGCCTGTGTTACAAAACTGCAGTTATTTCTCATGCACAGTGGCTTATGCCGGATGTCTCTTCTCTTATCTCATCTTTTCTCTTCCTCCACATCCCCAGCCATTTTTAAGCAGTAGATATGCAGAACACACAGGATTGTGTGAGTCGGAACCTTCTCAGTGAACCTCTCCAATTTTGGTTGATTTAACTTTTTATCTGATCGACCTGCAAGACCAGGAGCCAATTTTTTTCACAAAGGATTTATTTTTCACTGCGTGGGTTTGAGCACCCATTAGATGATGGCCCTGTATCATTTAATCCACCTCAGATCTGGATTACTTTTTATAATCTCTATATAAATGTAAATATCCATTCTGCTTTTTGCAGCCTAGATCGGCAGGGCAGGAAGCAGGAAAACTTACATGGCCTAGTTGAGTTTTAATAGAAGCTCAGCCAGGTGTAGAACACAAAACCATGACCATCTGCAGCTTTCTAAAGCAAGTGGAAAGGCTGGGAATCCTTTCAGATGAATAGAGCCCATAGATATGAAGTTCTTGTCTCCAAGCAATGTTTGAATTAATAGAATGAAGAATATATGCTTTGTGCATAAAAGCACTGAATGGCCGACTTTTTTTTTTTAAATACTCTCATTTACAAAGACTCTTAGTTGCTATTTGAACAAACATCCCTTGCATAAATGGGAGACTGCTAAGATAGTGGAAGTTCTATATATTTTTTTTTTTGCCTGCAACTTTGTTCAGAGACTGCTATCTATTGGCTATTTAATGACATGTTTAATATGTGTTACATAGATGTAAAAGACTGTATAAATTGTAGAGGCATTGCATTAATGAAACATTGTACAGTTTGCGACCTTTTACATAACACCATTGTGAGATTATTTTGTAAAGATTCACACTTAGATGTTAATACTATAGTGGTATTGGCTTTTGTATCAAATCAAATGCCATTAGTTTTTTTTAAATTATTTTCTTTAACAGAATATCTTTCCATGTCTAAAAGGCAGAGATTTTATTTTGTTTTGGGTTTTCATTGATCTCATTACTTATCTGATGCAGATTTTTAATGCAATGTTTGTGGCCATCTCTAAATGAAGACATCACATGTTTTGATGTGGTAAGTTTATAGAATGCAAGGTACTTCCTACATTGAAATAAATTCCCAAGTTGGTGTGTGTTTCATCTTTCATACAGCCAAACTGGAACACTATGATACAATTTGAATCATCTACCTGCTGAGTATGTGACTCAATCCAAACTTAAAAGCACAGCAGTGTTCCTAGTACAGTATTTAGTAAACGTCAGCACACAGATGTAACCACTGTATAGCGTAGTGCCAAAATTATTTCAATCGTGTACCTAGTTTAAAACCCAATAAATGGATTGTTTGTAACATCTGCATTTTTCATCTTTTCAAAAGTAGACATTCATTGTGTAAAGAACAGAATGTTAGATTTATCTGCTCTGATTTTTCTCTGGAGATTGTGCGTCAAATCTTCATACCTGCTTTTCCTGTGGTAAGAGTTTATGCATTATATAAACATAATAATATACTTGTGTTCCAAAGCCATTTTATATTATTGTATGTATAAATGTAGCCTTTTCACCAGCCACTGAAATAGTTTACCTCAGGACTAGACTATGACATCTGTTTTAACGTCACACAGCATGTGGATGAATAATGCTGCATTAATTTGAATTCAGGTTGTAATTTGAAGCAGGCACAGTTGGTGTTTACTAGGGCTGATCAAAATAGCACTGTTCCATTTTGACTAGAGTTTTGAGGTTTCAATGGAACAGCGTTTTGTTTCAAATGTCATTTAGAGTAGAAACAGCTGTTTTGTTTTGCTTCATTAAAACAATGAGGCTGTTTCAGCGCTGTTTCAACGTTTCGTCCATTCGCTATAATAGGGAAGCTCAAAACAGCCTTGCCAATCTGGCAGGCAGATTGGGACCCAACCCCAGGAGGGCTGCCAGGGCTGTGCCAGTCCCCTGGGGGTGACTGCCCCTGATCTGCCTGCCAGATGAGGGAGGGAAGCTGGTGCTGCCACCTGGGACTGGGGAAGGGAACTGAGCCCAATTGCTCATTCCCCTCCCCAGCATTAGATGGGGCTGGGACAAGGAACTGGGCTGAGTTGCCTTCCCCAGCCAGATTGCAGCACTGGAGTGGGGAAGTTGACCTCGGGCCAGCCAGGGCTCAGTTGCCTTCCCCTGTGCTGTGATTGACTTCCCACTCCAGTTGCAGGAGGTGGGGAGAGCCAGGGCTGCACTCCCCACCTGGCTAAGCCTGGAACTGCTGGGAGTGCAGTGCTGGTTCTCCCCTGTCTCCCACCACCTGGCTGCTGCCTGCTTCGAAACTCTAAACATTTTGACTAGCCTGATTTTGTTTTGAGGCTGTTCCAAAGCCCTTCGTTTTGTTTTGATTTCTCTGCTTTGAGCTCGAAACGAGTCAAAACTGTGTTGATACAAAACAGGCGGCAAAATTTCCGCAAGCCCTATTTACAGAAGTGAAAATGTCTCAAATACCGTGGTCCAATAGTATTATAACTGAAAGCCTTATGAAGATACTGGTTCAGTACCACCTTGAAGGGTCCTTCCCTATCTGTGCCACTCACTGATTCCCTAGAACTTTGAGCAACTGTTTCCCTCTTTGTTTCCCCCTTGAAGTGTTGTGAAGTCTGAACTTGCTTATGTTGTGAGATTTGGAATGTACCTCAGGCTTCAACAGTGGATACACTAAGAAAACATTTAAAATCAGAGCTTTGGATCTCTCAAGCACCATATAGAATAAAAGGTATTTTGTGATTCTTTGAGCCAAGGTCAGGGGAGGGTTGACCTCAGGCCAGCTTTATAAAGGTGAAAATTTACATTCTTAGCTGGCCAACTGCCGCTGGATTAAGGAATTGGAATAGAAATAGAACTGATAATATGTGAAGAAATGCAACCGCAAAGGATATACACTCATAGTATCTGGGGAACAAGCAGATACCGCTGATCAGGATGGACAATTTACAAAGCAACAGCAAATTACTTGACTTAAACAGTTGTCCTGGTAAAGCACAAAACCTATTAAAAGAGTAACTATTCCATGGGATAAAACATACCTGTAACTGATGCAAATTAATGTCCCTGAAGTCTTCAATATGCAGTTGTGGTTTTTTAATTCGATCTGTCCTTGTCTCGGATACCTTCTCAAAGCATTATGATGTAAGCCAACTTCTCATTTTTCTTGGAGAAAGCTTATTGTTCCAGGATCCTACAGATATACAAGTCACAGAATCATAAGGCTGGAAGGGACATCAGAGGATCATTGGGTCCATCCCCCTGTATGAGCAGGAAAGACATCTGGTATCAGATGACCCCAGCCAGGTGACCATCAAGTCTTCTCTTGAAGACCTCTAGGGTAGATGATTGCAGCACCTCTGTGGGGGGGAGCTTGTTTCATAGTCTGGACACCCTAGTTGTAAAGAAGTTTTTCCCAGTGTTCAGCCTGAAACTATCTGAGCCTTAAGGATTGTATGCTTAAGGATCAATGATTCTTCTCGTACTCCCTTAACCTGTGGTTCTTGGTCTCTCAGGGGATTCTCCACTAGTGACCTGAGCTTATTAAAATTTGTGTTTTTGAAGTCTGAGACTTTGAGCATGTTATCTGTCTATAGTCCCACTTCAAGTATCTGTAAAGTACCAAAGAGAATGCGGTAATACTGATGGATCTACACTTAAGTAGGACTTAAGTGGTTGGAGGATTCAACTTTCTGAAGTCATAGGCAAGAAGACAACCAGAGAGAAAGTGCCCTAACACTTCCTCAGCCCCTCTTCTCCTCTCCCCATGCTATGTATAAAGCTCATTCAAGTTAAGAAGGACAAGCCTGTCAGAGAGACATCAATGCAGCTTGACATGGGGTATGTGTGTGTAAGGCTGTGCTGCTCCTCTCTTGTCCCAGGTTTGGATCAATTGGGACCACTTCAAATGAGATGCGTGTTTAATAGCCCTAAAATGGGAAATGTTTTATGGAGTATCTTTTTGTTCACTGATGAATCTGCTCATCTTCGTGGCTTTCCTTAAGCATCCTATTGGAAGGCTACATAATTCACTAGCTGGCTTCAGTCATTTCTCACCATTTCTCTCAAGCCATAAAATATTTTAGATCCTAAACATTTCCCCTCTCTGAGATTATGTAGATTTTGTTTCTCTTCCTGCAACTATTGGCTACTTCAGTATTTCTACTGTAGTGCAATCCTAGCAGTACAGTAAAACTGATTTTTGAGGGAAACAGTAGGCATCCTTTCTTTCCTTGGTCTCTACGCTAGCTTGGGGAACAAAAAATGGGAGGGATGCGGGTGCTGTTCCAGTGTAATCACTTCCAGTGTGATCCATATTCCTCCATCAAGTCATAGATGCTAGGACTGGAAAGGATTGACCACAACAGATCATTGAGTCTGATCCCCTGCATGGGCAGGAAAGAGTGCTGGGGTCAGAAGACCCCAGCCAGATCCCTATCCAGCCTTCTCTTAAAGACCTCCAAGGAAGGGAAGAGCACCACCTCCCTTGGAAGCCCATTCCAAATTTTGGCCACCCTTACTGTGAAGAAGTTTTTCCTGATGTCTAGCCTAAATCTGCTCTCTTTCAGTTTGTGACCATTGTTCTTTGTTACCCCTGGTGAACAGAGCATTTCCGATCTCTTGCTGTCCCCTCCTAATGAATTTGTAGGCGGCTACAAGATCACATCTCAGCCTTCTCTTCCAGAGGCTGAAGAGGTCCAGGTCCCTTAATCTCTCCTCATAGGGCTTAGCCAGTAAACCCTTAACCATATGAGTGGCACTCCCCTGAACCTTCTCTATCCACATCCTTCTTAAAGTACAGTGCCCAAAACTGGATGCGGTATTCCAACTGTGGTCTGACCAGTATTGCGTAGAGGGGAAGTATCACCTCTTTGGTTCTATTTTTCATGCATCTGCTGATGCATGATTAAGTGCGGTTAGCTTTGCTGATGATTTTGTCACACTGACTTGTGTTCATTTTGGAGTCCACTATGACTCCAAGATCCCTTTCTGCTTCTGTGCTGGTGAGAGGGTCATTTCCTAGCCAGTAGGTGTGCTGGATATTTTTACACCCCAGGTGGAGCACTCTGCATTTGTCCTTGTACTGCATCCTGTTGTGTACTGCCCACTTTTCTAACCTGTCCAGGTCTGCCTGCAATCGTTCCCTACCGTCTGGTGTGTTCTTCACCCCACAATTTAGTATCATCTGCAGACTTGGACAGAGTACACTTCACACCCACATCCAAGTCACTGATGAAGATATTGAAGAGTACAGGTCCAAGGGCCGAGCCCTGCAGGACCCCACTACCCACCTCCTTGCATGTTGATATTGACCCATCTACTACCACCCTGGGTACGACCCCCACGCCAACTTGCCACCCACCAGACTGTATAAACATCTACATCACAGCCTTCTAATTTATGAGAATGGGATGAGATGCTGTATCAAAGGCCTTCCTAAAATCCAAGAAAACAGCATCCACCTCTACTCCTGCGTCTCAGCGTTTTGTGACCTGGTTATAAAACAAAACCAGATTAGTCAGGCATGATCTACCTGCTACAAATCCATGCTGGTTGCCCTGCTGCTGCATTTTTCCTGCTGGACTCACACAAATATGATCCTTAATCTTTTCAAAGACTTTTCCAAGGATGGAGGTGAGACTGACTGGCCTATAATTATTTGGATCCTCCTTGCTCCCCTTCTTGAAAATAGGGACCACACTGGCCCTTTTCCAGTCCTCCAGCACCTGACCCGAGCGCCACGAGTGCTCAACCAGCCATGCCAGTGGTCCTGCTATGACACTGGCCAATTCTTTCAGTATCATCTGGGCCTGCTGACTTGAACACATCCAGTGTATCCAAGTGACTGCACCAAGTCAGCATTGATAGTTGGTAGGCTGGTGTCCCTCCAATGCCCATCTAAGAACCCTTTAGAAGATTTATCTTCACCCTTGTTCAAGAACACTGAGGCAAAAAACTCTTTGAAGAACTCAGCCTTGTTCCACCTGTCTGTCACTAATTGCTCCTGCTTGTTCAGTAGGGGTCCTGTACTGCCGTGCCACCTTCCTTTTATTCCCTACATACAAAAAAACTTGGTTTTCTTTCATTTGTGTTGCCAGCTTCAGCTCTGTAGTTGCTTTGGCCTTTCTAACGGCCTCCCTGCAAGTGCTCACCAAGTAAGTATACTTCTCCTTGGTAGCTTCCCCCTGCTTCTACCGCCTATAAGCCCTCCTTTTTTGTCCTTAGGCTCCGCTGGATTTCTCTGTTTTTAGCCAAGGAAGTTTTTTGGCCCCTTTCTCCCCTTTCCCTCATTCTGGGATCATCTCCCTCTGTGCCCAAAGGAATGTTTCCTTTAGGAACAACCACCCTTCCTGGACTCGTATCCTGCAGTGCTTCATTGACTAAACTCCTGAGTGCACTAAAGTTAGCCTTCCTAAAGTAGAGCATTTCCACACTACTAGTTATCTTACCCACCCTATGCCTTATGGTGAATTCCACTGAATGGTGGTCACTGTCCCCAAGGTGACCATGCATCTGCAGCTCCCCTACCAGTTCATCCTCCGTAGCCAACGCCAAGTTCAGTAAGGCGTTCCCCCTAGTGGGACAAGTATACCTCATGCATTAGGTGAAGGCCCTGTACACAGGTTAAGAACCTATATGAATGGTTGGATTTGGCTGACTGCTCCTCCCAGCAGATGTCAGGGTTGTTTAGGTCCCCCATGACAACCATGTCCGTAGACCGTATGGTCTGAGAGCTGCCTCAAGAATTCCGAGTCTGGTGCTTCCTCTTCATGTGGTAGTCTTTAACAGACCCCCACCACCAAGTCCCTTTCCTCTCAAACTCCATGTATCCTAACCCACAATGCCTCAACTTTCTCCTCTTCTGATCCCATTTTGATTAGGGTAGATGTATAATGCTCCTTAACATAGAGAGTAACCTCCCCCACCCCCCTTTCCTCCCTATTCTGTTCCATCTGTACAACCTACAGCCCTCAATGCATACTGCCCAGTCATGGGGAAGGTCCCACCAGGTTTCTGTTAGCCCCACTAAATCAAAGTTATTGTCTGCAAGCAGGAGTGTGAGTTCTTCCCGCTTGTTCTGCATGCTCCTAATATTAGTATAAAGGCACTTGAGACCTCCAAATTGTGCCTTTGGTGCCCCCTCTCTTCTGATGCCCAATGGGCCCCTTAGTATTTACCTGGGATGTACTGTTGCATGTCTTGTAGTTTGTAGGTCCTAGATTCTCTCCATTTCCTGCTTCCCCATCCCCTTTGAGCCTACTTTAAAGTCCAACGTAGAAGATCAGCCAACCTGTAAGAAAAGAGACTCTTAACTTTTGCAATTACTTTCCCCACTGGAGCATGCTAACCAGAATAAGGAGAGGGCTGAGTTCCTTCCTTGGCAGGATACACAAGCTGCCACCACTGCTTCCTGCTTGCAGGCATGTCAGTTTCTGAAGAGAAGCTTTTTTTTCCCTCTTCAAAGTCTCTGTAGTCAAGGAGATGGAAACAAGAACTCTAAATGCTGTTTGGTAATCCCTCGACTACCAAACACATTTCCCTTCAACTATATTGCACTGGTTGTAAGGACCACCACAATTATGAAAAAGTCAAGTCAAGATTGTAGAAAATTGTTTTTGTGTTGGATGGATTCCGTGATGCTGTTAGCACCAGCCTCTACCTCTAGCCAATGCATTTTACATAGGATAATTACTTTGAAAACAGCTCCTCTGTGCCTCAGTCTCCCAATAGAATCCTGTTAGGAGAGGAGCTGCATCCAATGTTAGGAGAGGAGCTACATCCAATTCAAGACATTTAACTGCTCCAGTCAAACTTAAAGACTGCAAATCTTCAGGCAAGGGTAAGATTTAATCCTAGTAAAAGTATCAGAGAAGGGACTCCCTGTACTTTAGGGGGATGATCCAAGCCAAAGAGAACTAGTAGGAAGCCTGGGTCAGGGAGTGAGTCAACCCTTCCTTGAGTTTAACTATATTTGAAACCAATTCTGTTAAGTTCAGCTGCCAAATTCTATCAATTGCTGGCAGGTGAACAGGTTACTGTAGATAATATTTCTTTGCTACAGTTTCTCCAAGCCACCTGACAATATCAGCAAATCTATAATTCAGCTATTGATTCTTTTTTCATGCTCCTTTTTATAAAGCACAGTTACTGATTACTGCAAGTCCCAGATGAACTCTCTGATTGTAGTGCTGCCCACATAGGGTCCCAGTTTGTGTGAAGTGCTCACCATGTGTTCTTGATTCCCACTTTGGTGTTGCTTGAGCTGTTAAAATAATTTAGATCCTTTTTGTATTCCCTCCCCCCACCCCATTTTCTTTTTTCTTGTTCATTTTTTAAGTGGTGGGCTGCGATCATCTGCTTCAACTTTTTAAAACTGTTTCTAAGCAATTGTCCGGGATTTGCATTAATGAAGTGGCAAAACACACATGCTTCCATGTAAAAACTTTAATTTTGAAAAAATACAGAAGTTAACACTTTACTGCAGTGTATCTAGTTGTAGGACTGGACTGTGAATCAAAAAGATGCTCTGGAACCTTGTTCCTTAACCTTGTTCAGCAACCATTACAAGATCAAGGTGCTTATTTGAAAGCCATGTTTTTAGCCCAATTGTAAGGGCTAAAAACATGGCTGTGTTTCAAAAATTATTTTTTGGGTTGTTCCCCCCCCCCCCCCCGGGAAGATCTATGAATGTTATAAATAAGAGCTGATGTCTCTATGCCTTATGAAAGATGCTGTGAAAATCATTGCTTTTATGTTTCCTGTGTCAAAAACCTAGATTGACTTTGCTGTCAACAGCTCTCTTTTTAAAAGGTGGGAACTAGAGACAAATTTGGGTTTCTTATGTACAAATGGTTGTGTTTTGTTTCTTGTTCCCATGGAAATCCTTTTTGCCTCAATTCATCTCTTTGCTGCTTGAATACAAGATCTGAGTTCTAATGACCTTTTTATCTTGTTTGCCACATTCTGCAATATTTTTCAGAGCTAGGCAGAACCTATGTACAACACTCCTGTGTTCCGGCTTGTTTCGGTGATTCATATTGAAAGGACTAATTGGAGAAGGATCCTTCTACCAAATATTTTTAAAGGCTGCCACTTATGCTAGAAGCATAACTTGTGTAGCATCTAAAGAGGAAGTGTTCTACATTTGAGCGGTTGCAGCATTAAAGAAAATCTCTTCTTTTCTGCAGCCTTTTGTTTGATTTTTAAACCATTTTAATTGATTACCTTCAGAAAAAAATTGTGTGCATAAACTCATTTTCCTTTTGAAAATCTATCAGTAGTAGCTCTGTGGATAACGGTTAACTTTTCCTTTCACTTAATGGGTGGAATTCTGGCTCTATTGTCTGAAGGTAATGACTGCTTTACCACTGCAGAGCCAGGATTTCTCTGAAGGAATACACGTGAATTTAGAAGAATTCAAATGAATCATGATTTAAGAGGATGAATATGGGAATCATCAACACAACAAAGATGGGCATGCTGAGAAAAACATAACATGAAACAAAAAGAGAACAGGTGCTCTGGGTTTCTTTTTTGGCCCTTCTTCACATTTAGATGAACAGCTGGGGGGGGGGGGAAAAAAAGTCACAAAACATGGTAGAAGCATCCTGGCCAGGAGTCTATAGTTCCATTAATAGGGTGATGCCAGCATCCAACTGGCGGCACAGCTTGGGGAAGAAGTGCGCAGCCCATATTGGCAAAAAAATAGGCTAGGGGCTATTTAGAAAAACTGGTGTGTACAAGTCCATAGAGTCTGAGGGTGCTAAGGAAGTGCAGTGTGATTGCAGAGCTGCTAGGCATTATCTTTGAAAACTTTTGGTGACTGGGGGAAGGGCAAGTATAGTGGCCATCTTTAAGAAAGGGAAGGAGGATCTGGGGAACTATAAACAAGTCAGCCTCACCTCAGTCCCCAGAAAAATCATGGAGCAGGTCCCTAAGGAATCCATTTCTAAGCACTTGGAAGAGAAGGTAATCAGGAACAGTCAGCATGGATTCACCAAGGGCAAGTCATGCTTGCCCAATTTGATTGCCTTCTATGATGAGATGACTGGCTCTGTAGATGCAGGGAGAGCAGTGGATGTGATATACCTTGACTTCAGCAAGGCTTTTGATATGGTCCCCTACAATATTCCTTAGTAAGAAGGCTAAGGAAATACAACTTGGATTAAATGGACTGTAAGGTGGATAGAAAACTAGGTTATGGGGTTCAAAGGCCGTAATCAATGACTCAATGTCTAGGTGGCAACTGGTATCGAGTGATGTGCCCTAGGGGCTAGTTCTGGAGCTGGTTTTGTTCAATATCTTTATCAATGACCTGGAGGGATGGGGTGGAGTGCACCCTCAGGAAGGTTGCAGGTGATGCTAAACTGAGGGGAGTAGTAGATATGCTGGAGGATAGGACTAGGATTCAGAAAGACTTAAACTAGAGGTTTGGACCAAAAGAAGTTTTCTGAGGTTCAGTAAGGACAAGTGCAAAGTCTTGCACTTGGGACTGAACAGTCCTATGTGCTGGTACAGGCTGGAGACCTACTGGCCAGTCCCATGTGCTGGTACAGGCTGGAGACCTACTGGCTAAGCAACAGATTTGCAGAAAAGGACCTGGGGATTACAGTGGGAAATAAGCTGAACATGAAACAATAGTGGGCCCTTCCTGCAAAGGCATACTGGCCTATATTAGTAGGAGTTTTGCCCACAGATTAAGGAACATGATTGTTCCCCTCTATTTGGCATTTATGAGGCCACATCTGGAGTACTGTGTCCAGTTTTGGGACCCTGCACTATTGAAAGGATGTGGACAAATTGGAGAGCAGCAGAGGGCAACAAAAATGGTTAGAGTGCTGGGGCACATGACTTATAAAAGCTGAGGGAACAGGGTTAATTTAGTCTGTAGAAGAGAAGGGGGGATTTAATAACAACTTTCAACTACCTGAAGGGTGGTTTTAAAGAAGATGGAGCTAGACCAGGGGTGGGGAATTATTTTGGGCAGGGCGCTGCTTACTGAGTTTTGGCAAGCCATTGAGGGCTGCATGACAGGCAGCCGGGGGCAGATGAATATTCATTTTCTAAATTTTTTAGGGGCCCCGTGGGCCAAATAGAATGGCCTGGCAGGCTGCATCTGGCCCACAGGCCACATCTTGCCCATTCCTGAACTAGACTGTTCTCGGTGGCAGATGACAGGACAAGGAGCAATGGTGTCAAGTTATAGCAAGGGGAGTGTGGATTAGGTATGATTAAATATGAGGAAGAACTTTCTCACAAGGAGAGTAATAACGCCTACTAAACCAGATAGGGCAACTGATGCCCAGGAAAAAGTCAACTTGTTAAATGGGTACTTAGCATCAGTTTTTCACCAGTCCCAAGGGGCACCCCTGCCCATTACGGGATGGGAAGGCCTGGGTGAGGGAGATTCCTTACCTTCCATCAGTGCTGACCTTGTGAAGGAACACCGTGAGATGCTGGACACCTTCAAGTCAGCTGGCCCTGACAGTTTAAACCACAAGGTACTCGGGGAGCTGGCAAGCATCATAGCTCAGCCCATGGCACAGATCTTCAAGAACTCCTGGCGCTCTGGTGAAGTGCCCAAAGATTAGAAGAAAGCCAATGTGGTGTATATCTTCAAGAAAGGGAGGAAAGTGGATCCGGCAAACTGCAGGCCCATCAGCCTGATCTCTATCCCAGGGAAGGTCTTAGAAAAGATTATCAAAGAGGCCATTCTTAACAGGCTCGCCAGTGGCAACATCCTGAGGGATAGTCAGCATGGGTTTGTTGCAGGTAGGTCTTGCTTGACCAATCTTATTTCCTTTTACAACCAGGTGACCTATTACCTGGACAAGGGAGAGGAGATTGATGTCATATATCTTGACTTTAAAAAAGCCTTCAATCTGGTATCCCACAATCACCTCTTAGGAAAACTGGCCAATAGCGGCCCCAGCTTCACCACGATCCGCTGGCTGGGGAATAGGCTCCGTGGTCAGACCCAGAGGGTGGTGGCTGACAGAAGTCAATTGTCGAGGGACCCTGTTGGTCACAGCACACCACAAGGCTCTGTCCTTGGGCCTATGCTATTCAATATCTTCATTAATGATGTGGACATTGGTGTCAAGAAGCAGAAATGGGCGGACGAGAACCTGATGGTGTTTAACAACAAAAAATGCAAGGTTCTCCACCTTGGGAAGAAAAACCTGCAGCATGCTTATAGTCTTGGCAGTGCTACGGTGGCTAGCAGTACTGACAAAAGGGACTTGGGGGTCATGATTGACCACAAGATGAACATGAGCTTTCAATGTGATGCTGCTGCTAGTAAAGCAAGCAAAACGCTGGCTTGCATCCACAGGTACTTCTCAAGCAAATCCCAGGATGTCACTCTCCCCTTGTACTCGGCCTTGGTGAGGCCGCAGCTGGAGTACTGCATCCAGTTTTGGACTCCGCAATTCAAAAAGGATGTTGAAAAGCTTGAGAGAGTCCAAAAGAGAGCCACA
This sequence comes from Crocodylus porosus, assembly GCF_001723895.1. Taxonomy (NCBI): domain Eukaryota; kingdom Metazoa; phylum Chordata; order Crocodylia; family Crocodylidae; genus Crocodylus; species Crocodylus porosus. The sequence goes on from NW_017728943.1 coordinate 46,297,485, forward strand.
TGTATGATCAGAGGTCAGGAAAACAGACTTTATGATGAGAGGCTGAGAAGTATAAGACTCTTCAGCCTGGAAAAGCGCAGGCTCAGGGGTGATCTGGTGGCCACCTACAAGTTTATCAAGGGTACTCACTGGGATCTGAGGGAATGTTTGTTCACCAGAGTGCCCCAAGGGATGGCAAGGTCAAATGGTCACAAACTCCTCCATGACTGTTTCAGCTTGGACATAAGGAAGAACTTCTTTACTGTCTGAGCCCCCAAGGTTTGGAATAGACTGCCGCCGGACTGCTGTGGTTCAAGAAGCTTCTTTGAACACCTTCAGGAGACATTTTGGATGTTTATCTTGCTGGGATCCTATGACCCCTGCTGACTTTCTGCCCTTGGGGCTGGACTTGAAGATCTTCCAAGGTCCCTTCCAGCTCTAATGTCTATGAAAATACTGTAACAGGTTGCCCAGAAAGGTAATCTTGGGAGGTTTTAAGATCCAGCTGGACAAAGCCTTGACTGGGATGATCCTGAGGTCCCTTCCAACCCTAATTTTCTATTACTCTAATTAGTCTTAAAAGGTGACTAGCTGGAAGAGTATTTAGCATAAAGTCTCAGGTTGCGGTACTGAGTTGTAAGTTTATTAAATTAAAATACTGCCATATTTTTGGTTTGATTTAAAGAAACATTTTAAAATAAGCATCACAGAAGGACTCCAGCTATCCTTTATGGCCCTCTGGTTGCATTTTCAATGCAGTAGTGTGCTTTTAAGCATCTGTTGAGGTTTTTGCCGGAATAGATAAACTTTGCATAAAACCATACTGTACTAGGAATCTTTGTGCAGTAATTTCCTGGCACTTGTATCCCTTCCTAGACAGGCTTTTGTTTCACATGCTGGTGCATTTTTTTGGTTACCTAAGATATTTGGTGCTTCAGTTTCTGTGCTGAATTTTAAATTTCTGAGAGAAGGGAGATTGAAAAGCAGATCTTTAGAGAAGAGATACAGAGCATTTCCTGAACATCAATCCTATTTACATTTCCCAAATTGGCATCCAGAAGCACAAGTCCTTTTGAAAATGTGGATCACTTACTTGTGATTGGCAAGTAAATCCATCTAATTGCATTAGTAGTAAATTATAGTAGGAGTTACAACTCCTATTGACAACATAGGAGTCCTCATCATAGACCAAGACTCCACTGTGTTAGGTACTGTATAAATATGGAACCAAAGGGTATTCTTGCCCCAAACAGCTTAAGATGTATGTATAGGATGGGATAACTGATGGGTCCAAACATGAAGGAAATACTGCATTCAGTATTGGGAGGGACATTAATTATCCATGATGCTATACATAGGAGTTTTGTTTAACCTTCCCTGGCTGTAAACTGTCTTTCATGGTGTGGTAGGAAGTTTAATGTATTCCTGCTAATAAAACTTTTTGAAATTGGCACTGACTCAGCTAAGATGTACAGTGTGTTCACTTCAGGCCCCAGACAGGTAGGTGACTAGGAAAAGAGAATGCTTTCAGCTACTGCAATCAGTGTTTTGGGACAAGTTAACAATTTGTCTCCCTCCTTATAAAGTGTTGCCAATATTGGTACATAACACAAACTAGTTTCAAATCTAAACAGAAGCAAGTCAGTTCTAAACAGCAGACAGAATGGAATTCACTACATCGGAAATCATGAGATGTTTGAGTGACTGTGATCTGGAGTTGATGGATAAGCAGCTCTTCTAGAATAGCTGCTTGCAAATAGGTGGTGTTCCAACAGGTACTCCCTGTTTGCTTATAACAAATAGCTACTCTGGGATAGTTCTGGGTAGGCAGCCTTTATGTCAGTGTCGTTTTACCCCTGACTTTCCCTGGGGTAATTCTACACTGGATCCAAGTAAGTTGCATCAGCACAGTGCTGTGTGTCATATGTGCATTCCTTGGTTGTGCCAGTGCAAGGACTGATTACACAGATGTGTCATGAAGCACAAGCCCTGTTGTCTTTCAAAAGCCATTGGCACTTCCTCAAAGCAACAAGATGGGTGGACCTGTGGAGATGAAAGCATTTAAAATGTACTCACCCTTCCAAACTGTTTGGTAAGGATGGTGAAAGCAATTGAGAGATGTGATTGTCCTAGTAATGCTTGGGCCAAGTGTGAAGTTCTGTTGGAACTAGCATGTATAGTGTCAGTTGGCAATAGAGTGCACCATGGGAGCTGGTACTTTGGGGACACATCTCCAGAAGATTTGGATGGAGTGTCTGCAGAGCCACCCTGGGGACCTAGAAACAGGAAGGAGTATTTCTGCCTTTATTATTCTGGGAGGGTATTTCTAGCTCTTTTCTTCACAGGGGCTTTGAAAATGTCATTGGATGGAAATTGGTAATTAGGTTTGAAAAGAACAAGCAGCTAGGCTCCCTTTCTTCAGGAAGTAGAAGCTGCAGTCCACCCTGCAAAACCAAGCTTAAGTCTGGGGATTGCTGCTTCTCTTTCCCCAAATCCCAGGGTCATCTGTGAGTAACTTAGAGAACAGGAGTCAGTTGTGCATGGAGCATGTTCTGGGTAATTAGTTTCATAGACTTACCAAACAGTTGCTAATGAAGGATATGTGACCATATGGAACATTACTAACTTGGATGTTCATGTGACCATACCCCAAAAAACGACCTAGAGGGCAGTGCTTCTCAATCTTTTTGGGTTTGGCACTCCTCACTGGACTTGGCACCCCTTCCCTCCATAACTTTAGTGAATTCAGTGGCACCCAGTTTTTTAAAAACTACAGTGCTTGCTTCCTTGCAGAGGATTGTGGCAGTGGGGTTGGGGAACTATCCAGGCAGGGACAAGTCTGAGCTTGCACTTACCTGCTAAGTTTATCTGTTTATGTCCTCTCACCTTACTGCACTTTTCAAAAGATCTGGGGCACCCTGGTTGAGAATCACTGCTCTAGGGCATTAATATAGGAAACAGCACACCTCACATAATTCTGGCTTCAAACTCTGCTATTCATTTAGTACCTTTTAAGTATGGGATTATGGGAGCTTGCAGTGGGGGGAGATGACTTCTAATTACTAGCCCATTTCCTTTCCATCTAGCACTGCTTAATGCACTTTTAGGCATTCACATTAGTGTGAATAAAGACTTGCTGCTACCAGATGTCTTGTTTACACAGGCTAACTCGCATGATGCCATCCATGCTTATAGTACAGATAGTGTTCCACATTTTCAGTTTTTACTGAATTTTACCGGTAAATTATAGGCTTTTTTTTAATTGCAGTTATTCAGTTTTTACTGATTGATACCCGTTTCTCAGTGTAAATCAGTAAAAGCCGATGGAGGGGGGGAGTGGTAGTGGCAGCTGCACATGGAGCAGGGGCTGAGAGGAGTGACGGTGGCCGCGCAGAGGCCGAGGGAGGGTGGCTGGAGCTCCCTGAGGGCGTAGGGCTCCCTGCTGGGTGGGGGTACGGGAATCGCTTTCGGGGAGGGTGGGTCCTAGCTGCAGCGAGCGGCTCCGGCCCTGCCGTGGGAGGTACGAGCCCCGTGGCAGGCAGCAGGCAGGAGAGCATGGCTCCACTCCCTCCGGCTCATGCTGCACCCGGCTGCTCCGCACGGGGCAGGGAGCTCACGGCTCTGACCCCTGGCGGGGTGGGAGGGACTGGTGCTGGGGTTGGGTACCCCGCATGTCCAGCCGTGCGCCGCTCCCCACTTCCCCCAAGTGCCAGGACAGCCTGGGAGCAAGCTGCTGCAGCAGGGTGGCTGCTCCCAGGGCTGCAGCAGGGAGCGAAGCGGGGAGTGCTGGCAGTAGGTGTGAGGCTTGCTTCTACATGCTCCCCGGGAGGGCTGCACCAGACTCTTCCCTGGGGGTGGGGAGGGCATGTGCCCCCGGATCTGCTTGTGGGATGAGAGCAGGCTATCACTGCTGGCTGGGGCCGGCAGCAGCACCGGGCTCTTGGTGCTCGGGGCGGGTGACAGCTTACTCGCGTCCCGCGCACAGATCCGGGGGCACGTGCCCCCTGGGAAGAGCCCGGCGCAGCTCCCCAGCCTGTAGCCCTCCCGCGTGGCATGTCGCAGCAAGACCTGGGTCCCCCGCCCCGCCCCGCGCACCCACTCGCAGCTCGCCCCGCTTTGCTCCCTGCCGCGCCGCTCCTTCCCTAGCCTTACTCCAGTCCCTCCCTCCCTCAGCGCCGTGGATCCGTATTATTTTCCTTGGTTTAAACCGATTTTTCTTTTCTTTTCTTCCTCTTATCCTGATTTCAACCTGTTTTTTTTATATTTGGAAGATGAACCCTGAAAAATTCCTGGACTTGTTTTTTTAAATAAAAATTGCTACCCCATACTTAGTATTCTATATTATCAAAGGCACTAATGATAGACTTCAGGTATTTTTGTGGGTACAGTGAATCAAGTGATCTCCATAAGTAGGGGGAAGCAGATCAAAATGTTATTTTGACTTGGAAAGTAAATATATGCTATAGACAAGGACAACAGCAAAGCAATACTTGAGCTAGGAGTGAAAGAATAAACGAAAGCAAATGCTCCTGCAACACCAAATGAGCCGCGTTTGACTGAAGCACTAACCTAGAGCAGAATTAGTGCCTGCTTTGCACTCATTACCTTTAAGTACTGAAAGGTATCTCATGCGTGGGAGTAAAAGCCTGAAGCCTTTTAACAGCTTGGAAGTCAAATCGATGCCTTTTCCATGGCTGGCTCGCAGTACTGACTCCTGTGCCTTGCTTGGCCTCTATAAATTGAGGAGAGAGGGGAGTAATGTTTACAAAGAGAGCAGAAATGTATAAAGATGGATGTAATATCTATTCCATTATGAAAAATAGTTCCTTGAGGAAGGATCTGAGGAAATAAAAAGGGAAAGAGAGTGGAGCCAGGTGTGCTCAGTTATTTTTACTTGGGCTGGTTTAAAATTGAGAAGGGTGGGGGTTTTTTGCCTAATACTGAGCTTCTCCTACTTACCTTTATGAGTTGATGCATGCCCCTCCCGCACACTCAGGTGATGCAGCTGTGTGCTGATCGTGCTCCTAAGCATGGCTGCGAAAGGAAAGAGTGTTTAGACAGAGACTCTGCATATTCATACTCTCCTGCACCACTTCCAGCACTTAGAGGCCTAGGAATTTGAAATATGCTCCCATAGCTACCAGGTTTAATACTCCTGCAAGTTCCACTCTCTGCAACTTGGTCCAATCCTCTTTGAACCTGGTTAATTATCAGTCTGTTTAACCTCCTTGGAGCAGCGAGTCCCATGAGCTAATTACAGGCAGGGAAAAAAGCCTTTGGCTCGTTTAAATCTGCCTCCCAATACTTTCACTCCGTGTCCTCTCCTGGCTCTAGCCTTGTGTGAGAGAGTAATCGTGACCTGCAGTCACATATGAACTTTATTCCCGCCTTGGGGGTGGCACTTTCCACGTTGGTGCCCTCAGTTCCCAACCTTATCCCCATCTTTATTGAACGCTGCAATGAAATATTTAATCATGTTTTGGGGCCATACATAGACTAGCTTATATTTTTATCATCTTCTCTCCACGTGGCACCGCTACTTCTTTCCGTGGCCTCCTGCCTGGTTGAGGGAACTTTCGCTCCCTCAGTTGGGCACGTCTGACCCGCCCCCCGCGCGGCTACGGGGCAGCTCGCTTTACCTCCCCGGTCCTTTCTGCATCCCCTGCAAGCTCTCTGCTTACTCCCAAGGGGGTGGCTATTGTGCCGGCTGCACTGGCAGCTCCGGCCCTGCCGGGTTTTCCCCCTTATGGGAAACCCACGCTCCATTTGACTTCATGAAACACCGTCCCTCCCTCTGCGGGCAAGTCCGAGAGGGACAAGGAGGCCACCGTTGGTGGGAGGAGGGTCTGACTGGGTCCCAACAAGATGGGGCTTGTGCTCAGCAGGGGACAGCTCCCAGCTTCAGGCACCCAGAGCCCCGCTCTGTGGGGCAGGGCCATGGAGGTGGGCACTTAGGGGGTGAGTTACTGGGGCGGGTCACAGGTGGGTTACTGGGGTGTCGCCGGAGGATGAGATACTGAGGGGTGGGCACAGAGAGGTGGATTACTGGGAGGATCATGGAGGGGGGTGACAATGGGGGTGGGCAGTAAGGTGGGTCACTGGGGG
>NW_017728943.1:46303788-46316003 GCF_001723895.1 Crocodylus porosus
GCCGTGCGCCTGCCTGCTGGCTGTGGTCTTCTGCCTGGGCTCGTACGGCAACCTCATCGTCTTCCTGTCCTTCTTCGACCCCGCGCTGCGCAAGTTCCGCACCAGCTTCGACGTGCTGGTGCTCAACCTGTCCCTGTGCGACCTGTGCGTGTGCGGCGCCGCGGCGCCCATGCTAGCTGCCCTGCTCTTCTCGGCCTCGGCCGCCCCGCGCCTGCCGCCTGCCTTCTGCTTCACCTTCCACCTCACCAGCTCCGGCTTCGTCATCATGTCCCTCAAGACGGTGGCAGTCATCGCCCTGCACCGCCTGCGCATGGTGCTGGGCAAGCAGCCCGACCGTGCAGCCTCGTTCCCTGGCACCCTGCTGCTTGCCTTGCTGCTCTGGGCCACCAGCTTCACCCTGGCTGCCCTGGCCACCTGGCGGACCCCCCGCTCCCGCCTCTGCCTCCCCGTGTCCCGCCCGGCCGTGGGTGAAGGGAAGCTCATCTTGTACCTGTATGTCATAGACTTCATCTGCTGTGTGGCCGTGGTCTCTGTCTCCTACATCATGATAGCCCAGGCCCTCCGGAGGAATGCCCAGGTGAGGAAGTGCCCTCCTGTCATGGCGGGGGAAGTCTCCCGCCCGCAGCCGTTTGCCGGAGGCGGGGACGGCATCCAGTGCGCCGTGCCCGCCCTGTACAGGAACCAGAGCTACAACAAGCTGCAGCATGTCCAGGCCCATGGCTACGCCAAGAGCCTTGGCCAGTTGCCAGGCCCTGCGGCCGGCAGGCTCCAGTTGGTGTCCGCCATGAACTTGTCAGCTGCCAAAGACTCCAAAGCTGTGGTGACCTGTGTGGTCATTGTTCTGTCGGTCTTAGTCTGCTGCCTGCCCCTGGGCATCTCCTTAGTGCAGGATGTGGTGTCTAGTAACAGTGGCTTCCTCCTCTACCGGTTTGAGCTCTGTGGATTTACCCTTATTTTTTTCAAGTCTGGATTAAATCCTTTTATATATTCCCGGAACAGCGCCGGACTGAGGAGGAGAGTCCTTTGGTGCCTACAGTATGTCGCCCTTGTTTTTTTATGCTGCAAGCAGAAGACGAGGCTTCGAGCCATGGGCAAAGGGAGCCTGGAGGTTAACAGGAACAAGTCGTCCCATCACGAAACCAATTCGGCCTACATGTTGTCTCCAAAACCTCAGAAAAGATTTGTGGACCAGGCTTGTGGTCCGAGTCACTCCAAGGAAAGCGTGTTGAGCCCCAAGGCTTCTGTTGGACATCAGCACTATGCGCAGAGCACCTCCACTCCAATGAATACCCGTATCGAACCCTATTACAGCATCTATAACAGCAGCCCTTCCCAGGAAGTGAGCACCCCAACTGGCTTACAGCCTCTAAACTCTTCCTTTGGGTTTGCCAAATCCTATATTGCCACGCACTATCATACCACTAACGACCTGGTCAGGGATTACGACAGTACTTCAGCTAAGCAGATCCCAGTCCCTTCAGTTTAACTGGGAGCATGGTGCCAGAAAAGCTTGTCCAAACTTCGTTTGGTTTTCTCTCCCCCCTTGTTCGGTTTATGAATGATTACTCTCCATTCAAAATTACAGTATTGAATCTGATTTTGCTAGACAGCAGCAAATTAAAAGTTATGATTAGTGTTACTATTCAGTGATTTGCACTTGAACTAACTGTTTCCTCGATATTTTCTTGAAATTGTAGGGCTTGTCATTAATAAAAGAACAAAAAAAGGCGCCTTTTAGATTTGTACCTTGAAATTGTTATAGTAGGATATTTTTGTTACTAAATCTTATGCTGAACCCTGCAGGGCACTGGAAATAAGTGATTAAGTACATCATGTGGGAAAGCATCTAAGAAAATGGCTTGAAATTTTGCTAGCATTATGGTTTGCTAAATTACATATTTTACTGTATTTTCAAGAATGCAGAAAACAGTTTGCATGGTACTGGGTAGGGGCTTGAGACCTGTTCTAGAGTGACCTAAGTTAAAGGCATTTCCTGTTGCAGGGGTTGAAAGAAGAAATAATGTTTTCTTTTAGCAGGTGCCAGTCCTACTAAAGGCTGCCATATGGTATCTGAGTGAAATCATGACTATTTAAGTCAGTGGCAGAATTTTCATTGACTTCAGTAAGACTGTGATTCCACCTTGAGTTGTTTCAAACAAAATTAGATAGTTATAAAAATAATGGTATATTGATACCTGTTAGGAAAAATCCTTGCACAAAGCCATTTTCTTTCTTATTATATGATAAGAAGAACTTATTAAAATCTACATACGTAACACTTGATTTCCTTTATTGTAGGCAGTGACATCATATACCATGAAAAGGATACTTTAAGAAATGGTTTTTAGCTACTCAAATGAATTGCTGTGATGCCTACTGAGGGGTGTTATTTGAAAGTACAAACAATTTAGGAAGTGTTGATATGCTGGCACTTCTTGCTAGCACAGTTCCTTCTGTAATGTTCCAATTTACAAACTAATACATGAGGAACAGTGTTTTTTTGTCTATGTCTATAAATATGCAAATGTGGGGGATTAGAATCTGAAATTTTTTTGTCATTGAATACAGATGTTCCTTATTAATACCTATAATATAAAATGATCAAGCAACGATATTACTACTGCTCTCTTTTTCAAATGATCTTATATACTAAAACATTTACAATCGTTCTAATGATAAACTGATATCAAGGTAAATATTTTTTTTTGTCTACTACACTTTATCTGTAGACCTACGCAAGGAGCATATAATAGAAGTGACATATTTTTATAATTCTGATCGTTAGTTTTGTTGTCTAACGTGTATCAAAATGATTTTTTGGCAGCTTAAGAATTTGGCAGTTTAAGAATTTTCACTTAAATGGCCTGATTTGGAAAACTGCCCATCATTTTGAATGGCAGTTTACTTCAACAGAAGCTCGGTACCTCCAAAATAATCAAGCCACTTACTTTGGTGCCTAAATAGGAGTTGAGATGCCTCCTTTAAGGAATCCATTTGGAAAATGTTGGTATACAGTATTCAATTCACAGAATACATTGGTGGTTTCCTTGCAAACAACGTATTATATTAGAACAGGAAGGTATTCAGATCATTGTAATGTAAATTATTACAGTTGTAGTTTTTTATTTTTAGAAACTAAACTATTTTACAGTGTTCCCGTTGAAAAATGTTGCATTTACAGGTTTGTTGTTTTCTTTAATTTTGAATAATTTACAAAAGGCATAATGTTATTGCAATAAGTGAACTCGACAAGTTTCTAACACAGATGTAAAGTTGAGATAATTTCAGTGAGTCTTTTCTCTCTGCCCAGATACTTTTCTCTGTGATAGAATCATATGGTTCTCGCTAAAGTGACTATAAGAGATAACTCAAAGGTTCATGACTCTTGTTGTTGTTTTTTTTATCTTGGGTTGCTTTTTAACACAAAGCTCCATAATTTGGGGGAAAGAATGGTGCTATGAGCTTGATCATAGGTCTTTTAACTCAGCATGGGTCTTTAACTCAGACTAAACACTGATTGTAGAAAATGGTTTGGATAGGGGCATATCACAGGACACTCTGGTTCTAAGGAATGACTGCAGGAATGGGTCTTATCTAGACTTAACATGCAGATCTCCTGTTTTGCAGTATCAAGGAAGTTGGTGGGAATTTTAAGTGTGCAAAAACTTATGGTAGGTTTCTTTTAAATCTGTAAAGTTTGTAAAGTCCTTTTATGTTTCTCAGACTGTGCATTTGTTGAATTCATAAGCTTCATAAAGTGACCAAATATTAAATCTTATCTGTCTTAGCCATAAAGATTGTTTGTATTGAATATCTGTGTGCTGAGTCGCGTGCACGTGATTTAGCCTTCTGAGAGTAGGGTGCTTTGCTGCCTTCTAGAGAGATTTTCCAAAGAGACAAAAGTCTCCTTAATCTGCCTTTTTTTAAGTATTTTTTCTTTAAATTCACTGTTGATGAAAATTCTCAGTCTTCCTGCCAACGAACTATTTAAAATGTTTACAGAACTGTCTATAAAAAGATAAACACCTCTTTTCTTAATTGCAAGAAAAACACTGTCTGACTTGAGTTGCCTATCATATTAAACAACATAGCTCTTCAAAGAGTGGTGTGGTTGGTATGGGCAAATAAATATAGATTGTATTCTACCTGTATTATAGTCTACCTGTATTTCACTGAATATCAGGGAACCTGGGATAAAATCACTTATTTTGACCCTGTCAGATTTGAATCCTTTTATGCTAGGCACAGTACCAACAGAGAATAGAGCATGGTTGCTACCTCAAGCTGAAAACTAATTGAAACAAGAAACAATGTGTGAATATTGATGGGATAGATGGAAAACTTGTATGAAGATAAGTTGAAATGAAAGTAGACTAATAAGCCTGCACATCTTGAAGGAGCAGACAATACAGTCAAATCTTTCTCCAAGGGGATTGAGAGACAGTTAGCCATGTTAATTTGAAGTCAGGCAGAAGGCAGCACATAACTAATTATCTATGAGTGACTAATAATCAGTTCTTATCCATTTTCAGCTTTTCATGCAGTGTACTTTGTATGCCATACTGAGACACAGTTAAGAATGATTTTTGATATTTATAATGAAGAAAAATATATTTTAAACATTCTAGTGAAAATTGTACATACATACTCTGGCTTGCTATATTAAATTATATGATTGCCCAAAATGCTACATTTGATATGCTGATAGGAACCTATCACAAGGCTAGGTTAGTACAGCCCATCTAATTCAATGTATGTAGAGTCTATTGCGTGTAGTCCCCCTCAACACCTATCTTTTTTCAAGTCGTATTGAGCCACTGTGAGTACATTTTGACTACAGGTGACCCTCGCCATTCACGGAGGATACATTCTTGAGATCCCGCAAATGGCAAAATCCGTGAATATGGCATTGCGTTCATGAATGTCATGAACTCAGTGCCACTGGCAGCTGCAGGGGGGAGGGGGGGCACAGTGGCAATGGCAGGCACCCAGCAGCGGTAAGCATGGCACTCCTGAGGAGCTCCTGTAAGTGTATTTAAGATGCAGGTTCAGCATTCACGAGTATTTGAAACTGCAAATGCCAAACCCACGAGTAGCGAGGGATTTCACTTGCGCAGCTGAGCTGTGCCTTTCTTTCCCATTTCCAGTTATTCTTGTTTCTTCACCAGCCTTAAGTGATTGGCAAACATCACAAAATGTGCCCCATACATTTCACCCAGAACCTCTCTGTAGCCCCCTCTCTCAGCTTGTTGCATATGATTAGTGTGACCCCACCCTCCATAAGGTGGAGCCAGACCAGGTTGCTCTGTGCCACATTTGCATGTAAATTTTTGGAGCATCCCAGGACTTGACACCGGTCACGAGTGGGGGGAAAATTAGCAAATGGTTAGCACATGGCTCCTTTGTGAGGGGTATCCAGAGTATACACACATACCAAACAGTGCTGAGCTGTGGGGTCCCCATGTCTTGAAATGCGGTTGACTGCTGGGGCCCAGCCCAATGAACGATGTGGTAAATCATGAGCCTTTTGGCTTTGGCCTAATACACATAGTTTGTACTATGTATAAGTGGGTTCACAAGTGCTGCTTATTTTTTTTTATATGTGCAATAGGGCTCATTTCTGCAGTGCTGATTCTCCTTTATACCCACTGAAGTTTTTTAATTTCCATATTATTCTAACAATCATTACAGTGTTTGGTCCTTGAGGTTTTCCATTTGTGGAACCCAAAGTACTGTACAAAGGAAGGAAAGTTAATTGTCTTCATTTTACAGATAGTGAAGTTGAGGTTTTGAGCACTGATGTGACTTACCAGTTGTCTATTTCTGTGACAGTTGATCACTGGTAGCTGCTGTCATTAGCAGTTGACCTGTACTTGTTCACATGAGTATATCAGGGATTGCTGTGAATGGGCCCTCTATAATCCATAGGACGGAACCCTTCAGTTGAATGCATCCATGATTTTCTTCTTCCAATGGAATAACTGTCTACTAAGGATGTGTGGGATTTCAACTGAAAAGGTAGCCAAAGAAAACTTTAAATTTCTTGTGTATGTCTGTATATTAATTTAACTCATAACTTAATAACATGATAATAACAGCATACTAGTAATATCATGTTATTAAGTTATGAGTTAAATCCTCAGTTGTGGATTACATTTTTGGACACCGCTATAATAAATATTAGATTTTTGGATCATTCCCAGCGGTTGAAATGTGCACATGGTAATAAGAATGTTGCTGTTTCAAGTCGATCAGTATAAATTGTTTTATGTTTTATAAATCATATCATTAGGTTGTGACTTGCTTTGATCATGTTATTAAGCTAGGAGTTAAAACACAGACATGCCAAGTGAATGGATTTGGGTAGGATAGCTGTGTGTTTGTGTCTCTTTCATAGTGGTTGGTATGTAGATAATAAGAGCCAACTACTCAGTACAGCTTTAACTTGAGAGGGCACCTTGTGTTTTTTATACATGATAAGGTACTGGATCTGTAACACTGACTGCAGTTTTGCTGTGTTCAGGTGGATTTTTTTTTGCAGAAGTGGAGAAAGAGACGCTGTGAGAAAATCCACAGGTTCCTGCAAAGCTGCAGTTAGAGCTGCAAACTAAGCATCAGTTGTTGCAATATAGAAGGTTTGATCTAACACCATAGCTTGGAAGCAGTTGACTGAAAAGCAAACCTAAAATTCAAATCTTGAGCCAATAAAGACTGACATAGGCCAGTAGTTTAAGTACAATGACATACAGACTCCATTAGGAAAGTAACTATAGCAACAGGAAGGAAAGTAGTTATAGTACTGGTGTCCACTTAGTTATTTGCTATGACTTCAGTGTTTTAGCTTCCTTTCTTGGACAAAGAGAATGTGGGGTTGAAACAGCACAAATGAGGTGTGTGTAAACGAAAAGGGCTAAGGTAGGAAGCTGAGGAAACAAAGATGTGATACCTGGAAGCCTTGTTTCAGTAAAATCTGAATCCAAGAATGTTCTTGATTAATCAAATAGATTTTGATTGAAGCTGAGTTATTTAGCTGTAACTTTACTAGCAAGTGAAAGTGAAAATAAGTTACTTAATCCTTTTGCCCAAAGAATATTTGGTTGAAATCCTCAGTTGTGGGTTACATTTTTGGAAAACACTGTACAAGTATTGGATTTTGGAGCATTCCAAGAGGTTGAAATGTGCATATGGTAATAAGAATGTAAGAAGTGCCATACTGAGTCAGACTGGTAGTCCACATAACCCAGTATCCTGCCTTTTTAAGGGAAGGTTTATAATTTGGTGGGCCGAGACCCATGATCCCTTTGGCCCATAGGATAGGCCTGTCCCTAGAGGGACAGTTGCCATGTCTTTAGTGGCTTCCCTAAATAAGGGAGGCTTAAGAGTGTTTTCCTTGTGGGTGTAAGACCGTGGTTCCCACGGCACAGCAGATAGTCCTGTCTCCAACAGTGGCAGAAGTGGATACTACAGAGCAGGGGTAGTCAACTCCTGGCACAGGTGCTGGAGTGTGGCACATGAAGGCATTTTGCTTGGCGCACACACCTTAGGGCAGACAGCAGAGAAGGGGCCAGGGTTGTGCTGCCACAACAAGGATCAGCCCCCTTGCAGCTCTTCCTTTGTCTACCCCTGCCATGCCAACATCTTACAAATCAAGGTTGCAGGTGTTTTTGGCACTCTGCCCAAACACATTGCCAACCCTTCCTATGGAGGGAAAGCATTGAACTGGATATTCTAGAGCGATCTATCCCTTCTTCAGTATTCTCTACACCATTTCAGATTTAGAGATGCCAAAGGAAACATCTCCAACTGATCTGTTCAATAACTATTAATAGGTCAATCATTCATGAATGTATCTAGTCACTATTTGAACCTCTGCCACCTCCTATGGCACAAGTTAAGTACATATTGAATTCCACAAGTTAACTATACATTGCATAAAAAATACTTTCTCTTGTTAATGTTAAACCTGAAACCTACTAATTTCAGTGGGTGCCCCCTAGTTCTAGTGTTCTGTGACTTGGTGAACAATAGTTCCCTGTTTACTTGGTCTACATCCCTCACAACTTTATGGACCTATACTATGTTTTTCTTAGCCTTCTTTTTTCTAGACTGACCTGTCCTAACCTTTTTACTTTCTCCTAAACTGAAGATTCCTAGCCTTTTTAGTGTTTCTTGGTATGGCAACTGCTTCATGCCTCTAATCACCTTGGCTATACCTTTTCTAATTCTACATCCTTTGTGTCCTACAGGGAACAGATCTGCACACAGCAGTCAAGATATAGATGCACCGTGGATTTGAATACTGCATGATGTTCTCCATTTTGTTTTCAATTCCCTTCTTAATGATGCTCAACATTTTATTGGCTTTTTTGGTCACCACTATACACTGAGCTAACATTTTTTAAATCTCTCTACAATAACTCCAAAGGTCTATTTTCTGAATTGTAACAGCTAGTTCAGAACCCAGCATTGTATATGAATAGTTGCGGTTACTTTTCCTCAGGTGCATTACCTTACATTTCTTGACACTGAAGTTCATCTGCCATTTTTTGCCATGTCTTTTAGCTTGCTAAGATATTTTTGTAGCTCCTCTCCATCAGCTTGGGACTTGACTGACTACTCAGAATAATTTGTTATCAACTGCAAACAGAGATTTCACTCAGAGATTGCATCCCCATGTCCATGTCGCTGATGAAAATGTTGAACAAAACAGGGCCCAGCACAGATCCTTGTGGGACCTCACTTTTGACATCTCTCCATCCTGAAAAATGACCATTTAACTCTAGCCTTTGCTCCCTAACATTTAACCAGCTCTCAGTCCACAAAAGAACCTTCTCTCCAATCCCATGGCAACCCAAGTTTTTAAAAAGCCTTTGGTAGGGAACCTTGCCAAATGCTTTTTGAAAGTCCAGGTGTATTATGTCAATTAGATCTCCCTTGTTCACATGCTGGCTGACACCCTCAGAAAACTCCAGTAGATTGGTGAGGCAGATTTCTTGTTACAGAAACCATGTTGGTGTTTCCCCAGCAGATCATATTAGTCTATGTAACTGCTGATTTTCTTCTTTCTTATAGATTCTACTAAGTAGCCAGGAATGGGAGTGATGCTTACTGATCTGTAGTTCCCAGGATTACTTCTGGTGGCCTTTTTGAAGAAAGGTGTTATGTTGGCAACTAGTCAGTCCATGGCACATTTGTAATGATAGGTTATGTACTATTGCCAGTAGTTCTGCAATTTCATCCTTTGATTTTATTTTTCCATCCAGTCCTGGTGTCTTATTAGTATACAGTTTATCAATGTATTCTAAAACTTCCTCTGTCATTTCCAAGTGGTCCAACTCCTCAGACCCATCTACCAGGAAGGTTTGATCTAGCATGAGAATTTCCCCAGTACCTTCTGTAGTAAACACGGATGCAAATAATTTGTTTAGCTTTTCTGCTATGGCTTTACCATCCCTGAATGCACCTTTTACACCTTGGTCATCTAATGGCTTTCTGCTTCTCTAGCTGGCTTCCTGCTTCTGATGTATTTTAAAAGTGTTTATTATTAACTTTGCATCATTTGCTAGATGATCCTCAAATTCTTTTTTGGTCTTCCTTATTTTGCTTTTATGCTTGACCTAGCAGAGCTTGTGACATTTCCTGTGTTCCATCTTTGGGCATGTCTTCTATTTTTTGAAGGATGCCTTTTTGCCTTGAACAGCCTCTTTAACTCTGCTGTTGAACCATGGAGGGGTTTTACTGGTTTGCTTGGTACCCTTTTTTGATTTGTGGTATACACTTTCCCTGAGCCCCTAATATGGTACTTGTTAACAGCTTCCAAGCTGCTTGCAGACTTCTTATATTCTTCAGTGCTCTTTTAAACTTCTAACTTCATTTTTGTGTAATTTCCTTTCCTAAATTGTATGTCAGTGTGGTAGCCTTTTTCAGGTTACTACTTCCTGCTAGAATATAATTATGGTTGTGAAACAGTAGAAATTGTGTAATTACTTGTGTACACACCAACATCTCCTTTTGCAGACTCAGAACTATAAATGAATTCAGTCAAATTCAAATCAGGGGTAAGAGGGAGTGACTCCCACTGGCTTCAGTGTGTGAGCTTATGTCAGTTATATTTTTTTAGCTCATTGTATTCACTAGGTGATAAAAGGTAAGTATTTCTACTCCAGAATAACTCCTGACATCATCTGATAGTGTCTTAATAATTAATACAGGTGTAAACTACTTTCATAGTTCACTTTTGCAGTCAACTTCAGTCTTTTTGTATATGGGCTGCCTGAGATTGGTCTGTCACCCTGGGAAAACTAAATGAGCAGGTTTTCCTAATGTACTCAATCAATGGACGTGCAAGTCGTGCCTACACTAGCAAATTGATTCAAAGTTGACAACAGTTACTTACAGTGAGGTCATGTAGAAAGCAGTTACTTTTGCTTAAGCAAAAATATTTTTCTCTGTAGCAGAAAGTATTATTCAGACTTGGTCACAGCAGGCTTTGCTCACACAGGCATTTAACAGTGCAAAATCACTTTTTGCTCCATATATACTGCAAAGTAGTGTAGAAGGAGCAAAAAGCATATTGCTCCAGCCGGATGTTGTTCTTTGTACAATATATTGGGGAAGTACTGTTTAGTGTGCAGAGAAAACATCACTTCTCTATTATTAGTTTTCCCTGTTAGCTGCTGTAGCACTTTCTCCCCCACAACATAGCATTGGAAATGCCCTTTGGTTAGTCATGTACAGTGTCACTTAAGTTCCTTCTAGAGCTAATCGTTCTAGGATGCAGTTCTACCTCTTGTATATTGACATTCATTGTTCCTAAATGTACAACCTTAATTTAGCTGTATTAAAATGCATGTTAGTTGATTTTTTTTTTTTGCAGTTCATGAAACAATGGATTTTTCTTATTTTTCTCTGATAATACAACCATATCTGTTTCCCACACAAATTTTACTTCCAGTAATTTTTAAATTTTCTTCCAGACCATTGATAAAATGACCTAGTGGCACTTTCTTATTATTTCTGAATTAGAGACCATTGAAAAGGCCCCCACTCTTTGATTCTCTGTTAACAGTGATGTTTTGAGATCTATCAGTTAGGTAACATACAATCCCCTTGAAAACTGATATTGTTACCATTTTTTAAATTGGAATCATGTCATGCCCTATTTTTATTCCTTAGGATTTCACAGAAATTGCATTTAAGCATAGGTATACTGTTATTAGCTTTTTAAAAAATCATTTTTTCAGTCTCTGAATACAATAAACTCTTCCTTTCAGGTTTTATTTACATATTAGATTTACACGTCACTGCTCTCAAAAATGGTTCAAGGCAGCTTACAATACAAATAAAAATAACTTATAAAAACAGAATAAGCTTATTTATACATATTTATGTGGATGAGGTGAAGTTTTGTGCCTAGCTTCTTTTCTTCCTGTTACAAAATAATCATTTTTCATACCAAACCAAAGAGTTTTCTTCCACAAAGCGATTTACTTAACGTTTCAGACCAGGGATGGCAGAGCACCATGGGCAGCCTGTGTGTGTGGCATGTGGCAGATCAGGGAGGGGACAGGAGGCACAGTAGCAAATAAGTGAGGAAGCAGCAAGCAAAACACCCCAGATCAGGCATGGAGCACAGGGCTTGGAGCAGAACAAAGCAGCAGATTGGGCAGGGGAAGGAGATCAAAGTGGCATTTGGGGAGTTCCAGCCTGTAATGACTGCTTGGAGCTGGGCAGAGAAGGATACAGCGGGCAGGGGATGCCACATGCACATATGCACATGGTAGCCAGGCAGTGTGGTGGAGAACAGCTCCTACAGCTCCCTCCAGGTAAGTCTATAGTGGTAGGGAGGGGCACAGGAGATGTCTGAGGGGGGGCACATGCCCCCAGATTTCTGCACCCACAGTGGGGCATGGGGCTGCAGCCTAGCCAAACCAGCTCAGGCAGGAGACACCTCTGTGGCACAGCAGATGGGACCCAGCATGGAAGTGCCGCGCCACTATGGCCACCAAGGTGAGGTGTCCCCTGCTCGCCCAGCAGCAGCAGGAGGCACAACTCAATGCCACCACACCTCACCTGGTGGCCATGGTGGTACAGTGCTCCCTCCTGTGCTGGGTCCTGCCTGCTGGGCTACAGAGGCAGTTCCTGTCCAGAGCTGTTCTGGCCAGGCTGCAGCCCTGCACCCTGCTGTGGGTGCAGAAATCTGGGGGAGCATGTGC
>NW_017728943.1:46316178-46319910 GCF_001723895.1 Crocodylus porosus
CCCCCCCCCCCCGATGCATTGCCTGTGTTCAGCTGATACCTATATATATTAGTGGCATTTAATTTTAATTGTGGAAAAATGCAGACTGGATTTTTTAAATCAGACAATGTTAGATTTTTAAACTGAAAACCAGGTTCCCTGCTGATCATCGATGCCAAGTATGATTGTTCTGTATCTCAGCCCTACAATCAGGTGGTACAATTTACTCATCCATCGTCAGTGTGGTTTCAGATTAAGCCTGATGGGACTGTTACAACTCCTGGTATAGCAAAATACCCTAAAATTCCAGCAGCTATAGCAAAAGAGGTAAAATAATTTTTAGTATTAAATTTGATGAATATAGGGTTTTTTTGTTATTTTCACGGCACAAAAATGCTAGTGTAATTTTAAATGTATATTAAAAAAAAAACAGTATTGTTTTATCCTCATTTAATATGTAAATGTATATGTGTGTGTGTGTATATGTATGTGCCCCCCCCACCGAATTACAATAATGTGTGCATTCCACTGCATGTCAGCAGTGTAAATTTACAAATATAAATAATATTTTGCTGCAGGCAATTTTCTTTGGCAGAGTTTGTGTGTTTTCTTTTCCAGAAGCATGATGTACTCAACCTAGTAACAAAGATGACTGATAAACTGATGAGGCCTCAATACCATCAACAGCCTCTTCTTCACATAAGCCATGGTTTTTCTACAAGAATGAAGATTGTCTTGTCTGATTTGTGTTGTTCATTTTGTTGTTTAATTAATTTAGTTGCTAGAAGTTTAAATACATATAAATATCATAGAGGTGTAATAAAAATTATTGGGAAATACACCATCTAAAAATTAAATTCATCTGTGGGTGTCAGACCGGGACACTTCTGTCCAACTTGCACTGGAAGGATGTCCTGCTCCTTAAAGTAAAACGTAACAGTTTATATAGAAATTCAAGGTTAAAGGCACTATGGTAATATGTGTATTCTTTATAATTGTGGTAATTTATGTTTTATTTTTGTTATTTTCCAGAAAATCTCATTAGCATTTGCATGCAATATACATAATGTTAACATACCAGGTAACGTAAAAAATATCATTAACCAGTTGTTTTAAAGAAAACAGGAATATACGGAGATGTGCCAGAACGATGGTTAAAAACAACATTAAATTTGGCTCAACGATGGTGTACTGCCATTTGGGCAGCTGCAACAGACTGGAAGGTAGGTCTGTTTTTTGTAATTTAAATTATTACCAGATTTATCGACTATAAATTGGCAAGTACCTGGGAAAGAAACCCATTAATAGTACAGACCCCATCTAAAAAACACACAGGTTCTATGGGAAATGTCGCACACAATCTTGGTAGTAGCAAAAATATGAACCCATAATAGCTCTATGGTTCAAAGAAAAGCCTGCTCATGAAAATCAAGCAAAGTAAAAATTTATCCACATAGGGATGGAATAAATGGGCAAATAGCACTGGGAAAATCAGTCAGAATCGCAGGGCTAAACCATCATGGGACACAGTGCTGGATGCAGCTGGCACTGAAATGGGTCTTTCGAATTCCATTGATCAGGAAGTACTTAATAAATTAAATGCTTTTGGAAGCACACTGTTTCACTTTGGTGGTCCTATTGATGAAAGTTAAGCTCTAATCACGTTATTCCAGATGTCACTGGCTGATGTAGTGAAAACAGTGGAAAGGGAACACAGAACTGATACTCAGGTATTGGCTGATGCTTTAATAAATTTTGAGGGAAATATATCTGTTGCTTTAATGTGTGTACAAACACAGTTATGGTCTCTGGGTGTAGTTCGCAGTCTAACTGAACAAGGAGCAAACTGGCATATACCTGTGGAATTAAGAAATTTGATTTGGAATACTACCAAGCAACCAGCATTAATTGTGCGCGCAGGGCGTACAGTGTGAATTAAAAGCAAGACAGAACCTTATCAAGGGATAAGGCACAATGCCGCATTTATTGGAACATAAAACATGCAACATGAAAAGGATAAAGAACAGTAAGGTTATTTGCTTCACTCATTCCCATGCATATTCATTCATTCATACAAAGAAACAAACACACACACAGATAACTAGACAGTCCTGCAAAGGTTAAGGTGTTACCAAGTTTTTAAAGTTGCTCAAAGTCAGTCTGGTGGCTGGCCAGGCTGACCAAGAGAGTTGGAGTCAGGTCTTGTCGGATGCGCCCAAAACTCCTTCTTGCAGGTGGAAAGACCCAAAACCTTGTCTTTGTGTTCATTCTTTATAGTAATAGCTGTCCATACAAGCCTATGGATTCTGTTGAGTCAGACATGAAGGCCATCCTTCTTGTCCTGTTGGCAGGCTGGGATTGGTAGGTCATGATCTTCTGGTTTTGTGGTCTGCAATCTTCAGGGGCTGTCACTTGCAGTCTTCAGCCATCAGAATGGAGCATGATTTAGTGTTTGGTAATCCTTCACTGCTGGCTCGACATGGCTGCAGGTCTTAACCATTAAATCACAGAAGGCTATTTTCACTTGCTGCAAGAGGACTGTCTTCCTCCATGCTGTCATGTATGTCCATCATTCGTTCTTTCATTACTTCTTTCCACGTATGCCAAATATATCACAAACCCTAACACACGCGTTTCCCTTATATTAAATTTAAGTTCTGAAGTCATGAGACCAATAGGTCAAATACATTTATGCTAAGAAATAGGAAATTTAAAATAGATGGCTAATTCCAAGCACTAATAATGACTTGACCAAAATATATAGTAAAAAGTAAATCATAACAAGATTAACTTTATCTTAATGGTTAAATCTTTTCCTTATATAAAAAGAGAAATAACAAAATAGACAGTCAAAGCAATTATAGTCAATAACAAGATAAGCAATCAAAGCAGTTATAGTCACTGCAATACTACAGACTTGGTAGCAGCTTACCGTTATATCAGGGGAATACATCAGGGGCTCGGTGAACAACTGTTCACCAGGCACCATTGGGGAACACCAAGAGTAATGGCCACAAACTGCTGGAAGACCATTTCAGGCTTAACACTAGGAAAAACTTCACAGTCAAGGTGTCCAGACTGTGGAATAAGCTTCCCTCCACAGGTGGTGCAATCACCTACCCTAGAAATCTTCAAGAGGAGACTGGATGGTCACCTGACCCCAGTTGTCTTTCTTGCCTAGTGCAGGGAGGCTGGACCCAATGATCTTGTGAGGTCCCTTCCAGCCCCTTACAATCGAATCTATGAGTCTGTGTTCTGTTTGGTAGTACCCCCCATTGTACTGTTTGCAATTTGTTCTACTTCCAGTACTTTAGCTACTGGATAAGGTCTCTCAGTATGTCCTTGAAATAGCTTGGAACACAATTTCAGATTGTGTGTATGACTAGATTTTTTTTCCCTCCTCATTATATAGGATTTCATAAACCATAGGTGAAAAAAGCTATTTAAATACTCTGTATGTTTATTTATTGTAATTTTTTTTGTCTATAAAAGAAGTCTGAGGACATTCCAAGATATATTAGTGTGTTGGTTTCCTGGACAGTAAAACATTTGCCAGTCTGACAAACTTGTGCTCTGAAACCCTAGTTTTCTATCTCGTGGTTCACCACCATTCCAGCAATGTTGGATCTCAGTATGTTAGCTGCATCTGTGCCTTTGAAGAAGGTGTTGGTGTCACTGGGCATAACCCTAGGTAACTCAGAGGGATGGAAGACCACGAGTGTCGATGAAGCCCCTCTGCTCTAGGCCCAGGTG
>NW_017728943.1:46320010-46325267 GCF_001723895.1 Crocodylus porosus
AGTAGCAAGCTGAAACTGTTATCTGTGGAATGCAAGGGCACCGCTCAGAGAGAAAGGGGAGGGAGGGGCCAGCTAGTGGAAAACTACTGCAGAAAATGACCAGGGTATAAATATACACTGTTGCAGGCGTAGGCGCGCAGGATTTGAGACAATACAGTCTCCCTGCGCCTTTTACTTGAGCTCAAATAAACTCTGTCTACTTCTCCCCCCAGTGTGTTTATTTGGCGCGACGCACACCGGGCAACGAACCCAATTGTTGCCTCCCTTGGGCACCTTGTGCTGGCAACAAAGGTTACCCTTTTCTATGGTCTGAGAAGATATTTAGGTTACGTAATATGACCCGAGCTTCTACTACATTTCATGAAACCATGAAGAAATTTAAAACTGCTATAGAAAAAAAAATCATACCTAAAAAGTGATGACTTTATCTTATAAATGTTCAAATTTGGCTGGATGATAGGTTCTTTTTAAGTAAGTAAGGAAGACACATGGGAGAATGTATTTTAATAATTAACCTCTCATTGGATTAATCAATTCGTAGAGCTACTTCCAAATTTAAAAAATTTGCAGAAATTAAAAACATTGCAATATGCTTTTATTTGGCTGCACAATTTCCGATTACAAGCTTAATGTATTCTTCTACTCCAGGGGTCAGCAACCTTTCTGAAGAGATGGGCTGCAATAACGTAGCTTGGTCTGAGTTGGGCTGGTGCTTCCAGTCCAGCCACTGCTTCTTCCTGCTGTCATGCGTGTTGGCCAGTCACTGATATCTGGGCTTCACAGCCTAAATTAATTCACTTGGTGGGCTGCATCCCATTCACCAAACCCCTGTTCTAGTGAAATTCCATCTCATATGTATCTTGATTCAGTCCATTTTTGGATTTTAATACAATTGGGTCATTGGATGTTTTCAGGACAGCTGTTAGCTGGTGCCAGAATATTTTTTGTTTCTGTTCTTCAGGGCTCCATTTTAAGTAGGTTTTCCTTTTCAAGAGTTTTCTAAGTTTGCTGAATTTCTGTGGCACACTGTTGGGTGGGAGGTCTTCCAACACAACCATAATGAGGGAATCTTGATTTTCATTCAGAACCCGGTGTTCAGCAAAATACAGCTCATACTGACACCAGCAGCTGTTTACAAAGCTGGGAGAGAGAACAAATAGGACTTTATGGCTGTTCTCTATACAATAAAAAATGTTCCCAAGAACTGGATGCCCGGGTTTGAAATCTCTTTCGTGGTAACATATTTTAAACCCCTTTATTTCCAGTTTTTCCAACAAATTCTCTTTAGTCCAACTTGCATCATTTTCACTGTATGAAATGAAAGCATCATAGGTCTTGTTTTCGGGTCTCTTCTCATATTGCCTCCGTTTTGCCATGCACCAGTACCAGCCCATCCTTATGTACCAGGGTCCATCAAAATGCCAGCATAAGCTTGTTATTACTGACATGATCAATACGGCTGCACAAGCCGTGATAGCCATTTGAATGCCAAAGGAACAATGCACAAGCGTTAGATTGCTTTTCTCAACTAATGCACCCCTTTTATCTGTTGGAAAGCTACATCTAAGATTTTCTCTTCCATTTATCAGCAACTGTGGGCTATGGATATATGTATTCACAAACCAGTACAAGTCACAGTTACAGAAAAAATGCTTTCCTTGAACAGTTAAAACATTTAGTTTTGTCAAATGGCCGAAAGTCTCTTCTACTATTGTGGTAATGGCATTGTTGCTAATGTCTAACTCAACCAAAGATTCTGGGAGAGATCCAGGCTGTAAAAATGAGATCTTATTTCCTGATAAGTTAAAATATTTCAGTACTGGAAGAAATTTTGCAAAGTGATCTGGGAGCTCTGAAATTAAATTGTGACTGCTGTCTAGATTAGTGAGTGCAGAAAGTGGGCTGGTGGTATCAATTTGGGTTATTACATTTCCAGAAATGTTGAGATATTCAGCTTTCCTCAGGTTTTCATTTAAATTTAGCACCTTTAGCTTATTTTTGCTAACATCATATTCTGTTAAAGTTAACAGAAAATATTCAGGAGAGAAGTCTGTAATTTTATTGCTTTGAATTTTAAACACTGTTAAATTGGCTAGAGATTTAAAACTCGGTGGTATTATTTTAATGTCACTGTTGCTTAAGTCCAGATGCTGCAGAGAGCTTGGTAAGTCAGGGAGTTTAGAGATGGGGTTATTGCTGAGGTCTAAAAATAGCAGTCTTTTCATTGTACGAGCAAACCATTCGGGGAGTTCCACAATAGAACAGTTAGACATTTTTAAGTACTTTACTTTTTCTGGCAGGCTTTCGATAGGTGTACCTTCTCTGGTATTAACAAATGAGAGTGCAGTTATACGTACAGTTCCAGGCTTGGGCTTGCTTACATTTTTCCCAGAGTCGTCTGAATTTACAGTATAGATGAACTGATTTCCTTGAACATATATTCTTTCCAAGTTAAATAATTTTTCATGAAAATTTTTGGGTATATGATTTATATTTGTGTATGATAAATCAATTATTTTAATAGTTGAAGGGAGACACACTGTATCTAAACTGTTTAGGGGATTGTTACTGATATTTACAAACATAAGCCTGCGGATTGGAAAGTCACAAATTTTTCCAAGCTCTATATTGCTGATTGTTATTTTGTTGTAACTAGCATCAATTGACTGTGCATTTTCCATTGGAAGAAGGAGGATAAATAGTGATAAGAGATCAATTTCCAGATTATTGTGACTTATATTCAGTTCTACAATATTGTCCAGGTGATCTTTGCAATGACTGGCATCCATTTTTTCTGTCAGTTCTTCCTCAGATAGATTACTCTTTGATAGATCAAGCACTCCATTTATTGGCTTGCCACAGATCTTGTGCCTTAACGTAGGTGAGGGCAACACCATTCTGTTTTCATCTACTTCCTGAAGGTCCCGTGCAGTTCGACTAAACTTGGAATGACTGTTTACCAGGCCATATAAACCTTCAGGATATTGCTGCTCTTCTGCTGACACAAAAGACTCCAAAGCAGCTTCTGATGACCTTTCAAAATATATATTATGTTGTGGAATCCCAGAAGCTTCACCTGTTTGTAAGAATGTTAAATGAGGTGCAAGATAAGGAATTCTGTGCAACTGGTCATTAAATGAAAGATTTACAGAAACAAGGCTGAGTAGGTTCTCAAAGGAACCAGGTTCAATGTCCTGAATCTGATTGTAGGAAAGATCTAAAACTTCCAGAGCAACAAACCCTTCAAAGTCTCTTCTGGTTATTTTTTCAATAATGTTATGTGAGAAATTGAGGACTCTTGAAGTTTTTGGAGCTTGTGCCTCATGTATAGATGAAAGGTTTAAGTAAGAGTAGTTAGAAAATTTGAAGCCATACATATAAGACGTTCTTTGAGTTTGGAATCCATTTGCTCCATTAAATAAAAAAGCAATGAGGTAGAAACGAAGAACTCTGATGAGGATACCCATCCTACGCAGAAAAAAATGTAGAAACCATCAGTATAATCCTCCTACATTACCTATAAATTAATAACCTTAAAGCAATTTAACTCTTGGCTTATTAATATAGAAACTGTCTTGTTCTTTATATGCCTGGTCCCATGATTTTTAATATTAAAAAAAAGTCTACAGTTTTATTCTTGTTTTCAAGAGGCAAATCTGAAAGCAATTTTCAGATGCTCTGATTCAAGGGACCATGCTACTCACTGCATAGCACTTTAAAGAAAAAAAATTGAAGTTGTTATTAATGCCAGCGTGGTATAGTCAAGCTGAGTGTTTTTTATATTGCCTTCTTTCCATTACAGAAGCAAGAATACATTCAGCCTTGCCATATATGGGTTTGGTGTCATATTTTTTATTTGTACATCCAAGAACCATTTTGCTGGTAATGGTCTGATAGCAATGGAGCCATTAAGTAATTTAAGAACAATGTGAATGGGCACTTCATGTAAGTGTCAAATTAGCCACAGGCTAACAATGGTCCCGTGTCTTAGAGAACAGCCAGTGATAAAGTTCTTACAAAACATTTGTCCGTTTGAGAAACCTTGTGCTCTGAAACCCAGCTTTCTGTCTCATGCTTCATCACAATTCACAATGTGATAAATCATGATACACAAACCTAGTGTTTCAGAGCAGCAGGTTTCTCAGACTGACAAATGTTTTGTCAGAACTTTATCACTGGCATGTGACTTACTTTAGTCTTAATTGATGTAAGTGAAATTTGTCAATTTTCACCTTCAGGCACTGTGTGTGTGATATCTAGGATTATATTTTGAGGCACATGGGAGTTCAAGTCTATTTTACAGATCAGCTGTTAGAGCTTCACCTTGCTTGTAACTTTGTTAATTCCCTTCCCCTCTGCCATTCTCAAATCTACCTCTCCCTTGCTGCTTCATATTGCCTTTCTTACAAACCTTTTCAGTGACAACGCAACTCTACTGAAATCTTCATTTGTGCCTCTGCCTTTTCATCATGATTGAAGCATATTTGTGCATGACCTCCCCATGTCTGGTATATAAAAAATAGCCCTTTGGTCCAAATTATTTATAAAGGAAATGAATTTGTTTAAAACAAAAGACAGAAGCACCAACCCATTCCCTGCTACCAGGGCTATCAACCTTGACCTAAACTTTGCAACCTTAACTTGGACCATGGCCATGTACCTCTACCTTCGGGAGCAGCACCCAGCAATCCTCTCTCCATCTGAACCCTGTCTGAATAATTGGATCCTCTGCAGTTGCAGAGTATTGCCAAGTATCTTTTGAATGACCCCCATCCTAACTCCAGCAAGCATGGTTTGGGAGCTGGGGCACATGCCCCTGGAGGAGAAGCAGAGGGAAGTGGGCTTACTGAGTCTGGACCAGAGAAAGCGGAGAGGGGATTTGATTGCAGCCTTCGCTCCCTGAAGGGCTGTTGTCAGTGGTGGCGGAGGGCAGGACAACAGTGGTCTCAAGCTGCAGCCAGGCAGGTGTTGGCTGGATCTGAGAAAGAACCCTCTCCCTAGGAGGGCGGTGAAGCCCTGGGACAGGTCCCCTACAGAGGGGGTGGGATCTCCATCCTTGGAGGCGTTGAAGACTCAGGTAGACAAAGTCGTGGGTGGGATGATTTAGGTGGGGAGGGTCCTGCTCTGAGCCGGGGGTGGGACTGGGTCCCTCCGCAGCCCTCCTCTTTACGGGCACTTGCCGGAGCGGGGCTGGAGCCGCCGCGCTGCCCGTGGGACTGGGCTCCCGCACCGCTCGTCGCCTCCCCGCGCCCGCGGG
>NW_017728943.1:46325367-46386787 GCF_001723895.1 Crocodylus porosus
GATGCGGGGGACAGGACACTGCTAAAGACGACGGATGCATATAAGTGCTGAGGGTTGAGGTTGACCTCCCTTCCATTCCTAGTTTCCTTTACAACAAAGGCCTGCAACGTTTGAGCAGCCATAGTAGCTGAGAGCAAAGGATCTAGGGAAGGATCTTTGCAGGAGGTGTCGTTTGTGGGGGCAAAGAAGATCAACCCTTGGCTGCTATCGAAAAGGACCTGTCCTTGAGGCTGCAATGATTGATACAATAGGATCGCATGGCCCTCCCTTTGTCAAAGCTGGGTGTGAGTTTGTGGGTCTACCCCAGGAGTAGTTTGAGTACTGCCTGCGTCTTGAAGAGTTTTCAAGTTGCAAGGGGGAGAATACAGAATAATTGAAACCTCCTGTAGTAAATTTTGGGGGTTGGATCGAAAAGGTAATATTACATTGCCAGGGCCTTATGCTGCCGAGGTAAACAGAGCCTTGATAACTGGTATAATTGCTCTGCAAGCAAATTGGGTATAAATTCTCAGCATGATTAGTAATATATCCAAATATGGACCCGGATGCTGGGCTTTTTGCTGTAAAAGGCTGATCTCTGAATTTCCACGCCGACTTAAGCGCTTGTTCCCCTCCTCTCAGAGACTGACCTCTGTCTGATTTAGGGTGTGTTCTCGTCCATTGAGAATTACTAGCCTGTAGAGAACCCCACAGGGATGGTGGGGCTGGGATAGTGCTTCCCCAGCTTCGCTGGGATACACAAAGCCAATAGGCAGAAAGATTTAGACTATGAGTGGTGCAGTTAGCAAGCTGATAGGAGGAAGTTAATACTCCTTCAGAAAAGGGGAATGGGGTAGTTGGGAGGAATGAGAGAAAAAGCAAGCAAAGCAACTGTTTTGCCATACTACTAGGTCTTAGACGATCGCTTAAGTCGGAGTGTGAGGTCCCCTGCTTGCTCACTGGTCCAGGTGTTGGTCTCTTGTTCCAAGGGTGGCCTGGCTTCCGGTGCGGGCTCACCCAGGGAGCTGCTGTTCACCTCCTTACCCGAGTATCGCTTAACTCTTGTATGATGAATCCACTGATCGCGATTTTCGAGCTTCACTGCGGAGTGGGTGGTTAACAACACCTGGTATGGGCCTTCCCACTTCTCCGAGAGTGGCTCGCGCTTCCACTGCTGCACAGCACCTGGTCTCCTGGTTGGAAGTTATGGACTGGGGCATCTAGGGGAAGTCGCTGAAAGGAGGCGGTGTATCTGTGGAGAGAGATTAGAACAGACTGCAAGGCAATAACATATGCTCTAAGTTCAGTAATACCTAACTCAAAGGTGACTGCTTCTTGAGTTCCTGGTGGCAAGACTCAGGGTGGCATTCCAAACATTATCTCGTAGGGGGACAATTTAATACCTCTTCGTGGTGTATTACGGATACGAGTTAAGGCTAGTGGGAGCGCCTGAGGCCATTTTAAACGTGTTTCTATACAAATTTTTGTTAACATTGCTTTTAGGGTCCTGTTCATGCGCCCCACCTGGCCTGAACTCTGAGGTCTCCAGGGGGTATGGAGCTTCCATCGAATTCCTAGAGCTTTAGCTACCTGCTGTGTTACTTTCCCAACAAAGTGTTCCCCCTGATCGGACTCTATGGATTCTGGAAGGGAGTATCGGGGCACGATTTCATTCAGCAAAGTGCGTGCCACCACTGATGCCGTCGCTGTCCGAGTTGGGAAAGCTTCTATCCATCCTGTTAACTGGTCTACCATCACCAGGAGGTATCGATGTCGTCCAGACTTGGGGAGTTCAGCAAAGTGAATTTGCCAAGCTTGTCCCGGATAGTGAGCCCATTGTTTTCTTCCCTCGTCCATTTCCAATTTGCTAGGCCCTCCTTGGTTAAGGAGTTGTATAGGGCTTTAGCTTTTCCCCTGTAATCAGGTATCCATAATCGGCAGAACCCGGTGAGTCCCAGGAAGGCTCGAAGTTCTTTAGGAGATGCGGGGGCTGGCATGTTTTGGATAGCTAAGATCCGGCCCTGGCTGAGTGCTCGAGTCCCCTTTGATATTTCATAACCCAGAAAGGTTACTCCAGATTGGCATATCTGGGCCTTCTCTTGAGACACCTTGTATCCCCTCTTTCCCAGTGTGTTCAATAATGACTCAGTTGCTTCCCTTCCCTGAGTTAGGTTAGGGCTGGCTATCAACAAGTCGTCAACATATCGAATTAAGATAACATCCGAGTGTAGTTGCTTCCACTCCTCTAAGTCCTTTTGGAGGGAGATGCCAAAAATTGTGTGGGGCAGATACAAATCCTTGAGGCAAAACAGTCCACATAAGTTGAGACTTATGGTGAGTGTCCAGATCTTCCCATTCAAAAGCAAAGAGCCTTTGGCTATCCTTGTGGAGAGGAATGGAAAAGAAGGCATCTTTCAAATCAAGCACTGAGAAGATCTTTGCGTTTGGCGGGACCTGGGTTAAGATGGTGTGGGGATTTGGGACTACTGGGTGATCTGCTAGGGCCTTTTGGTTTACAGCCCGTAGATCTTGTACCAGTCGATACGAGGTCCCATCAGCTTTGGGTACCCCGAGTATGGGGGTATTAAACGGAGACGAACTCTCCACTAGCCAGCCATATCCTTTAAACTTCTCTATCAAGGGCTTCAGTCCCATCTTAGTCTGTCTATTGAGGGCATATTGTTTTACACGAATGGGCCCCTCCCCTTCTTTGAGGCGCACTCTTACCGGCGTCACGAACTTGCCCCTTGCGGGGGTTCCGTCGGCCTATACCTGTGGATGTACGTTTTCTAAACTTTCAATTCCCACTGCTGAGCTTTCGCCCCCCAAGAGTGCCATCTGGTAGTTGGATCCTTGTTTCACCGGCAGCTGGACCACCATCTGGTCTCCTCGGAAAAAAATCTCGGCTTGGAGTTTGGTAAGGAGATCTCGTTCCAGCAGGGCAACCGGGCAGGCAGGAGAATAAACAAAGGCATGCTCAAGCAAATTGTCGCCAATTTTGGTGAGGAGGGGTCTGCACATGGGTAGCTTACTCTGCTTACCCTCAATTCCTTCTACGGTTACATACTTTCCACTTTCCCCTCCAAGCGGGGGTTTTTCGGGGAGCATTGAAAATGTGGCTCCAGTATCTACTAATGCTTCATAATTTTTGCCACCAACCCTTATTTTTACGATGGGATCCTTGCAGGACTCTGCCTGCAGAGCAGTGGCCTTGGATCCCGGTTCCCATCAATTGGATTCCTCTCCAGAGAGTTCAGCTCTCATTTGGTGGGACTTAGAGTGTTCCCCCCCTCTTCTCCCTCAGCCGGGGGCACTCTTGCTTCCAATGTCCCTTTTCTTTACAATAGGCACATGTATCCGCCTCGACACGTCCCGCTCCCTTCCTTTTTCTTCTCTCACCTCACGTTTCCCTGCAATTGCTGCCGCTAACATTGCCATCTGTCTCTGTCCCTTCCTGCGGCAGTGCGACTATTCCACCCTGGTTCTTCAGCTGGACATATTTCTCGGAGGGTCCGATCCCCTTCTCCCCCTGCTTCTATGCGAGCCCCTGCCAATCGATCGGTTGTGCCGAGTACTAATCGCCTTCCCTCGGGAGTCAGTAACATCTGAAGCATCATTTGGACATCTGCCCAGGTGGGTCTATGGGTTTGCCCCACTGATCTGAAAAGGTCCCTCATTTTCTCGTGATCCTCCTGAAAGGATGGGTTCTGATTTTTCCAACTGAACAAATCTGAAGTACTAAAGGGAACATACACAAAGGTGGTATCACCTCCTTCCCCGATTACCTCTCTCATGGGGCAATTCAGATGAAACTTCTGCTTGGGTGGGTCTCGAAGATTATATCGGCTTTCCGCTGATTTGGGGGGGGGGTGCCGTGGGGTTTTGCTGATTGCTCTCTGCTGACTTTGGTTGATACAGTGGGGGACACTCGTGTTCCGGAGAGGAGACATTAGTCTCATCAGAATCGGGTGTATCTTCCCGGTCTGAATTGTTAATGGGACTGGGTGGCCTAACCCGCCTCCCTCCAGAATCCATCAAATCTATCTCCCTATTAGAATCATATAACACCCGGGGTGCTTGTTGACCCCCCCGAGCCTTGTCTTTCGCCACCATAACCCTGCGTACCGGTACATATTTTCTAATCCAAGATGGTCGGTCCTGGGCGATGCCCAACCAACAGTCAATGTAAGGGAACTGGTCCCAATGTCCATCATGAACTACTGCTTCCAAATAGCCTGTCTTCAGGTAAAAATACTGCCCATATTTTTCAAAGCCAACATGGGTCTGTTCAAAGATATTAACATATGAAAAGCAGGCATCCCTAAAAAGTCCAAAAGGTATCCCTAAAAAGTTTCAGCATCAACCCAGAGTCATGGGAGCAAAATGCTCACAACCGTCCATCCTGGAGGTCCCAAATCCAGAACAAAGAACTGGCCTTTGAACAGCAATGCACAGCAGAAGCAATGAAGAAAACAAAAACCTCTAGTATCCAGTCTTCATCGCTCTCCTGCCTCTGTTGCGAACTGTTCAAAGCAAAGATCAGACTTATGTCACCTATGTACTCATGTGACCTAACCTCCACCCCCTTCCCCTTCTGCATGCAGTCATCTTAGTCTACAAAGGACAAAAGTATAGTATATACAAAAGCAGGCTTCACAATACCAGTACGACTGCCCAAGCTGATGTTACCTTGCTCACTGGTGAAAAAAAAAGAGAGCTGGGAGAAAGGGGGCAGAGTCTACCCTTGAAGTTCACCAGAAGAGCCAGGACCCAGAAAGCATTAACACAGAAGCATAGTTTTGCACAACTCAGAATGATGGCTTATTTTTATCATTTCCTAAATGAGTAAAAGGGGAGAAGCTGGCAACCCATATGTGTTTAAAAATGATACAACTGTAAAATAATTCAAGTAACCTCAAACAATTCCAATGGCCAGCTCACCAGATGACTGGCTGGAGTATGGGAAGTAAAGCAGCTATGTTTTTCCACTATTACATTTTGCCAAAGCTGGAAAGCAGATTTTGTGCTTGGGCAGCTAAGTGTTCAAACATGTGCCAAAGGTGCTTTAATGAACTCCCTAAAATTACAAGCTGAAAGTATCACATGTCACTGATTCCACAGTGTATGAAGTTATCAGACTCTCAAGTCTCTCTGTTGCCTCAGCATTTTCCTTTAAGTTACATAAAGAGCCTTGAGGGTCTTTGCTTCTTTTCACCCATTAGCACATTTGTTTAAGCAAGGCAGTACACATGAACTACTATATCATATACCCCTGTAACCCGGTCAATATCAAAAGATCCCATTCCTGGCCAGTCTACTCCAAAGGTCGGCCACTCTAATTGGCTGAACTTCGTGAGCTCATCCTTAGTTATTTTTACTCCATAATCCCCATATTCCCCATATTTAATGAATTTATCGAAGTTTCTTAGTATACAACCCAACGAGGTGGAGGAGTTTTCTACTCGGGAGCGACCTGTACCCATAACGTCTCTTTCCGATTCCTGGGAAAAGGTATTCCCAGACCAGCGTCCTGACGGACCAACAAATAACAATACTAACAAAATGAGACAGGGAATTAGTATACTCACTCCAAACACGCCCAGGTACCTCGTCCTCGGAGTCCGCAGCTGGGGTGACTCAAAAGGAGATGGAGTGCCTTTAACCTCCCGGGTGCCCCGACTCACGCTTTCGGCCTCATGGCAAGCCCAAATTATGGCTTGGTGCGCACTCCATGAGTACGTACGGCGGTCTTGTCGTCCGGCCCCGGGGTGGTCCAAGAGCTCTCCTGCCTGGCTTGCCAGAATTGTTGCACAAGGGGCCATTCGAGCTCCTGGAGGCTAAGTTCCAATTTGGTCCCCAGAAGTGAGTCACACCACAAACCACAGAGACAAAGCCTTTATTGCTTGCAAGCAGGTCGGCCTGCAGTCATGAGACTCAGATCAAAGCCGACCCCGAGTGCCTATTCTCCATTGCTTATATACTCGATTACAAGGTATTGGAAAATTCCATTAGCGCAGGTGTACTTCAGGTTACATAGTTGTGAAATTGGTTGCAAAGTTTGGGACTTTCTAGCCATTAGCTTGTGGTTTGCAGTCTCTCGCAACAAAACGGAAAATCAAGTTGCAGGTGCTTCTTTGGTACATTCTTGTGAAAGCATGAAGCATACGAGTAAGCAGTTCTAGCCCCAGCTTGTCCCACAGTGGTACTTAAGCTAGCACCGTTTTCAAACTGCATTTGGGAGTCACTGGTCCAGGCCAACCCCCTCCTCCAAGCAGGGCCAGCCCCAACTAGATCATCCCAGCCAGACTGGCCATGGCTGATCCCTTTTGAACCGTTCACTTCAGAGGGAGTGGGACCGGGAGAGAGGGATAAAGCTGGTCTCAGGCCACCTCTGTTCTCCCATATTCTGGGGTCCCAGGTTCTTGGGCAATCTCCAGGTTGCTCTAAGCTGTAATCTGCTTCCCATGGCCCACTTGAGCCCACAGGAGAAAGGGAACAACCAAAACATAGAAATTCTGGTCAGTTCTCCTTATTTCTGTACTCAGGTGGCTTGACAGTAATCCGGCTAACTCTACCAGAAGTGGGGACCCTTGAGTGTGAGAGAGGCCTATTCCTTGAGCCATCTCTACTATTATTATGAGCCCAGTACGGTGCCAGAGGGGGTGAAGGTGGTCTCACTGATAGAGAAACGCTTTTCGAGCATGCCTTCCTGGCCCCGGCCCCTTAAATAAAGTGAGGCCAGTCAACCAGCCACTGCCCTAAAGTTAGAATCATACCAAATGAGGTCTGGGAGGGACCTCAGGAGGTCATCTAGTCCAACCCCCTGCTCAAAGCAGGCTGGGTCCCAACTAGATCACCCCAGCCAAGGCTTTGTCTACCCAGGTCTTAAAAACCTCTAAGGATGGAGATTTGTCAGCCTCTCTGGGTAGCCTTTCCTAGTGCTTTACTACCCTCCTTCTGAGAGGGTTTTTCCCACAATCAAACCTAAACTTCCCGTGCTGCAACTTGAAACCATTGCTCTTTGTCCTGTCAGCTGCTACCACTGAGAACAGTCTAGCTCAGGGGTGGAAAAATACAGCCTGTGGGCTGGATCTGGGCACCAAGGGATTTTGTCCTGCCCATGGCGGGTCCTTCAGCCCAGTCCAGGTGAGGAGGGACAGCCCAGGCTGTGGCACCTAGGGTGGGTGTTCAGTGGGGCTGGGGGGCCATGCACTTATGGGGACTTGCTTCTAACCACTGCCACCTGCCAGTCTCCTCCACTGCCACCAGCCCCAGCCCCAGCCCCACTGCCCAGGCACCCTGACACATCTGTCTTACACTCGTTGCTGGGGACACCAGACAGAAAAGGTGGGGAGGATTTCCATGGAGACCGGCCTGGAATCTACGCGGTCAGGGTGTCTGGCCTGGTGGATAGGATGGGGCTGTGGGTGGGCAGGGAGTGGCATCTGGGAGTGGGAACGGTGAGCGGGGCCAGAGCTGGGATCCAGATTGGGATTGCAAGGTGGTTCCATCATGGGACTGGGGCCTGAAACTATGCCACAATCAGCTGCTCACATGTCCTTATGACAGGCACCAGTCCTGTGGGCAGAGGCATGCGGGGAGTGAATCATGGCTCTGCCCTAGACCCTGGCTTTCTGTTGTGGGGAACTCAAAACTAGACACAGTACTCCAGATGTGGCCTCACCGGTGCTGAATAAAGGGGAACAATCACTTCCCTCAATCTGCTGGCAATGCTCCTACTAATGAAGCTCAGTATGCTGTTAGTCTTCTTTGCAACAAGGGCACATTGTTTGCCATAGAAGTTGACCATTTTGAAAAAGACCTGTTGGCGTTGTCCTCTCTTCCAGGGGGTGAGTCTCTGCTGTTTTTTAACTTTCTTATAGACCCCCCCAAGATATATGAATGATATTAATACAAATCATTCTAATAATTGAATAAAGGTTTCAGGAGGTAGGAAAGATGTTGGAAACTTTCATTTTAGGTAGTTTTAGAAAATGTGTCTGTATGCCAGGGTATTTCACAGCTGAGCTGTTGTTTAGCTGTAATGCAAATGATAATAGTGTATGTGTCAGAAATAGACCCTGGCAACCTAGTTCATCCTCAGCCATGAATAGAGTCTTATCCTCTGTTTTGCAAGATGTCTGTTCTGTTTGTGACCAATCCCACTCACTCAAGAATCAAGTGGTAGGACAAATGACATAAAGATGGAAGGGCAGTACTGGTAATTTGATCCACCTTGTAACTCAGTGGCCCTCATTTGTAGCTACAGGAGATAAGAAATTCCCAGCGAAACCCATAGGAGTTAGTCGTGGCCAGTCCTGGGAGAATGCAACCCCAAGAGTTTCACTTGCTTCCTTTCTACTTGCATCTTACTTTCCTTGAGTTTGAGTTGTCCTTCCACGTGACAAGTTTTATCGTGCTTGGATTTTTCTGCCATTTCTATTCAAGCAATCCTAATCCAGCTGTCCTTCTTCTACCACAGTGGTACTCAAGCCTTCTGGCCCCGGCCTTGTGGGCTAGAGGAGTAGCGCAGGGCCAGTCTGGGAGCTGGATCCTGTGGCGCAGGGTCAGTCCCTGGGCCAGATCCATGTGGGGTGTCTGCAGATGCAATCTGGAGTGCTTGTCTGGCCTTGCATGCAGTGCAGTCATGTTTAAGTGTATTTATTATACTATGCCCCCCATATTTCTCACACGGTGCATGAACTCCAGTATCCTAGACAGGAATCCTTAAGTGAATCATGGAAGTATACATAGCATTACTGAGAGCATCAGAGCACAGAGCCAGTAACTTGTATTGCTTCTAGAGCAGCTCTTCTGTGTTCTGTAGGGGGGACATTCTTCTGTGCAGTAAAACCTTTGAAGAGTGGAAAACCTAGAGGCCAAGATGCTTAGCTAAGGTAGAGAAGTGCACAGTGTAGCTCTAGAGCAGGGGTAGGCAATGTTTTTTGGCTGGAGTGCCAAAAAAAACATAATGTTTACCTTGGAAGGTGCCGGAGTGCCAACATGCTGGAGCCCGGAGCAGCTGTTTGCAGTCTCACTGCTGCAGCCAGCTTGTGGAGCCTGGTCTGCTTGCAGCAGGGCTTGCAGCCTCCCAGCTGCTTGCTGGGAGCAGCCTGGGCTCGGTGGCTTGCAGCAGCTGCTTAGAGCTCAGGCTGGCGGTGATGTGCTGAGCAAAATAGCCTTGCGTGCCATGCTCAGCATGTGTGCCAGGGTTTGCTGAACCCTGCTCTAGAGGAAAGGTGCAGATGTGGTATTTATACTCCTTGGACTGGCTTTGCTGTACAGCAGATATAGCAGGCAGGGGAGTGAGTTTCTGGGCATGCCTTCATTCCACTGGCCACAAGCCTTCATTATATAGGATGCAGGGACATAGGAAGCAGCTGGTTTAATACTGTCTCTGTGCTAGTAGAGAAGATGGTAGGGGCCTAAAGGCAGTCCTCTTTCAGGTGACTGTTTGATTCACATCCAGACTGCTGGAGACATGGGCCATAACATCTGAGATTAGGTCTCAGCTTCTAGTTTTGGTCAGGCCCTTTGTGGGGAGCCTTTAATCTTGTTTATCCTTTTTAAAATTGCAGAAGGGGAGAAATCTCTACTTTTCTGTATGGAAAGCTATTTTAAAATACTATTTTAAAAATTCTGGGTAAGATACAGGAGGAATTGCTGGGGTTTGTAGAATCAAAGATAGCATGTGTGGACCTGTACAGTGTCTTCTGTGGATAGGTTCAGCTTACACTTCAGAAACTCAAAATTCAGATCTCAGCAGGATTTTCTTTTATAAAAAAATGGGCTGAGATCAAGGTTTACTAGTGCTAGTGTATCTCCTTGTTCAATCCTGAAATGGGCTGAGCAGATGCAGGAAATGCCACTCTGGACCCTCAGAAATATGGGAAATGAATTTCCTTGTCCAAATAAAATCTACTGTGACTCACATTTCTACTTACCTCCTTTGCCTGACTAAGTGGAACAAGCCAGGTTTTGATACCAGTGTCAATTTTGCCCTGGCAAATAGGTTGTGAGCTTGCTTTATGCATAAACATTTGATTCACTTTCTGGTCCTTTGCAGTAAATTTAATTGACAGCTGGTGATAAATGTTACCATCTAAGGCACGTGAACTGAAAGAAGAAATTCAAAGCAAATTTCTTTATGGTGACTGCATATTTGAAAGTGTGAGAAAAGGAGTAGTCTGTTTATTTAAAGGTAGATGATGGAAAGCTTGAGAAAATTGCTCCCAAGGTCTGTGAGGGGGTGACCTTGCCACTGGGACAAGATTTCATCTCCTTGATAGTCCTCATTACATATTTTGGGGGTGGGGGGTGGGAAGGGAGGGGCTTGTTGGTCTGTTTTTAGGACACTGATTTTTTCCATGGGTTTTCCTGTTCATGTCACAATGATTTACATAGGTTTCTACATCAGCAAACTTTTTCTTCTGTTATTTGTAAGATCACTGCTATGACAAAGCAACTGTGAGGGGATACACAAGTGCAGACATGACAAACATGAATCCTTCAACTTCTAGTAGAAATTCCAATTTTAGTTCCTGTCATTCAGTGAGCAGGTTTTGGCAAGGGCAGATATGTTGCAACTAAACTCTTTAATATTGCACAAGAAGATTCCATCCTCCATTTACTCAGAATCATATGTTTAAAAATGTCCTTGTTGGTCTGCTTTGATTAGTTGCTTCTATGTACTGATAGTAACTGCAACCCCTAGGTGAGTTAGTCTTACCATTTGGGAGCAAAAATATTTAAATAATTTTTCAAACAACATTCTCATTACAACGTCTTAGATAAACTACATTTCAGTTCCTTAACAAGTCTCCTCTTTAATCTAATAATGTTCTTTTGAGTGATTGAGGGTGCATATAGTGCTTGTACATGACATGAGTAGACTTGCTGCAGTAGACAGCAGTAGACTTCAGCTGTTCAGATTCTTTTCTTCCTCACTTATTCTTAAATATATATAGATGCAAACAAACTTGTCAAGGAAAGCTATTAATATTCTACATATAAGTATATATATTCCTTTCCCGGTTAACTGAGTGCATATTACACTCTGTTACAAATTAATATTTGATAGAACCATGCACATTTGCTTTATGCAGAGTCCAGAGGAGAGCCACGCGCATGATCAGAGGTCAGGAAAACAGATCTTACGATGACAAGCTGAGCGCCATGGGGCTCTTTAGCCTGGAAAAGCGTAGGCTCAGGGGTGATCTGATGGCCACCTATAAGTTTATCAGGGGTGACCACCAGGATCTGGGGGAACGTTTGTTCACCAGAGCACCCCAAGGGATGATGAGGTCGAACGGTCGCAAACTCCTGCAAGACCGTTTCAGGCTGGACATAAGGAAGAATTTCTTTACTGTCCGAGCCCCCAAGGTCTGGAACAGTCTGCCAGCGGAGGTGGTTCAAGCACCTACATTGAACACCTTCAAGAGTAAATTGGATGCTTATCTTGCTGGGCTCCTATGACCCCAGCTGACTTCCTGCCCTTTGGGCAGGGGGCTGGACTCAATGATTTCCCAAGGTCCCTTCCAGCCCTAATGTCTATGAAATCTATGAAAATAGGCAGAATTGGAGTGAAAACTTATGCAGTTATGACTGCAGGTTGCAATGTGTTCCTCTGAATACAACTGTTAGAAAGCCTTCCTGCCAACAGATTTAGCAATGTTGACAATGGATTTCTCCAGTATTTTAAAGGATGTATATCACTGTTTCTAAATTGCTTAGGTTA
This sequence comes from Crocodylus porosus, assembly GCF_001723895.1. Taxonomy (NCBI): domain Eukaryota; kingdom Metazoa; phylum Chordata; order Crocodylia; family Crocodylidae; genus Crocodylus; species Crocodylus porosus. Next base: position 46,337,084 of record NW_017728943.1, read on the forward strand.
TGCCCCTGCTGCAGCAGAGGTGTGACTGCAGCCTGTACAGGCTAAACCAGTTCACAGCCATTTTGGAGTATAAGTTGCAGCTGCTCTGCCATTATACCAGGTATTGCAGGGGAACAGGTATGTGGACAGCCCAGCTGAGGATGGGATTAGGCACTTAGCAGCATGAGGGCAGTTCCCAGCCCTGTGGCTCCTGTGTGGTCCCTGCTGCTCTGCACACCAGCGCTTCCCCCTCAACTGAAGGACACACACTGTGGGGAAGCTCTGGGCCCCACTGCCACTGCAACTCCAGGGGAAAGAAGGACAAGTACAGTATGGGCTTCATGGGCCCTGCCTCCCCAGCTGGTGGCTCAGACCTGCACGTGCTTCTCCCAGGGTGCAGCCAACATGGCTGGGAGTTGCTCCTGGAGCCAGGGATGGCTCTCCCCGCCTCTTGGAGCTTAGCCAGGCAGTTGTGGCCCCCTGCTGCCTGGGCTAACTGGGAGCAATTTGCTCCCTGGTCAGCGTCTACATGTGCACTTTGGCACATTAGTTGAATGTGTCACTTTCTCGAACCCATATCCATCAGTGCTAGCAATCATTAGACTAATCTAATGCTCAGTAGTTGCTGCACACATGTGGAAGCTGACCACAGATTAAATTAGTCTGATGTGCAGTAAAGCACCTTGTGTAGATGCACCGAGTATGTCTGAATCTGCTCTCCCCAAATGCTTTTGTTGTATTTTAATTATGATTTTGTTATCTAAAACTCATTATCTGAAGATGGTCAAATTGGAAATCAACATATCTCTTACAGTGTAGAAAATGACAGTTCTTTAAGGAAATGTGTACCTGCAGTTTAAGAGGAAGGGTGTAACACAGGAGTTGGCAATGTTTTCAGACAGAATACCAAAAAACCCACAATGTCTACTTGTAAGATGGGCAAACATCCAGGGAAACAAAATGGGGGGAGGGAGGGTGATACTTAACAGCTATTGTTTAGCGCACGGTGGGGAGCAGTTTGGTGGGGATGGGAAGAAGTACAGTGGCCCTCGAAGGTGGCAGGGCAGGCAGGAGGTAGAGGAAGTAGAGGGGGAACTAGTACTTAGTATGGTGGGGGAGCCATAAGGGGCCCAATCCTTGTTGTTGCAGGCCTGGTGGCTCCTTCCCTGCTGTCCACCCCTAGGTACATGAGCACCTGCCACTGGCAGTGAGCCAGTGCCAGGCCAGGGCTCCATGGACCTGGTGCAGCTGCTTGCAGCCTCTCCTCTGCTTTCTTCAAGCAGCCTGGGCTCCATGGCGGGTGCCAGGGCCCCTTCCCTACTGTCTGCCCCAAGGTGTGTATGCACCCACCGCCAGCAATGAGCTAGGCCTGCATTGCCACAGCAAGGATTGGGCCCCTTGCAGCTCCCCTGCCATCTGTCCTGAAGACAAGCAAAATGTCTTGCCATGCTCTGGCCTTGTCACATGCCACATTCTGGCACATGTGCTGGGGGTTGCCAACCCCTGGTGTAATATTATCCCTTATAGTACATTGGTTAGGTACAAGTCTGCAGATAAAATTGAGAGTTGATTATGGCACTGTTGTTGCATTTATTAGTGACCAGAGCTTTCATACCAGAGTTCTTAGGCTCCCAATCTCAGGTGTATAAGTGGCTTGCTGTGCATCTGCCATTGACATCAGCAGCACATTGCTGCTCAGCCCTCCTGAAAAAGTGGGCTACCCTTATTTTAGATGTCTAATTAGCAATAGACACCTTTGATTTGAGGTGTCTGACTCCAAAGCTGCAGTCCCAAAATCCTACTTACCACTGCCTCACCCTGGAGGCATCTGAACTCACCAGACCCTTCCCTGACCTGAAATTTCTCAGATGCCTAACAATCTGTTTGTGGACATGTCTAGCACTGCCCTAGCCTGCACATCTTATCTTTTGTGGACTGGGAAAGGAAAAGTTGATAATGCTGTACCTTGCCCCCAGAAGGATCCAATCTGGAGACTTACTTTGAGAAAGCTGCTCTCAGATCGCTCACAAAATGCAGTGTTGTTTATGTCCCTTTAAAACAAGGCTGGTTGGGACACCATACCTTTCTAGAAGCCTAGTTGAGGGTAGGAGACACCGTCTCGTCCCTGTACCAGGAACTGTATCTTTATTTTACTTTAGACAGTCATTAGCTAAAAACTTGTGTTTCTTTCTGCATAGCAATGCATATTTAACCCATCCAAGCCTGTGACTTGATGATTGAATGCTGCTGGGAGGTGGGAAATGTAGATATGAATCTCGTCAAGCTATGGCAGAATTCAAAGAGCCTCTAAACCTTAGGCTATTATACTAAAGGTTGTGCAAGAGAAGAATGAACTACACTGTCTGTTATAAAGGAACAGATATAAGCACCAAACCTCAAAGGATTCCTGATTTTGGGGTCCAAGCAGATGGAAGCAGTTGGCTGCAGACCTGATTCATAATCACATATGCTCTAGAGAAGGGTAGGGGATTCAGACACACTTTTCTGCTTAGCATTTTCTAGTTGGCAGCTCTATGCTGCTCCTGCTCAGCATGTAGCATTTGCTTACTTTCCCCAGGCATGCTAGGCTTACTACTAACCCTTCCCAGGCACTGTACAGAGAACCTAGGGATCTCATTCTGGACTTTGAAGTCCACTCTGTGGGTCGGCTGCTTGAAGATTAAGTGCACTATAGTGCCTAACATGTAGGTGCTTAATTCCTTTATTGAATGTAGCCATTAATGTAGTTTGCAGAAAATAAAAGATTTGAGTGGATATAAATGGAACTGTGTAGCAACAGAATAAGAAAGTAAGGGTCTACATAAGGGAGATAGAAGTCACTAGTAGAAACTATAGGGGGAGATAATGCAGTAACCTATGAGATTAACTTAATCTAGAATTAAAAAAGGTATGCCCTTCCTTTCTTTGATTCTCACACAAATTAGCATTTAAGAAAGTTTCTTAGTGCAGATATTTATATGAAGTTAACAGTGGATAAGACAGACAGCTTCTTAAAATTAAGATGCAGCAAGGTACAAAGACTGAGGACTGACACAACTGACAATGTCAGCTGGCTTGCATTTCCATTTCCTTTAGAAAACTGTAAACATAGCATGCAGCAAAATATGTGCTTTCCTGTTAAAACAGCCTGTTAGTTCTGCTGTGACTCTAACAGGGACTGCTCACGTGTTAAATGAAAAGTTTCAGTTCAGCCTTGCTTAGAATAAATTCACTTTGCACAACTATACTGGAAACAGGAAACATGTCTGGCTTGTAATAAATGACAATTACTGGGCACTACACACCCAATGTAGATAGAAATTAGCAAAGTCCACCCACTAGAGTATGTTAGAATTAGGCTGAGAGCGGCTGCAGTGTGCAGCACCGGGCATTAGGAGGGGAGGGGCTGCTTTCTCCCCACCCTGCACTCAGCACCAGCTTGTAACCCACCCCCACTGACAGGCTGACAGTGGGGGTGGGTTACAAGCTGGTGCTAAGCACAGGGAAAAGTGGCCCTTCGCCCATCTTATGGCCAGCGCCTTGCACCGCAGCTGCTTGCAGACCTGCCTGGGGCTGCCTGTGCCTGCTCTGGACAGCCCTGTGTGGGCTGCGACTGCCTGCAATGCAGGGCTCTGGCCACGGGGCGGGTGAGGGGCCACTTTTCCCCATGCTCAGCACCATCTTCTTCCCTGCCAGTGAGCAGGCGGTTGGGGCTGTGCGCTGCCCCCAGCCTGTACCGTGGGGCTGGGAGGCACTTGGTGTGAGCAAGTGGGTAGCCAGTAGGAGCACGGGGCCCGCACTGGCGCCCTGGGGTCAGTGCCGGTGGGGCCCAGAGCAGGGTGGCAGGGTCCCAGCTGGCAGGGGCTCTATGGAGCTGAGCCAGCTCCCCCCTCTCCCTGCTGGTGCAGCCCAGGCCAGCTCCACGGACCCCTGCCAGCCTATGCCCCACTTTGGGCCCCACCAGTGCTGGCCCTGGGACATTGGTCCCAAGACATTGGAACGTTGATCCTAAGATGGTGACCAGGGGGTGGGGCACCTGTCAAGGGGTGGGGCACCTGTCAAGGGGCGGGGCTACCCATGTGGCCCTCGACAGCCTGCCAAAACTGGGTAAGTGGCCCTCCTCTCAAAATAATTGCTTGCCGCTGCTCTAATGCCTGTCACATATGCCAGGGCTATCTAACTGGTGGCCTGGTGGTGCAGGTGGCCTTCTTGAGGTTACCTTGTGGCCCCAGTCCAGGCACGACTACCCTCCATTGCTCTCCTGTTTCTACCACCAAAATCTGTTCCCCCTCCCTTCTACAGCTTCTGCTTCCTGCCCCACTTAGAATATAAAAATGTCAACAAACACTTAAGAATGGGGCCAAGTCAGTCATGAATGCTAGAATAATTCTTACTAATTATTGTATTTTCACCAAAAGAACTTCAATACCTTGGAATTATTACAGGTACAATTTTATCATTTATGTCACTGTTTTCCTTTTGGTTTTGATCAGTACTGACCCAAAATCATTATTCTCTAACAACTGTGCAGTGATTGTGGGGTGAGAGAGCCTGTGTCTACCCCGTGCAGCATGGTGTATGTGTGTGGGGGGCATGTGTGGTGCAATGCAGGAACACCAGTGTGATATGGAGGTACTGGTGCAGTGTAGTAGTGGGCTCACGTGACCTGTAGCCCAGTGTGTGGTCAAAGGACCTGCAGCTCCTAGCCACTCACAAGTTGGATAGCTGTGACTTTGCACCTCTTCCACATCATCTTGCATTTAGTTAGTCGGGGCAGACTTAACTGCAGTTTTGCTACGGCTAGGTACAAACATTCAAATCTCCCAAGGTGGAATCAATCTGAGTTATGCAGTTTTCTGTAAGCGGTGTAGTTTAGTTCAGTAGCAAACAGAACACACATTCACCCTTTGTGGAGGGAACAAATCTTAGGCTGGGATCTGCCATTTTAAACCAGTCTCTGTGTGCCAAGCTTCTGTTCTGTTATTGGTATAGACCAGTTTCCGATCACTTATACCAGTAAAAACGTAATGTCTGTACCTGGCCTAGATGGCAACACAAAATTATCAATTTAAGCATAGTGCTGGTCTCTGTCAAAGGTGAGAGAAGTAGCTGGGTCAGTCTTAAAAAGTGTGCAGTAACAACTTCTGTTCAGTGACATCCCCTAGGCACTACTTTAATTTTCATTCAGTCTGCAAAACTCTGCTGTGCTACAGGGGAGGGAGGGTCTCTGGATGAGTAAAGGGGCTTTACATTTTTTGGTTTGTTTTTACTCTCTTGGCAAAAGATGAAAAGCTAAACTTTAAGATGAGGTAGGTACACTTCTAAGAAGACTGGGTGAGGAAACTTTTTATCTCCTCCTATTGCCTAAAATAAATAGGAAGGTCTTTATAGAACAGCCTTACAAGTCTACAAATTGTATCCAATCAGTGTACTTTAGTAAGTCCACCTGGAAAGAATGTATAGTCTCTCATCTCAATAGACTGATTTTGAGTTACATTTGAAGGTACTGTATACAGTTTTAGCTAAATTAGGTTTGAGTGTAGGAGACTAGTAGCAGGGGTGGCTACTTAAAAGTTGTTCCATGGTCTTAATTTAAATTAAAGGAATTAAATTGGCATAGTAAACCAACAATCATATGTTAAAATTAATGCTTCCCAAAGTGGGAATTTTTTTTAGTTTAATGTGGGGGTTTTCAACCTTTTTTAATAAGTGTACCCCTTCTGTCTCAGAGTTTCAGCTCATGTACCCCTTTATCTTTTTTTCTTGTCTTTAAGGGGTGGTGGGCAGGAGGGCAGATCAAGGCCCCTGTAGTGGGGGAAGGAGTAGAGCTGGGGCAGGGGCAGGCACTGCACAGCCAGGGCAGAGCATGGGATGGAGCCGCAAGCAGAGGCAGATTAAGGTGTACTGGGGCCCTGGGCAAATACGAAATTGGAAGCCCACTCCCCCCATGGGAGCTGGGCTATGGCAGGGGGTGGGAAGAGGGACAAAAAGGGTGCCAAGTTTAAAACCCCAGCTTTTGCTTCCTGGGGGCCCAGAATTGGTAGGCACAGGGGGTGGCTCCCGCCACTGTACGCACCCTAGGAGGGCACGTGCCCCTGGATCTGCATGCAGGGAAAGGGTAGGCTTCCCCAGTGGTGGGGGAGGGAGTGGGGCTGGGGTAGGGGCTGCCTAGCTGGGGTGTGACACAGGACTGAGCTGCATGGAGCTGGCTACCGCCGCTAGGTATATCCCCAAGAGGGCGTGGGGTGGGGTGTGCTCCTGGATCTGTGTGGGATGGGGCAGGCTTTTTCCAGCAGGGCCTGGACTGGGCTGTGCTCGGGGCAGGCAGTGGTGGTGCTGGGAGGGGGGCTACAGGAGGGGCTGCAGCCACTCCAGAACTTGCCATAACCTCCTCCAACCCTGCCTCCCAGCACTGCCACCACCTACCCTGAGCGCAGCCCAGTCCAGCCCCTTGCTGGGAAGAGCCCAGCACTGCCTTGCCCCAGCCCACAGTGCCAGCCCACCTTGCCCTGTAGGCAGATCTGGGGGCACATGTCCTCCCACAGCATACACAGCAGTGGAAGCCCCCCATTCCCTGCATGTGGCTCAGTCCTGCACCCTACCCCAGCTGGGCAGCCTCTACTCCAGCCACACTCCCTCCCCCACTGCTGGGGCCTCATTTTGCAGCCCCCACACTCCTTCCCTCAGTACAAACTTACTATTCAGAACCGGCTTGGCTCTACACAGCTGGGCTGTGCTCCTCACTGCTGCGTGCTGTGCTGTGGCTGTGTGCACGCATGCAGCATTTATCAGCCACATTATTGGCCACATCAGTTGCATACCTGCTACAACCTTTTCAAGTACCCCTAGGAGTACGTGTCTTGATTTTTCCTGGGTAAGACAGTTTATGCATTAGACCATTGGCTGTCAACTAGGGGTACGTACAATGTTCCCTCTAAAGAGTAGCGGTCTGTGAGCATGCTGCTTTGGTGTGGTGTGGGACACCTACTGAAGGTAAGCTCCTCACTCCTCACCCAGGGCAGGCAGCAGGAGCTGGGACCCGAGGGGCTTCAGGGCTGGGGGCTGGTGTGGGCTCCGCCAGGTCCGGATACTGCTCTGCTCCCCATTTTTGCCTCAGAGAGCGAGGTGGTACATGGCGTCAGGGCTGGGGAGTGGAGCACTTTCCCGGAGCGGGTGGAGCCCACGGAGCAGTTCCCCAGAGCTGGCAGTGGTGGCTCTGGGGTAGGCATTCGGGGCAGGCAGTGGCTCCTCCTTGAGGTGAGGGAAGGCAGAGATGGAGGCTGAGGCTGGTGCACACTCCGCCAGCTCCGGGAAAGTACTCCACTCCCCAGCCTCCTTGCTTCCCAAGGCAAAGTGGGGGAGCAGAGCAGTTTCCTGGGGCTGGTGGAGCCTGCCCCAGGCTCCCGCCCCTGCCTCTGCCTCATCTTGGGGAGGAGCTTACCTTCTGTAAATGTCGCATGCTGCAGCCTAGCTCCTATTCTGGCAGGTGCGCAGTCTAAAAAAGCTTGTGCACGGCCCAATTTTTACTCGTGTGCAGCCGTGCATGTGTGCGCCTTAGACAGAATCCTGGGTACATGTGGCCTTCCCCCTCTCTCCACCCCAAACAAAATATATGTATTTATGTTGTCTGCCTTCCTTTAGCATGGATTGCTGTCCAGGGTACATTTCTACTTTTATGGCTACTTATTCATTAAGCTTTCCACTGAAATGTTTACTTTCCCCAGCATTCCCAGCAATGAAGGTAAGTCAGTTTTCATCTTATGTATGGAAAAACTAAAATACAATAGTTGAGAGTTCTTTACAGCCTTAACAAATCTATAGCAAAGCTCTCAACTACAAAGGCTTCAGGGCTACCAGTTGAGAGTTAAGGTATGGACAGTGTTACTGTCATTCAGGTACGCACATGGAATTTTGAGAATAATCATTATCTGCTTACCTCTTATTAAAGAATATAAACAAAAGGTCATTTTCCTTCTAATTTTTAACACATTATTAAGACCTTTGGTAGGATTGCCTAGACTTAGTACAGTTGTGTTAATTGGTCTTACATCATGCAGAAGGCCAGGTAGAGGTGTACCTTGATTCAGTCTATAAAGATGTACCTCTACCCGGCCTTCTGCCTGACTTCAAACCAACACAGTTAACTACTTATTCTTATTATTTCGTTATATTTAGCAACTATTTGAACATCAAACACCTAAAACTATTCTAACATGTATGTTTTTTTACAGTTGCACTTTTATATGACCCATTTTGTTTGGGGTGAGGAAAGAGGGAGGGATACAGGTAAAGATGGCTTGAATGCAAATGACAGTCAGAGTTGCTTGTTTTTTTTTAAATTTGAGGAAATATAGGTGTTGGATTACATTTGTCCTATTAACAAGATAAAAATAATGTCATTTACTTGAGGCTGTTGAAAGACATGAAGCAAGTTGCTTTGGTTTTCAATGTCTTTTCCTTTTCAAGGCCAGCAGTTGAACTCCCTACTTGGAGTTGGATCTTGTTCATTTGAGTATTTATTGAAGCTGCTTACACTTAAACATGGCCTATATGTTTGCAGGATTTTCTGTACAGTTCAAATGAAAGGTTCAAGACAAAATTTAATCTTTAAAAGTTTATCAATAACCTCCTATATACACAGATATACACAAAGTGGTTCATGAGTTCCTCTCCTTGTTTTGTGCTGGTGAAGTTGACTGGCTGGATACCTCTCTTTTTAGCGTCCTACAGAAACAACTTGAATACAGGAAATACCAACTGTGGTTCCAGTAGTTATGGCTTTCTGTGAACTTGGTTCTTCTTAAACAACACTATCCATTTAGCTGGGCACTGACAGGAGTCCATATTCATCTGCTGTATCCAAAATTTTACAGATCACTGGTGACTCGACCTGAACAAAACAAAACAAAATGTTAATGACCACGAATAGGGTGCATAAGAGAATAAATATTTGCTGAGCAAGTGGTAGGCAAAGTTCTTTGAGTAGATGTGATATCGTTTATTAGACCAACTGAATATTTGGAAAAGAATTCCTGGCAAACTTACGGGCCCAGTCACCCTTCTTCAGGTGAAGGAAGTCTCTCCTGTTCTGAGACGCCAAGGAAAAAGAGAAGCTAAAAGTGTGACAGGATGTCATTGTGAACGTAAATAAGTAGAAATTAGGAAAACACAAAGGTAAAGCAGAGAAAGGAGCAGGGGAAAAAAGTAGGGGAGGTGGGGAAAGAAGGAAATTGTGTATTTTAACACAGATTCCTTATGTACTTCAGCCTGAAGAACTTGTAGTGTGGAAGCCACAGGGGAATTTTTTTTTGTAGTTAAAACCTGGTCACTATTAGTGGAATGGGTCCAGAGGGTTCTGTACACACAGAGTGGTGGCTTGGTAAGACAAGATCTGGTAATAGCAAACATTAATTCAGTGTTTCTTCTGAACAGGTACACATTCTGTATAGCTAGAATAAAGGTGTCTACACATTGGAATCTAGTACTATGAACAGATACCTGACCTAGTTTAAGTACCAAAAGCAATATAGCTGAATAAACACAGTGTAGCCCCATTCTAATATGTCCTGTTTCTCAAGTGTAAATTAGGCTATGTGGACTGAGCATATGTTCCTGTACTGCTTCTGGTATGCAAGCTAATGTGGGCGTCTCTACCACAATGCCTGTCCAAGGTAGGCTTAAATTAAGGTCAAAAGGTTCTGAAAAAGCTTCAGTACAGGCAGTCCTTGACTTACAATGTTTCTCACTTACAACGTTTATAATTGACACCCTGTTTCAACTTTATGACGTCAGTTTCGACTTACAGTGCTTGATCCAATGTGATGCCACACCAGCGAACAAGTTCGCTGCATCACTCATCTCCCTGGAAAACATCTGTCCAAACTTGCTTGGACACTTCCTTTAAGAAAGCAGATAAGACTCAAGAAAAATTTGCAGTCAAGACTCCTGAGAAGACTCCAGCCAAGAGCCCTTCAAAAAGTCCAGCAAAGTCATCTCAAAGAAGTCTTCCAAATCAGTGATTGCTATTTACAATATAAATACATTAATGTAGCTATTTTACTCACCTATAATTGATTGAGTACAAAATTCTGGGGTATTTTTGGTGAAAATAGGGCATCAGGCCTTTGTTCAGGGACCAATCCCCCATTTATAACATTGTTTCTTATGAGAAAATTGGTTCCAAGTTACAACGTTTCGATTTAAGACACGGTTTTCAGGAACCAATTGTGTTGTAAGTCCGAGGACTGCCTGTATTACCTACTGTATTTTTTTCACGTACCATGTCCCTTGAAATGAAACACACACCTTGTTTTTAGAAGACAGAATATAGAAATAAAGAATTGTTTTAGAGTCATAGCCAACCATGTGACAGGGCAAGTCCTCCTGGAAACACAGAGGCTGCTTGCAGACGTTTAAAAAAACCAAAAACACTTTACCGGAAGAAGCAGCACTTCAACCCGGCTTTGCAGCCTCTGTAAAGATTTTGGCATTTCAGCAGGGCTTTTTGGCACTTTTAGTTAAAGCTGATTCAATCAGCTATTAGATAAAACTGCCAAAAGAGTCCCACTAAAGTGCCAATGTTTACAGACACTGGGCAAGCTGGACTGAAGTAATGCACTGCCTCTTCTGGGCATGTGCGAGGCTTGGCACAGGAACGTTGAATTTAAAGTAAAGCACTTTTTTTTTTTAAAGTCTGCAAGCACCCAGCATGTCCAGGAAGCAGGAGTGACTTGGTTTGGCAGGACAGCAACAAGGCTAGTCCCCAGGCCCTTGGAAGGGGAGCGGCAAGACTGTTAGTTCTTTAATGTAAATAGTTCTTTATATCAGATGCTTTTCCTGCCTGAAAAACTGTGTATCCAAAAGCTTGCAAAAAAGAGTTTTTCCAACTATTTTAGTTGGTCTAATGAAAGATATTTGATTTACCCAAAGAACCTTGAGTTCCTGTTAGAAGTTTAACACTGGACTCGTCCCTGCTGCTTGCTGCCTCAGGGAGGCTGCTACCATTTATTGGCCCCAGACTAAGGTAGCACCAATCACCCATGCCATACTGGGACAAGACCACAAGTCTATCTGTCCCAGTATTCCCTGGGTCATGCTGGCAAAATGTGGAAGATAAGGAAAAAAGTATGCAGGGCCTATCCAGGCTGATACATCCCCTGCTCCTCTTTCCTTATAGATGCCAATAGCATAAGAGTGATGCTGTAGCTGTGATGGTCCAGAAATTATGTGAGAAGCAAGGATTTCTTAGGGCAATCTCTTTTACAGGATCAACTATGTAGCCAGAATAGTTAGACAAACTTTTGAATGCAGGGCACTCATCATCAGTTTTTGAATGTATTTCATTCAAAAGCTTGTCTAACTTTATCCTAACAATACAACTGGCTCAAAAGATAAAACCTTATAGCTGCCAGCATTTAGAAGCCTAGGAAGTCCTAATTTGGAACTTGCTCCCATAACTATTATGTTTAATACCTAATGACAGACTGGCCTATGAAGCCTGAATTTTTCCAGTTCCCTTTTGTACCCGGTTAAGTTGTTGGTCTCTACTTGTAGCAGTGAGTTCTATAATTCAGCTGCACAGCATGTGAAAAAAAACAAACAAACCTTTTTGTTAGTTTTAAACCTGCCTTCCAATAATTTCCTAGTGCGTCCCCTAGTCCTAGTATCACTGGCACCTCTGCCATTGCTTTAGCACAGCTACATACATTTTTGACATGTAGGGGGTGCACGAGATTGGTGGTGCACCCCCTGAAAGAAGTGCTGCCGACACTGCCGGTGGTGCCTGCAGGAGGTTGCTGCTTGCCCACCCCCAGGCAACGTCTGTGGGCCGTTGCTGACTGCTGGTTGGCATTCGTGCCCCATTCCCCTTCCCATATATGGGACCTCCCTGCTCACCACCACTGACACTACTGCCTGCAGGTGGTCACCATGCCTGCCCCCCACAGCCTCTGGGGGTACGCTTTGTTCATGGCTTCATATTCAAGCCCTCATGCAACCAAGTCAAACAATTATTGCCTTCCAGCTAATACTCACCATATCTCTGGCCACCTTCCCAAAGAAGTTTAATACATTAATACCCTGAATGACTTCTCTTTCAGACAGATAATGATGGTGGCAGGAGGAGAATGGATGGAATCTCAGTATGGCACCACACAGGCCCCTGATATGGGGGAAAGTAGAGGCCACCGCCATAAGAGGAAGGTGAGAATCGGAGGCAGAACTTCAAGAAGGTCAAAGACTAGAGGAAGTTGCAGGAAGTCCCAGAAATAAAGGGGGATGGAAGGGTGGCAGACAGAGCTCATAGGATGGAAAATGGAGGAAGATAAAGAACTAGTCTGTGCAATGATATTTGTTATGATTGGTCAGAGGAACAGATTACTTTAAAGAATTCTATATGACTAAGCTTCTGTAATGAAAACTAACTCTTACAATACAGCACTAATTCTTGTACTTTATACCGTTAACATTCTAGCATTCAACACCTTTAATTACAACCTTTAAAACATTTAATTTTAGGTTACCTCCCCTTATACCAAAGACTGCTCTCAGTGCACCAGAACAGGAAAAGGTGATGGTGCTAAACTGACATTTTCAGAACAGTTCTGAGCCAGACAACTCAGAGGCGAATCAAAGCTATCTATCAAACAGTTCTGAAACTATTTGAAAAAGAAATCCAATTTTGTTCTTCAGAGGCCCGACTCAAGAGGTCCAGATTTTATTTAGAAGTTTGAAGGAAAATTACATAGGTTTAAATATCTTGAAAGCTTCACATCACAAATGAAAAAGCCTCCAAGTCTGAGAGTTCTAAATCATTTGGAAAGTGAACTATTTTAGAATTGCTTCTAAATACCTTTGAGGCTACCTAGAGTGTGTTGAAATAAAAGCAGTTTAAGGGTTCGAGCATTGCATACACACATCTCCTTAAAATACACTTGGAAAACAATGCATTTGAAAATTCAGTTTACTGCTTATCTTAAATTCTGGGTTTTTGCATTTTTCTTTGGTAGCTTACAGCATCATTGATCCTGCAAAACCAGGATAGAAAATCCTCCCCATTTTGTCAAACTAACTTTCTAGTTCAGTTTTATATCTCTGGTCGCTACAGATTATAGCCCAAGACAAACAATCAGATATGCTTTATTTCCATTCTGATCTGAGTAAATTCAAGTTTACATACCCCAAGGATATACTGACAGGATTGAGGTTCCAGCATATACACAGTTACAGCATGAGGGGAATCTGATTCTTTACACCTAAAGAAAGAAAGGCTTTTAGTACATGCTGTAAAAACTGTAAAACTACATATTTCATTATAAAGTAAAAAAGCGCAAAAGTAAAGGATAAACTTCCTTGATGTTTACAGTTTTTTTATATACAGCAAAAGCTGTGTTATCCAGCATCCAGGGGGAACGGGGAGTGCTGGTTAATCAAAATTGCTGATTATCTGAGAGGCGTCTGTTCAGGCTGCTGCCTGTTTGGGCTGCCGCCTATCCCACCACGTCCAGTGCGTCAGTGCCGGGGAACAGAGAGGGGGGCCCCGCACAGGCTTCTTTGCTGTGGAGCTCAGCAAAACCGGAAGTGCCATGGTGGGACTTGCTGTTTTGCTTTTGCTGTGTGGATCAGCAAGTTAATAGAGCATGCCAGGTAGTAAAGTGCCAGATAGCACAGCTTTTACTGTGTCTGGCAGAATTCAGTTATTAGCTTCTAAATTTTATAATATTCCCTATTAATGAAAAGACAGAATATCGACAAAATTACTTAAGAATGTAACTTACTTCAATTTCACAGTCACCTGCCTTGGCTTGTCAGTTAAGTCACACACATCTCCATTTCCATAGAAATGAGAGACCATTCTGCCAGAAAATTTTGGAATTAGACATCAATTTGAAAAATCAGGTATTAACAATTTAAAATTCACAGCTTGCTTTCAGTATGTGTAAGACATCACTTTCCAACTCCAAAACATAAACATAACATGCACTAAAAAGGAAAGAAGGAAGAGAAAAAAAAATCTGACAAGCTATATTTCAGTTGCCTACCACCTGTGCCAATGCTTAAGGATATTCTGTTTTCTCTAAGGCCCAAGAGATAACAAATATTCAATTACAGCTGCTTTTGTGACTTGAAAAATCCTCTACAAAATATTCTGAAGGCCTGTTATTTCTACTACTAGATCACCCCGTTAGATAATTTCCCTCTATGTCCCTTCCTCTGCAGTATTAAGTATGAAGCCAATTTCAGCACTCAAATAAGGTAACCAGATACAGTGAATTTAATTGTTAAATAAATAAAAACCAGACGGTTCATTCCAAGGAAGTTTTTTCAAGAAACTAAGACAATATGCATTAAAGAAGACAACCTCAATGTAAAACTTTCAGGCATGAACATTAGTCAAAGTTGGAAAATTTCCAATAAGCATCTGTTTTCCTTGGGTACTTAAATCTCACTGAAAATAAATTAAATATTTTCTGTTCAATCTGCCTAGGTTGCACTTATTTTCAGTGAGACTTGAGCACCTAAGGTGCACACACACTTTTGAAAATGGTATTCAGGATAAATGTAATACTGAAGAAAACTATTTTCAGACAAGTAGTTAAAAGTTCATATGCTTCATTTTTAATCAAGCATTTCAAATGGCATGGAGAAGGATTCTATTTTTTGATTTTTAAATGCAACAGTCTGCATTTTAGAATGGAAAGTGAAGTGTTACGTTGGTGGGCTTAGAATAGTTTCTCAGTCAAATGGTTATTTTAAAGAGCAATTTAGAAGTGCTGCAGGGAAATAAACTCATGTTCTCAACATGTTATCTAATATTTAACCAAAAGGGACAAAAATAACCATTAACCTTACCTAACTGTCTGACTACCATCTTCTTTGATATGATAGGTTCTAGCTGGATTCTTCCTGGACCATTCAGTATGTTCTTCCTTATTCCAGGTGCCAACAACTACAGATGTTTTACCACTTTCTTTATCCTACAATAAGGACAACCCATATTTATTATCTTGTATCATGAAGTTGAAATGATTTTGCTATTGAGGGCATGAGACACAGTGACTTCTCTGCTATTTCTTGGTGGTAAAGATGTTTTTTCCAAAGCAGAGAAAAGGGCTTACATTCCAGGTCTTTCTTCATCCTTCCCCAAGAACAAGGGCAAGTAGGTTTTCAGAGTCCTCAATAGCTTAATTTAGAGATGTTAGAGAAGGCTTAGGATAGTCACCTTAACCTTCAAAGTGCCCTGACTTGTTCCAGAAGATTGGTTTGAGACTCTGGACCATCAGGGTGACCATATCACAAACATGATAAGGATTAGGTCACATTCTTTAAAAAAAAAAATAACATAAAAAAAATAAAAATCAGATTGTCTCTCTTAGCTGTTAATTACAATACATTTTTACTGCATTCAGGAAAATAACTGAGGCCACTCATATGCTAAATGGAAGGCTTTTTCTGGATAGCGAACTTACTTTCAATAGATTATATGCCTTGATAACCCGAAGAGCATGCCTGAAAACTATATTAAAATTTTTTCAACTCTGATATAACATGAGTGTCTGCATTTCACTGCATAGATTGAAATTATGCCATGCTGTCAATTTCTCCCATAAGTCAGGGGTTCTAACTGGATAAAATACAACCAGCCCTTCTTACTGCCCCGAGTTACAGGATCAGTTGTAGTAGCTGTCATACATTAAAAGCACCTGGTAGCCACCCAGTGGTAGAACACTGAAAATACTGTTTAAACATACCTCATGATACTGATGTACGTATTTGCCATAGCAGAATTCATACTTCCACCAACCAACACCCTAGAAAAAGAAATACATTTTTCCTGATACTCATTTAGCACTACTGTAGATTCAGAACAGCATGTCTATAACGCTGAGAATACTTAGAAGTATTTTTTGCCTTATCCCATTTTATTGGCTAACTGCTCGTGAGCATAACACTTACAATTCATCTATTTATAGCTGAATAAGGCAGTGTGTTTCTTTGTCCCAAATCCATCTATTTAAAACCATTCCCCTCTCCCTCCGTTTTAGAGGCAGGAGTAGCCACATAATCCACATTCCTTTCAACCACCCTAATTTTTCTAGTAAGTCATTTTACCCTCTTTTCCAATCCCTGTTCCCATTACAGTATTTCCTGTTACTTTCTCTTTTGTGCCTTAGTAAGTTGTCTTATAAATTCTGTCTTCCTTTCCAAAACCCAACATGTTTCAGTCTACAACAGTGGTTCCCAACCATGTTAGAACAAGGCACCTCATGGAAAATGTCAGCTCTTAGCTTTCACTTTTCATTTTTTGACTATGGAGAAATAACAGAGCAATTTTTCTGTTGCAGAGAATTCAGGGATACAAAGTGTCAAAACCATCCTGACTTGCTGCGATTTTTCTATTTGAAATCTCTGGGCTCATATCATGTGAATTGTGTATAGGTTTTTATATACATAACATTGTAAGTATTGCCTGATACCCTGTGATATCCTTAAAAGGTCCGCATGATACCAAGGGTGCTCTGGCCAATATGTAGCTAGTGTTACGTATGCTTTCTTGCGGTATTTAAGAATGTGGAACACTTCAAATTCAGCTTTTAGCTTTGTATTTTGACCAGAATTGATATGCAAGACAAAGCTAAAATCAGTTCAGAAATATTTGAGGCTCAGAGAGAGAAGGGGTCAATTATGATGACTAAATACTGGCTCTCTACCTCTTTCATGTAATTTCTTGTGCCAAAAAATAGGCTCATCTTTCAAAGACAATAATCCTTTACTTAGAAGGACACAAATATCATATGCTTGACAGAGTAGAGTTCCAGAGGGTAGACAACAAAAACATCAAATAAGCTCCTGAACTTGGCTAAAGAGAAACATCAAGGTCACTTTCTGGTCATTGGCAAAATTACAGAGAGGAAAGATACCTCCACCACTGCTATGAGAAATACAGCATATCATAGTTAAATGAAGAACTTCAGACTCTCTTAGGAACTGATTCATGCAAAACAAACATGCACATTTAGCCAATCTATTCTTCTCACCCCATGGAAGCAGTATGAACCACTAAGAAATTCCTTTATGAGCTGGTCATCAGTTAATTTGGAGATGTGGGTTGTTCCAACAGTTAACAACTGATGGGTTCCAACAGTGACTGGTTTATGGATAGAGGAGAATTTTTCTTCCTTTGTTGAATGAATTTCTTCCTGAAATTAATACATACAACCTTTTAGATTGTGTATGTCTCCTGATGAACTTTTAATATGCAGTTAATTAACATTAGAATAGATATCAAGTGAAGCAAGCAGTTGACAAATGCCTAAGAATTATTTCCATTCTTTTAAGGTAAAACACTTGAATCTTCAGAATAGCTAAGGGACAAAAAAAAGGCAGAAAAGCAATGGAATTTCAGTGAAGCAACTCAAGAATGGCAGCTGGGGGAAAAGAGGGCTGCAACAAATTTCACAGATCAGTAGCTCAAACTTTGATGTAGAGATATTTTTCAAATAAAATTGCTGCTATTAATAATACCTGTTGGTTGTTTACAGACCACTTAAAATATAATCTTGTAAAGTGACTTAGGGAGGGAACTAGCTGCACTAAACTTAAGGTTACATGTATTGTAAAGTAGATAAAATATGGAAAATAGACACCTTCCAGTTTAAAATTACAAGATTCCTACCTCCTTAACCCTTCTAAAAGGCATCTTCATCATTTCTTGCTGTTTCTCCAGCTGTTCCAGATTATGGGGTTTAAGTGGGGATCCTGGCAGTGACTGGCAAAATATGTCATTCACAGGGGAAGCCCTGAACCTGTCCAAATAAGTTATGGATACATCACTCGTATTCTTGTAAGTTGGTTAACACTATACATAAATGTTATGTCAGCACACTCATTCATTTCTGCATAGTAGTAAAAAAATTAGCTAGAACATATTAATTACTTCAGGGTTAAGCTTTGTATACAAGATATCAGATGAGCCCTTTTTTGGCAGTAACTATAAACACATTTTGACTGAACTTCAGGAGTGAGAAACTCACTGAGTTTAAACATAAAACTCTCCTGTACCATAAAAAAATGTATTAACAAATCTACCAAGCAGTTAAGTGAATGCAATCTCGCTCATGTTTTCTCAAATTACATACATAATGTTCCATGCAAAAAGGCAATTTTTATGGACCATCCACTGTTAATGCAATTTTAAATTATGGAAGCAAGCAATCAAAATCAGGAGGTATCAGAAGTTTAAGTTTAAACAATCTACCTTAATATTTTCACTTATACTAGGCACATGTTACAAGTTTTCATCATATGCATAAACATTATTACCATTACCAGTTAGGTCTTCTTGACTCTGTGCTATAAAAACACTTTCCCCAGCAATTTTCTAGGCTTATGGGTACTTTTGAAAGAGTCTCTCTTATGGGTGCTATAAAGTCTCTGTTGCACAGTGGCCTGGGCAGTATATGTATGGAAGTATAAAATTCCACTTTGCATTTAAGATTATTAATCAAGAAGTACTTTCAAATTAATAACTTTGTTCAAAAGGAAAACTCTGCACCAGAAAGCTGGAGTTTACTGGAATGTAGTTTTATGCAATTAAGTATTGCCAAAAAAAAAATCACTATATGCACTTAGGTATTTTTCATTTTTCCCAATATCAGTATAAGCATAAAAACAATGTATTAAAATACTCAGTACAGAACTGAGCATCTTACTCTTCCAACTGAGTTGCACTACTAATCATTAAGATGAAATAAATGGGGAAGGAAAGGAATCATGCCTGAAGCCACTTTAAGGAGTAACTTGCCTACTGCTACAGGAAAAAATGTATATCAGACACTTGCCCATAAGCTACCCTTAGCAGAGACTAAGTAAGCAGTAGGGGTGTGCAAAATGGGCTGTATTCGATTTGGATTCCGCCTGAATCGGGGACAGTAATTTGATTCGTTGATTCAGATCACTGTCCCCAATTTGATTCAACCAAATTCGAATCTGAAGATTTGATGCCAATTTGGAGAATTAGTGATTTGGACAGCTTTACATGTTTTTTCTACGTATCATAAGGTACCAGGTGCAGCCTGTGAACGCTGTGATGCTGGGGCGGATGAAGCATCCCACAGGAGCGTGGGAGCCCCCCCACGTGCTCAGCAGTGAACCCAGAAGTGGATTGGGTGTATTTCTGGTCCACTTCTGGGTCTGCTGCCGAGCACGTGGAGGGGCCCCACATGCCCCCACAGCTCAATGACTGGCCGAGGGGGACCCTGGGTGCCCCTCCAGACCCAGAAGGCACCAGCTGCCAAGCCGAAGGGGCTGGTGCAGGGTTGCCCCCAGTGCGCTCCCTGGTGGACCCGGAGGTGGACCATAAGTGCTTCTGATCCACTTCTGAGTCTGCTGTTAAGCACGCTGGGGAGCCCCCTCCGCGCTCCTGTGGGATGCTCCATCCACTCCACCATCACAGCATTCACGAGCCACCTGGTACCTTGAGGTATGCAGAAAAAATATTTAAAGCTGTGTCTCTATCCGAATCGCTGAATCTTCCTGCTCAACAGCCAGTGAAAGTACCAATTAACTGGGTTGCTACGTGTATGCTATAGTACATTTTCACCTACGGCTAAGTTTGTTTAGAGACAGAACTAGCATATCCAACACTGCTGGGCAAAAAAGACAGACTTTAAATCTTTAAATTCCCTCCTTCTGAGCACATCTTTAACTTGGTTCATTTCTACCTTAATTATGTGAGTTAGAGTGTTATTTTTGTTAGAATAGAACACTGAATAGTTCAGTGGTATGAACTGACTTTACTCACTCTTCAAGAAAAATCTGAAATACACATTTAGAGAAAGACCAAGTCTGGAAAGCTTTTACTACAAAGGAAGTTAAAAGTAACTGAAGAGGTCTACTGTGTTTAAAATAAAAGATGGGAGTTCAAATTAAAACTGAAACCATGCTTACCGTACATACTAATCCTCAGTGATCAATTTTAAATCATAAAAGTGGATATCAGTATGAAATACTTGAGTGAGTTGCCACTTATTCATTCTACTTTGCAAACATTTGTGAAATGAATGCGGGAAGTTTTTAGTGCCTCTGATTATTTTTTTTATTATCTAGGTTGACAGCAATTATTATCTCTACTTACATGCATCTCAGAAGGTGGAAAGGTAAATTAAAATGTCATTTTTTAAAATAAAAATACTGCAACTTTTTCTACCTTTCTGTATATTAAATTTGTAGGGGAAGCAAAATCCTGAAGTAAGTCTCCACTAGTAGTATTAAGTAAATGTTGCACTGATATTCATAGATCGTTTTTCAAAAGATAATATATGATCCTCACTGACAAGGAACCCAAGACCCATTTTCAGCAAGGTTCTAGAGCATGATTAGGACTGCACCTTACCCTGGACATGGGTCTCATACATGCAAATGAAAATGAACTACACATTTGGTCCCATGTGTAAAAGAACCATTATATCAGCTGAAATTTGGACACCATACCTATATTTAGGATGACTGCATAACAGAGGAGTCAATATGACCACTTCATATTCACAGGTAGTAACTTCTGCTACTGAAAGGATCTCATGTTTAGCTTCTGGATGACAGACGTACATCACTGTACTTGATCTGGGCAGGTTTTGTCTCAAACTACAAGGCGTACCATTTCCCATTTCTACTGGATAGTATGGAGTCATTTGACCCTCTATGTTTTTTGAAGGAATCTAGAGAAGAGAGATCAAGAGATAATTAGAAACTGCAACAGAGCTGTTTCATCTTTTCTGAAACATCATCGGACTGTGAAGTCTATCACATTACAAATTTCCTTTTATTGATTCTTTTTCTCTTCACAAGTAGTTGGATGGAGTTGTCAGTGGGTGAAGCCTTCTTTTACATAGGTAGAAGAATCGTGAATATTCAACAAAGTTAAAGCAATGGCTAAGTAGTACAAGTAGGGTAACACCCAAGAATAGATTTAAGAGCTATTATAGAGGACTGAAGATCAGGAAAATTAAATGGGAACAGATTAAAATGCACAAATATGCCACGGAAGCAAAATTCCCCCCTCTCTCCTTTCTTGTGTCTGGCCTATTAAGGGACTTATGTGAAGAGTCTAAATACATTTTTGGATGCTTTTTAAATAACGCAAGCACAGAATCAGTTGTGTGTGTGAGGACACATCTGCCCATGTCAGCCAATCTGTAAAAATGATTAAAGACTTTTAAAGACAAAATCAAAAGTTTACTTTATAAACTTTTAAACCCTGGCTTAAAAACAAGTCAAAATTCTGAATTCTTCTCCTTTATTTAAATAATACCCTTTTAAAGTTTGTTAATTAAATCCTTACCAATTTTGTATTTATTTTGTTGGGAAAATTTGTAATCTGCCAGTTTCTAGTCTAGTAACTATTTTTTTTTAAACTATGGATTACATTTTTTTTGTAAGCAAGTTAAGTGACCATTACAAATGTACTGTTCTGCAGGTATAGAAGTGAGCATTGACCCACGAAGGTTAGATCCACAGAAGGATTTAGGCACCTAAATCAAAAATCCAAATCCTCAAATGCCCCTGTTAAGTTGCCAGCTGGAACCTATAATAAAGATCTTTAGGCACTTGAATTAAGCTTTTGAAGATACTGGCAATGTCTACACGAGATGCTGACTATGCTGTAGCTTGTTACTACTGAGCAGTAGCAGTGTGTGGCAGTAAGCGTGACATGACACTACTACACAGCAGTAACGAGCTACTGCACAGTCAATGTCACGAAAAAGCTGTTTGGCAACACTACTGCACAGTAACTCCAACTGCTGCGCACTTAGCATCTCGTGTAGACATAGCCACTGAGGAATGCTTCAGTCCTGACAGTGCTTTGCAGCGCAGCACCTCTTGTATGCCAAAGCCCTGTTGGCATCCCCAAGCTAGGCATTCTTTGTCCTCAGGTATGCAGTTTGGTCACTATTTTCAGAGCAGCAGCTTCAGCTTTTCGTCCAATAGCTCACTAGGTAGACACTCATACAGGACATGAAAGATGTAGGCTAGGCTCATTTTCTCCTCAGCCTGAGGGATTCAAATGGAAAGCAACCTCAAAAGAGTGCCTTAGTAATTGCTACATGCTAAGGTAGGGTACAGGTGCTCTATTTTCTACAAAACCTGCTCCTCTGCGTGGAATAATGAAATAGTCATTGGGCATGACTATAGTGTAAGGGGGCAGGACACTTACTGGGAGCAGAGAAGACTTAGGTTCTAGTCCCTGCCCACTGAATACTTGAATATTCAGGGAGAGGAGGAAACTGAAGCTACATCCTGGACAAGTGCTCTAACCCCTGTGCTGTTGGATACAGTGGGCACTACAACATTTCCTCAACAGCTTTCACTTGACAGGACTGCTTATTCTTCAGTGCTTGAAAGAAAAGACATATGCAGCTAACTGCATCTGACCTTTAGGCTCAGATCTATGAATCCCAAGTAAAGAAAGTTTTCTGCCTGCATCTGGGTATAAAGTAGCTAAGCAGGATATAATACACAAATTTTGACTTCATCTGCTTTTGTGGCTGAAATGAATGTTTCCCAAGAAGTATTAATCAAATGTGCTCCAATTTACAAAATAAGGTATAGCAAGAAAAGAGCATGTCCATACAGAGTATGAGTCTACAAGTTAAAATAAGGCATGACTTGGATGTCTGACCACAGAACAATTCTGCTCTGGCTAACCCCCAAACTTAATATGCTTCAGGCATTTATCTTGTTCCGTTTTAAACCTTGGTAATATTACACTGAGTTTGAAGGCCTAAATTTCTTCTCCAAAAGGAAAGGCTTCCAGTGGAGAAGAGAAACACAAAGGAGTGCTATTGACAGAAGGTTGGTGGAGCCGTGTCAAGGATTTAGCAAGGGATACCAGGCTCTCTCTTTCCCTAGGACACCTATCTCTTACATACCTTTGTGTAGCCAAAGCCCAAGCAATCTTTGTTAATGAATAGATAGATGAATTTGTGGTAGGAGAGTTTCTGGACAAGCACAGAAACAAGTGTTGCCAGGCCAGAACATGACTGCATGTGCCTCTATAAGGAAAAGTTCCTAGGTTTTTATATATCACGTATATTTAAGTTGTGTAGCAATATTAAGGGCATTGTACAACTAAATATTTTACCAAGACTGAAAGTGATTTACTTATAAAAAATTGGCATGACCTTAGCCTTAATGTCCAGTAACTTGTGACTAGAAAGAAAAAAAAAACAAAACAGTAGATGGAGAAGAACAAGTAACCTTCTTTAATACTGGACCAACGATCAAAATGGGGGGAAAAAACCCTACTCCGAGGAACTTAATTCTCCACATACATGTTGGTTAGTGAACTGAGTATGTAATCTAATCTAGGTTTAAATTGCTTCCATGGCAGAATTTAAAGTAATGTTTTTCACTTGCCTCTTTTGTACTTTCTTTTGTATTTTCATTTTCTTCTTGATCTAGGGAATAATTAAGAATGAGTTAAGTGTAAAGTTCTTTTCAAAACTCAGTTAAAGTTTTATCCTACATGCAACATTCTAAGCTAAATATTTTGTTTTGTGTATGATATAGCGCTTTGCATACAGTAGGGTATGCCATTTATTTTCACCAGCTTGTAAGAGCAAGAGAGGAGAAAATTCACTTTTAAAATAATAAACTGAAGGGGGGGCAAAGGAACTGGGGTGCGGCTGGAGCGAAGAGGAGAAGCTATTTACGTTTAACAACTGGTGAGTTTAAAAGGCTGCATACCAGGAGCTCCTGCCTCTCCTCACTCCCTAGACTGAGGGAGCACAAGAAGTATACTGTGCACCAGTGATCATCACTGAAGATGTAGTCTGTAGAGGGGCATTAGGCATTAGCATATGTTACAGTAACTCTTAAGAGTGCTCTGATATGTGGCAGGATCACAAGAGAGACATTACCCTTGTTGTGTAATTAATGTGAGTTTCATATTTTCACTCATAACTTGTCAGATGTTCAAGAAATGTATCCTGCAATAAACATGGTGAACCTGCCTCAAAGAAGTTAATTGTTGGACATGGAACTTCTTTGTGGAACCCACGTATCCTACATTAATTTTAACACCTGGTACATTACTTAGACCTCCCACTATCCTGCAGTGCTCTGCTCTTTGTCTTCCACCTCCAAGAGTAACGGGGGCAGGGGGAGCATCTGCCTTGCTGTTAACTTGACGGATGTTGAACTGTCAGGGAGGCTTGCACACAGCCTTGTTCCAACTGCTTCCAGGCAGCAAAGGAAATGCTGCTGCTGCTTCCGCCAATGACTCACCAGAGGCAACATCCAATATCCCCTGCCAGCCCTTGCAACTTGTGGGTATCTTGCAAGTAGCCCTAGTCCCAGGCTGCTTTCCTACCCCTTAAACTACTCAGGTTGCCAGCACACCCTTTAAAGTCCTGGGGACAGGGGGAGCCAAGGAGCGGCCCTTTATTGTGGCCTGGTTGGAAAGTGTGTCTTTGCTATACTCCAGACAGAGTAAAAGGAGGGGTTTATCTTATAGCCATTTGTAAGACTTCACTTTCTACAAAATTTGTAGCACTGTGAGATCACATTCTCAACTTAGGAGGTACTTAAATTCCATGTACAGAATCCAAGAAAGGTTAGGCACCCCAGAATGGGATTCAAAATAATAAGTACCCAAAGAGAAGAAGCCTTATCTAGCTAAAGGAAGTGCCAGAGAGGGTTATGGCTGAAATCTTGCTTTTGCCGTTTTAGATGACTTCTTGTAGGTCTGAGTTAGCCATCAGTGCGAGAATAAGTTTCACAACACAAAACACCCTTGGATTTAAGTGCCAAAGTCATGCCTTTAGGGCAGCGGTTAGCATCCTTTTTTTGGGCTGCAGGCCAGAGTGACCCAGTGTAGAGCAGGGGTGGACAATTATCTGGGCTTAAAAACAACTTAAGCAGTTCTGGTGAGCTGTTGGAGGCTGGAGTGAGGGGTAGGAGTGCTGACCCACCCTGGCATGCTGAGGAAGGGGCGGCATTTGATCCTATCTGGCCCCAGGCCCATCTGCCCTGCACCCACCGCTGGAGGTCCTGGATGGGTAAGGTCTCCATGGAGACTGTCTGGGAACCCCATGGACAGGGTGCACTCATCTGAGTGGATGTGATGGGGCCACAGGTGGGCAGGGAGCAGCAGTGGAAAGCAGGGCAGGTAGGTGAGGCCATGATTGCTGGCTATGGACAGTGTGGGCCTGGGGTTCAGGGCCAAGCCGCCATCCATTCCCTGCATGTCCCCACGATGGGGGTCAGTTCCATGGACAGGGACTGCCACTCCCCATTGGCCTGCAGCCCCATGCCATCTGCCTAGCTGAGTGCCCCCTGCCTCCAGGGGTCCCAGCCAGTCTCCCTGGAGACTCTGCCTGCTCTGTCTAGTGCCTCTAGCAATGGGTGTGAGGCAGAGGGGCTGGAGTGCCTGGGAAATGGGGCTGGGTCTGCAAGCAACACAGGCAGCAGTAGTCAGAAGAAGCCACTGCCACGGAGGCTCCTGAGCTGAGTCCAGCTGCTGTGCTACCCCCACTGTCCTGTGTGCCCTGGGGTGGCAGAATAAGCTGCACATGCCATGGCCTGAGATGCCCCCCATGCCTGGATCATGGGTCTAAGGGACCTGCCATAGGCCACAGAATCCCTTGGCACCCTGGATTTGGTCCACAGGCCATATTTTGCTTCCCTCCTCGCCCCCCAGTGTTAGAAATGGGAGGCAGGTACAAGGACCCAGTTGTCTCTGCTGGCACTTTTCCCCACAGTGGCAAGGGGAAACTACTGCCGCTAACCCCACCCCCCTGCCAAATGCCGCCAAAGCCTCATTTCCATGGGCTGGATCACGGACTAAACACTGACTTCAGCTCTTTTTCAAGAAAGGAAAGACATGATAGTTTTGGTATACATGCCTTTCACAAAACAGCTGGCAGTGCACTTGCCCAGGACATGGCAAAGTGGAGTTCTAGGCCCTCCTCAAACTGAGAGATTCACACCCACAACTCCCACCTCCTAGGGGAGCCAGTGCAAGGGCTCTCTTTCTACTGCTATCTTTGAATTGATACCAGAATATAACAAAGAATTCATGATTAACAAGTCAGAGATAAAGGGAGCACAACTGGAGCCAACAATTACAGCCTGGTGGTTATGACACTTTCCAGGGAGACGCAGATTGAACTCCCTCTCACCTGAGTTGAGAGGAAGAGAGGGTAAAAGAATTGAGGCAAGTGCTTTACTACCTAGGATATTATGTAATAAAGAGAAAACTTCTTCTCCTAGCCAAGGTTTTCACCAAAAGTGACTGTGGCTGTTATTCTTTGTGCTGAGTTCAATGCAGCCAATAAATTAGATGCGTTCAGAGCATACGTGCCGGATCAAGCTCTTCAATGGACTGCAGTGCAGGGATACCCAAGTGTGGTTCTCAGACATGCTTAGGTGTCAGACAGGAACTGAGATGCTCAGATATGCCAAAACAGTAGCCGTTCTGGGCAGTTGCAGAAGCAGCATTCAAAGAATCTGGAATACTTTACTGGTGAAAACTTAGGTTGCCCAGAGGCTGGACAGGAATTCTGTGGATAACAGTCTGGGATGTAGGCCCCTAAGTGGTTTTGTTAAGGTGGTACAGAAATTTTTAAGGCCTTCCAGAGCAATGCAAGGTTTACCATTGTTGACTCTGCTTTACCATTGTGTAGGAGTGTCCACAATCAGATATGTAATGTCCTAACACAAGGAAGTCTCTGCCCTATACGGCTTATGGTCTGACAGACAAATAGCTAGAGATGCAAAAAGATCAACATACATTCTATTCTCCAGACTGTATATATGTTCTCTCTCTAATGCCCCTCTACTAGAAAGAATTAATTGGCTACTTTCATGTTTCCACACAAAATTTCTAGCACACTCCTGTGGTAACAACAAAATAATGCCAAAAAATATAAAATGAAACAAAGAGAGCAAAAAATAAACAGACAAACCTGGGTCTGCTAAGGGATTCTTTATCATCATGTTTCCAAGGAAGTATTCTTGGATGTTTATTTTCTACAATCAAAATACATAGTTATGTAATATAGTGCAGGTAAAATGCTCTCAGAATATTTGAGAAAAGATATGTTCATTCCTGTAAGACTGTTTGCTGTGGCATCAGAAACCAAGTGTCAGTTTTAAGGCCTACTCCCATTTGGTACTCAAAAGCTTTGAGAAACATACCTGGCCAGTTTCTTTTTCCTCATGATATTGACGAATGTGTTTACCATGACAGACTTCGTATGTCCAGTAAGATTCAATCTAAAAAGAGATTTACACTCTAGTTAATGACAATCATAATTTTTAACAAATGTAAGGCTTCACTTTGGATTTTGCTGCTCAGCTTTCAGTCTGGGCCACACGAAGACAGAAACATGAATTAACAAAAATTGCAATCCTCTCATGATTCTAAAGATATTGACCATTTTCCGTGTATATCTAATTGGTAAAATTACACTGGTCTTCAGTTGAGATTGTAGGCCAGGATTTATTTTAGGTGAATCATATTAGAGCCAAGTAATTCTTCATGGAACAGTCTGATCATAGGGTTATAGGACAGATCAGCTATGGTTACTGCTCCAGACAGTACTTGAACTACTAGTTGAGGTGACCTGCCCCTCTTTGTTGGCATGGAACATAGGCGGTGCATAGTGGGGGCACATGCCCCCCCTGAGATTGGCCCTCACTGGCCAGGGAGTGTGGGGCAACAGCTGGTGCCCTCCTTGAGATTGTGGGGGCGCTGAGAGAAGCGCCAGTGGCACTTCTGGCACTGCCCCTGGTCAGTGATTGGCTGCTGGGGGACACCCCTTGCCTCACCCCCAGTTGGCGATTGGCCGCTGGTGCCCCCTTAGTATCATTAAGCACTAGTCACCCATGGCATGGACGTTATATTAGGACTACCAGATCAGCATAATTCTGGATTCACTGTCCCTGGTTCTCAGTGCCACCCTGTTTGGAGCTAGGATCTAGTTCACTCCCAAAATATCAAAGGCCAGTTAAAAAAAAAAAAAAGAGAGAGAAAAAAACCAACATATTTAAAAAGAGTAATAATGTACTGGGAAATAAAGTTACGCACGATAAGCAAGCAATTCTAGGGTATCTATAAGAACATATCTTTTGGTCTTGCAATAAATCCACAGCATATCTTTTAACCACCAGCTGTTACATATTTTGGCTCGAATGCTGGAAGTGTACTCTTCTATTCCCCATTTACAAATTGCTGCTGTAACCACACAAACTACTCAAATTCTCGGAGACCTATTTAGAACAACTGTTTTCAACAATAACAATTTAAATATTAAATCCAGTGAAGATTTGGAGAATGTATTTCTGCTTAAATTACCAGTTGGAATCTTAGGTACACATTTATTTTTTTTACAGTAAACATTAACAGGGGGTGGGATATAGGCATTTGCTAACTTGCATACCAAAGAACTAAAACAGGAAACATACTCTATATGAACAGCTACTTTGTTTAAAGAGAGGCTCCAACAGT
This sequence comes from Crocodylus porosus, assembly GCF_001723895.1. Classification (NCBI taxonomy): domain Eukaryota; kingdom Metazoa; phylum Chordata; order Crocodylia; family Crocodylidae; genus Crocodylus; species Crocodylus porosus. The sequence goes on from NW_017728943.1 coordinate 46,365,570, forward strand.
TCTCTTGGACTAGGACCTTTGTAATCCTTCTCTTCTTCCTAGAAGAAATAAAATTATTCCACGTTTATTCAGTATACATTATTCAGTACACACACACACACATCTATAGATAAAATTAAATGTACAATGGTCAGATTATATTTATCCAAATAAGAAAAAAAGCTGATTTGTAAGGATATAAGGCAGTAACCAATTATGGTCCCCAAGAACTTGCCCAATTAAAATCTATAAGTATTTTTAATTGGGATGGGACAATGATTGTAAGTCAAAAACAAACTAGACAAAATAGATGTATTCAGGGATTATGCAAATAAAATACAGTACAGAAATTTGTTTGCTTTTTGTGTTTTAACTCAGAAGTGACAGCTGCAAATTAGATGAGAGAATACAAGGCAAAAAAGCATTCAAGCTGAGGAGAACATAATTTCTATAGTATATAAATAACTTCTATAACCCGTCTCATTAGTTCTTTCTTTATGGTATGTGTATATAGTAGAACGTGTTTGTCACCACATTTTCACAGGACAAAGACGTTTGAAGTTATAATTTAGAAGACGTAGGAGTGAAAAATCTATGAAAACTGATTTCTTTCCACAGTATTCTATTATAAAAGCCTAAGTCTGTCCGTCTGTCTGTCCATAACACTTTATTCCACGCTCTGATTGGCTGACAAACAGCCATGAACACCTTCCCAGTGCTAGGGTAGAGAGATCCATTATGTTGTTCTTTAGAATTAATATATTAGTAAGTTAACTGATTTTTTCTTAATTTGAGTACTGTTGTGCAGAGATATGAAGTAAACAAGAAACAACTGCAACCAGCCTCATTCTATTGATAATTCAAAGATCACTGACAACTAAGGCAGTACATTAATGAGCTCTAGGACTGTGTGGCTCCAGCCTATTCTGTCATCACTAACCACACCCCACCTGCTGTAATGGCCTGGTGATCTCACTGTGCCCACACAGGGTTTCTAGAATAGTTGGGGCCAGGTCCTCATTCTCTCTCCCTCAGCCTCTACTTGGCTTGCCTTTCCTATTTTAGCACTGCCTTGCTTTTTTTTTTTTTTTTTATTGTTGTTCTTTCAAATTTTGCTGAGTTTCTTTACAGATGGGAAGGCCACCAGCTGCCTAGGTTCAAGCCCTAGGGCTAGACTGCACCATTTTGTAAGTGAGCCAACAGGTACAGAAGTGAGGTGACTTGGTGACAAATGTACATGTGATCTAGTACACATGAGCTGTTCCCACAAGCAGCCTTGCTTCAATAGGAGCTGCAGAAGATATGAAATTTCATATCTTACTAGCCTCGACTGCTGCTTCTATTCTACACCTCCCCCATCGGCTTACTCTGTTACCAGAACCTCCCCTACAAAGGAACTCTAAGCTAGCCGTTCCACTACCACTAACATAAAAGTCTGTTTCCAAAGCTACACACATCCTCTGTCGGGAAGAAAATACATTTTCCTCTACTTATTATGCAGAAAATTCTCAGACTGCTTTATTCCTGCCAAATCATTCCACTCTGTTCAGGAAAAACCCAGTAGTGGAAAAGCAATGAAATAAAATCAACCTGTAGAGCTATAGTCAAGTATTAGTGCTAAAAGGAGAATGACCTCCCCATCTTCCTCTTAGGTTATGCAAAGTTCTACTTTGCCTCCAAATCCACCCCCCTTGGCAATTGCCCCCCTCTTCCTATTTCAATTTACTAATTAAATCAAATGTTTTTAGTTACTACAGCAAGAGAGAGGTTATGCCGGTGGGTACAGCAAAACTCTTGGGGCACTTTTACATGCTCCAGGGGTGGGGGGGATGCTTTAATTAGAGCAGCTCTAAAACACCACGTCTTGTGTATCAGTGTCCCCATGCTTAAAAATTGCAGTGGAAGTGCTTGAACTAAAGCTTTAGTTAAAAATGGTGGTGGGGGTACTTGAAATGTGGGGATGCTGATACATGAGATGCAACAGGCTGCTGGAGTGCCATGCTCCAATGGACTTGATTAATCGAGTCTGCTCTGATGCCCTGGAAATCCAGCACATCAGAGCAGCCTCTGTGCTTGTGCATAGGTGCCCTTAGATTGTATGATGCAGATTCGAATGTTGAAACCTGACCCACAATCAGTTAATGCAGCCAGTAGTTAAAGCATGTTTCTGAACCTGACTGCCTCCAAAATCTCCCAAACAGCTAGTCACTGACATTTTTATAACCTTTGAATACCAAAGACACACTATTCCATCTTGGCAGACAAGGACCTGACCGTAATTATATATTTTCATCTCTCAACTGCAGTACAGTGCAGCAGACCTACATAAGAAGCCATCAGTCCCTCTGCGAGCTCCAACTAGTGCAGAACACTACTGTGAATTTTTCCAGGTCCTGCAGACACACCAAGTCGACTTCTTAAACAATACAAACTCAATTCAAGGTCTCAATCTTCACCTTCAAGACACTCAATACTCTGGAGCCCAGAATATCTATGACATTGAACGGCCTACCTGCAGTACAGGTGCCAGAACTTTCATGGGTGGGTGGGTGGGTGGGTGTGAGAGAGAGAGAGAAAGAGAGAGAGCAGACTGGGGCAGGATGAGCAGCACAGTGGCAGATCAGGCAGGGAGCAGAAGGTGAAGCAGAAGATCAGATAAGGAAAAGGGATCAAAATGGCATGCAGGAAGGATGTGGGGCAAATTTGTGCCATACTTGACCCCCACTGATCTATGAAATCACTTGAAATCTCAGGAAGAAGCACGGTGGGAAAGCTCATCTCTGCAGGAAAGAGCGTTTTTCTCAAGAGCTGTCTTTGATCATGAACCTAACTCTCACAAGAACAAGAATGTTGCATACTTCGCTAATTTCCACTACAACTACAAGACGTGCTTTCTAATAGGCCATCTACCAGAAACACATCACGTTCATTTATAAACCTGTACCCTGCACTGCATGCACTTAGTTCTCTCCCTACAGAGGGGAACAGGGAAAGAACAAAGCTCACGCACCAGCCATAACTTGCATCACTTAACACCCTGCTTGCAGGCACTCAGAAACCAGGGTGATAAGTGGGGTATGGCCCTACAGAGAACTGTTATTCATGACCACTGTGTTCAGAGAATATGAATAACGCTGACACTCTGCTTGAGAAGTTGGCCACTCATTTCTTTTAAAGGAGTTTTTATGTCCTGGAGACACAGCTTGTAACAGCAGCAAACCCAGCAGGAGCCTGGAATGACCCTTTTGGCCCAGGCAGGATCTCAGCACTGGTTCTGGAAGGCTGCCTGGTTGCGTGCTATCCATGCTGCACGCAGCCCATTACATCAAGGCCCAAGCGCGATGCACCCTGCCAGGGGAGCCCGGCCCGAAGGGAAGGGAGCTGCACTCTGTTTGACAGGAGTGTCATGAACAGGCTGCAGGTGCAGCACTGGCCATTCCAGCGATGGGTCTTAAATTTCAGCCCCACCCCCCACTGGAGTCGAGAAAGCCTCACTAGTAGGGATCAAAGTGCCAGACCCCTTCCCTTGCTCCCCTCTCCTTCCCTTTTCTGCCTACCCCCCCCAACCCAATGTTATTTGATCCCAGCAGTCTTTCTCGCCCAAGCACAGGGGGCCTGGACCCGATGATCTGAAAGGTCCTTTCCAGCTCCTAACAACTATGAAACGGCCCCAGGAAGCTCACCTCATCCCCGCTTGCTATCAACGGGAGCAGGCACTTGTACTTCTCCTTATCCACCGTTGTCATGATGATGTAATTGTCCTCTTTGTACAGCACGCCAGCAGTGGGCTGAAACGGCACAACCTGGAGTCAGGTGGCCCCTTGCAGGGAACAGCTGGGCTCAGGGGAGCCACCCCTGGGCTCAGCCCAGTGCAGGAGCTTCAAACTGCCAAATTTTAAATATGAAATTATCGTATTGGAAGCTCAAAATGATTTGCTGAAAAACTATTGTGCACTGAAAAAATACGCAACAAGTCTTCTTATTTACTTTGTATTGCTTACTGTAAGTCCCAGTGAGGGAGTGAGAACTGGGTCAAAGTTTAAACATATCGTTATTTTGAGGCCAGCCATCATAAGGAAGTGCCAACAGCAAGCCCAAAAGTCAGTTAAGACTCTCTGAGAGTGACTTAGGTTTTGCATATACTGCATCAATTAGCTGCCTCAAAAACGAGTGTGCATCCTGAACACTTTCACTATTACTGATCACACAAGGCTGGAAACCATGATAGAAATAAAATCGTGACCTGCAGTATTACTAACTCTCAGGATTTTGGGCATTGTTCTTAAAGTCTATGCTTTGGCCACATGAAAAATAAACTCTTGCTCTTGTCTAGAGTTATAAATATAAATCTAGATAAAAGAAAGAGAGATGCTTTTTCACATGCCAGAAGCGTAGTCTTTTAAGAATGCCCAAAATCATGAGTCGGCCACACTGCACCTGGCAAGACTGAAAGCGACCCGCTCCCACCCCCGGCACTGACCAGACTGAACTCGGTGCCAGGCCAGTTCACCCTGAAAGGGACGTCGTCGCTGAGCTGCGACAGCGCCCGGCTGCCGGCCCCCGCCGCCGCCTCCAGCAGCCCGCACAGCAGCGCCAGGCGCACGGGGGGCGCGAGTCGCCGGCCCCCCGTCATACCGCCGGCGGGGGCCGCGAGCCGCGCAGCACCGACCCAACCACCGCAAACCGGCCCGGCTACCCACGCCAGCCACGTCTGCTTCCGGCGGCACCGCCACGTCACTTCCGGGCCTGTGGTGATAACGGGGGGGGGGCATCAACATCCGGGTCACGCAGGCTGTTGGCGGCTTCTTCGAGGGATGCTGGTTGAGCCTGGTAAGGGGTGGGGAAGGGGAGCAATTGATTGCGGGGTGGAGAGGTTGGGGTTGGCTCTGCCGTGCCGGCCGGCGGCTTGACCTGTCCGCCCTAGTGCCCGAAAGCTGGGGGGGGGGTGAGGAACAGGCCGCGGCCGTTGCAGCCTGGCGCGACGGGCGGCGCATGCGTAGCGGGGCGGGGCGTATGGAAACTCGGGCGCGGAACTGACTGGTGCTGGCTCCTTTCCCACATTCCCCAAGGGACAGGTGCGAGGCCCTGGTCCTGCTTGTTTTCTCCTATATCGTACTGGCCCTAAAACTTCCCTGGGGAAGGGTTGTACAAGACCAAGTTCAGTGGGCTGCTAATGCAGCTGTCCCTCCCTTAACGTCATAGTTATGTTCTTGAAAAATGTGACTTTAAGCAATTCCAGTTGCGTCATAGTAGTTGCCTACTAGTATGTGGTAGCTAACAGAACATTGTGCGGCTTGGGTATGTTCTCAACTAGATTGGCAGCGCAATAGCAAAACTATGCTAACCGGGTTGACATTAAGTGAGGAGTACCTGTACTGTGGCACTGAACCTTTAAGAAGCACTCTTCAGGGCCAAGGCTGGGCTCTGAAATGGAGTTGGTTGCCTTTAGCTGTTCCTATCCCAGACAGTAATGGCCACTCGTGCGTGCGTGTGTGTTCATGCATGTGTGTGTGTGAAACCAACCCTGTGTGTGGGAGAGGGAGAGAGAAAGAAACCAGTCTTTATGGGAGCTGTTTGAAATAAATGTAACCAGTTCAAGGTTAGTTGAGAGCGAGTGTATAAGCGGTGACACAGGGAAACATGCCGTTTAAATAGATTTGTTTTAAGAACTAGTGAAGCCATTGTAACTTTACATAGGCGGGTACTTGGGTTCTCGGGACATCAGCTGAGTTATTCCCAGGTTACACCAGAGTGATTAAGAGCCAGGTTTGAGAGTGAAATCAGGAGTTTGAAAGATAGGCCCCCAAAGTTAAGTTGCTCCTGTGCTCTTAATTCAGTCAGGATGCCTAGGCGTGTATTTTTTTTTCCTTCAGTTTAATCTTATGTATTATAATTGGCCATGTGTACCATATATGCCATGTGCTTTGTGTCCAAATTAATGCTACTGGAGAAACTTAAGAGCTATCTGTGCTACAAATTTCTGTCTAAACCAGGGGTAGACAAAATGCAGCCCATAGGCCAGATGCGGTCCACCAGGCCATTCTATCCGGCCCGCAGGGCCCCTAAAATATTTAGAAAATTAATATTTAGCTGCCCCTGGCAGCCTGCCTTGTTGGCTTGCCAAAACTCAGTATGCAGCTCACCGCCCGAAATAATTGCCCACTCCTGGTCTAAACAAAAACTGGGAAGCAGGTTAATTAAATGCCTGCCTGGAGCTTTGTGCTTGTGTGGCTTTGTTGCTTCTCATATGCTTATTTAAAGTGTACTTGTAGTAATGCCATCAAATAGACATCTAGTCAGTTTATTTCCAGCTTCGCTTGCCTTCCTTCCCCTTGAATTGGGAGTCCTGATTTAACACTTCTTCTATTCGTTTGAATTGAATCAGTGTTATTCTGCCCTGTCCAGTCATTTAGAATAGCAGTCTACCAAACAGACTAGTAGTATTTTATACCAGCTTGGCTTGCATGTCGATGACTGTACAAGATGCAGTGAATGGGACCAGTTGTGTGTGGTGTTATTGTTTTGGGTTTTTTTTGTATTAGTTTTTCTAAATGCCTTTTTCAGGCTGGAAGTTTTAATGGCAGAGTTCCTATTAATCATGTTCCATAATGACTAGCAAGCAGACAGTGAAATGCAGGGAATGGCTATGCCTAGGGGAGTCACTTTCGAGGCCTAGGCTCAGCCCAGTGCAGGAGCTTCAAATGGACCGCACTGCCAGGTCTTAAATACGAAATTATCATATTGGAAGCTCAAAGTTATTGTATTTGCTTAAAAACTATCATACAGTGAAAAACATGCAAATAAGTGTTATTTACTTTCTGTTGCTCACTATATATCCCAGTGAGTGAGTGAGAACTGGGTCACCAACACTGAATAATGCATTTAGTTCAGTATTCTTCCTTATTTGAATACTCAGAAGTAGTGCAACCTTTTTGTTTGTGGGCTTTACTGAACCACTTCGGGTCAGAGGTGGGCAGGTTAGAGGTGTCTAGGACCCAGCTGCCACAGCTGCTTGTCCCAGCAGCAGTGCAGAGAGAGAGAGCACCTACTGCTGGAGCCCCACATCTGTGGGCTGAATCAGACTGCTTCATAGGCTGGGTCCGGCCCACAGGCCATAGGTTGTTCACCCCTGTAATGCTTAGTGATAATTATTACATTAATGACACCTGTTTGATGCCCTGTTAGTGGGACTTACTCTGTTCACATGCCAGTGTTGTTATAATACTGAATTTGGGTCAAGTATGTTGATCTGGGATCAAAAAACAAAGCCAAATGTTTGGATGATGGACAAATACATAAATATCCTTGTTTTACAGGGGGAGGTAAGTTTTCAGGATTGCAATGTTTAAAAAATTCTTCTTAGGTTATTTTTAGTGTATAGCTCTTGCATAGTAAAATTAATTACTGATTGATATTTTTAGATGTAAACAATAAAGGGAATGTCTTGAGAGTTTTGCTGTTTTAATGAAATTGTGGCCCCAGGTGACTTTTTACAGATGTGTTCAGCAGAATGTATTCCTTTTAAAATGATTGGTATGATATTTATTTGTTGCTGCAGACTTGATTGAGCTTGCTGTACCTGAAACTTGCCAGACTGCTGGGGGGAATTGAAACATTAATTCTAGGTCCAGGGCTTACTGGAGCTGTGCAGAATTAAGGTAACATTAGGGTTACCACACGTCCCAGTTTTCCCAGACATGTTCTTTTTTTTTTTTTTTTTTTTGACGGCCAACCGGGTTTGTCTCGGCATTCCTGCACAACCGCTCTTCCGATCTCGGCATTCCTGCTGACCGCCTGTTCTTATGTCCTGGTGGGTTTTTAAAATGTGAGCAAATGTCCAGGTTTTATCTTTGCCTCCACTTTTCCCAGGTATGAACAGCTTGGATCTGGGAGCAGTAAGCCGATTGGCTGTTGGGAGTCACGTACACTTTGTGTGAGCCCTGGCAAGTGTGTGTGTGTGCGTGTCCTTTTTTTTTTGATCCTGGAAATATGGTAACCCTAGTCCTGAATTATGGGCTTCTTTGTATAAATACTTGATGTCCAAAACCCCTTTGTTATCCTGGTCCAAATGCCCAGGTGCTAAAACTAGCATAATTTTTATAAAGATTCATCAACACCTTTTGCATATTCTCAGGAATTGCCCTGAGAGGGAATAGAAGCTGTTGGTATCTTGATTTGGCTGGAGTTGGGCCTGACCATTGCTGTTGCCAGCTCTAGCCGTGTCCATGAGCCCTGTCATGCTGCCGCATGGGGAGGGGCTGATGCAGTGGAGTGAAAGTTTTGGCCTAAAATTTACTTTTTTTTAAGGCTCATCTATGTCCAGGTAGACAGGTTTTATGCCTCCAAGATCAGGCTTGTGCTACAACTCCCATCTGCCTGAGCTCCTATTTTATACAATCTTCTAGTTTCCTTTGTCATAAAATCTCCAGATTAGCCTGGTTAGTTGGATTTCTACCAGGTGAGTTTGTTGTGGGAGAATTTTTCTCTTGATAAGTTGGTTCTCCTTAGCAGGAGCCTGCTATTTAGGGTGGTTCTGTTTCAGTTGGGAGGCACTTCAGTTATTCTTTTTGTTATCTCTGTACTAATAGCTCTATGAATTCCTGTCAGAAATGGTGGCAAAAGGATAATAGAGAAGGCAAACAAACACTGCATTCCAAATGGATTTTGTTGTTAGATGGATAATTGTATAAAAAAGCTGTACCTAGATTCTGTTCATCATTGTATTTGACACCCTAAAATATGATAAGCACTCTCAGAAGAAGTGTTAAAGAATCAACTACAAATAAGTCCTCTTGTCAGTACTGTAGTGTCCAGCTCATTTTACCTGGAATTCAGAAAAAAACAATACTTTTGCCAGCTCTGCTATACTAGGTTGATTTTGTTGGTATAGTTGTATTGGCAAGTACTTTCTGATGAAGATGCTGGCCTATACCAGTACAGTTATTTTTCTTTCCAGATAGGAGTACGGTAGTTTTACCTAGGGACCTACTTAAATTGTGGCATGACAAAGGGATTTTCACGCCCTGCTTGTGGCACGCAGAGCTGATTTTGTGGGCATTTAACAGCGCCCCCACTCTGTGCTACAGATTGGCAGAGGAGTTCTGGTGGCCCCATTCCTTGCTGCTGATTGGCTGAGGCACAAAACCTGCATAATTAAATGGCACATTCTGCAGAAATATCGTATAAATTTCCACATTATTATAAATGTAAATATTACATTTACATCTAAATTTAAATATATTGTGAATATAAATTATATACAATATGAACAGTACCATATCATTTGTAGTGTTCTACAAAAAGTTCAGAAATACTAAATGATGCTAAACTTGATAGAAACCATTCGTGTCGTTAACTGCTAGTATGCAGCATCCACCAGCAGTTGCAGAAGACATTCTGTCTTTGCAGTGTGAACGCTTATCCATACACTGAGATTCCATGTTGTGCATCTGCTGAATTGGTTGGAATTATAAGGCAGTGTTTAGAAAAGTTGTAGAGTTATGGAAACTGGTCAGAAACCAGAAACAGACTCCCAAAACGCAGTGATAGTCAGAGGCATCTGGAATTCTGTGATAAAATTTGTGTAAGCAGCACATTTGTTGTTATGCTCTTTCTGCCATCCAGGGATTGATTTAAGAAGCTGAGTGTCAAAACTCAAAAAAGATACCTGATTTGGGTAAAAAATGCAAACAGCTCTTTTTTTTTTTTTTAAGAGTGAGCTGTTTTTTTTTTTAAACTGTGGTGGTAATGCAGGGGTGGGCAAAATATGTCCCGTGGACCAGATCTGCCCCACAGAGGGGCTTTGCACAGCCAGCATCTTGTTTCTTGGTCTTGCCTGGCCCAGGCACTGCCAGGCTGTGGAGCATCTTACTGCCCCCCCGGGCACCCAGTGGGGCTGAGGTGACTCAGCAGCTGGACTGCCTTTCTAGGCAACCTAACTAGCTGTGGCTCCTTCCAGCTGCCACCGTTACTGGCCCCAGCCCTGCAGTACTGGTGGGGACACGCTCACGCAGCCCTAACCCGGCACGCCCCGTGCCTGCTCCAGACTCTCGAGTCCAGGCTTAGCAGTGGTGACAGCTGCCGGGCAGAAACTGTTGCTTGGGATGGGAGGAAAAGCAACTCTTCCCCCTTGCTGCTGCTGGGTAGTTCTTGGTGCAGCTGCCAGGAGCCTGCGTCCCACTGGGCTGCCCTGAACTGTCACCACTGCCACGTTGGGCAGCCCAGGGGTGGTGGTGATAGCAGTGGAGCTGTAGGGCAGCCCAGCATAATGTGGGCTGCAGGTGGGTGCACAAACAACTGCTTGGCAGCAGTGAGGGGGAGGGACCTCTTCTCCTGCGCCGAGCAACAGTTTCTGCCCGGCACTACTGCTGCTGCCACTGCTGAGCCTGGGCAGGTGAGTCCGGAGCAGGTGTAGGGCACTGTAAGTTGGGGCTGTGTGCAAGGTTCCCTGTCAGTACTGCAGGGCTGAGGCCAGCCGTGGTGGCAGCCAGAGGGAGTTTCCTCAGCCCTGCCGCAAGCCTAGGGGGCAGCAGGACGTTCCATGGCCAGGTGGTGCGGAGCAGATCCAGGGCAGGTTGGGGCTGTGCGCTGTTGATGATGGCAGGGAGGTGCTGCAGGACGGGCAGGTGCTGACCAGCTCATGGGGGCCCAGGCAGGGGGTTCCCATGCACACCCCATCATACTTTCAAACTACCCCCCACACAATCACACACCCCACAAACACTGCATCCACCTATACCCTCTCTCACATCCACGCACAAGCCCAGCACATACACCTGTGCACCTTGGTGGGAGGGGGGTGCTACTGCTGCATGCACACACCTTGCCAGACATGCACCCACATACAACCCCTAGCCATTTCCCCCACATACCCCACAACCTCCATACCCACCCACCCATATACATCCCCACATACCTTCAACACCTTCCCCCCCCCCCCACACGCACATAGCTCTCCACAATCATAGAATCATGGAAGTAGGGTCGGAAGGGACCTTGTAGATCTTCAAGTCCGACACCCCGCCTGAGCAGGAGAAAAAACTGGACTCAAATGATCCCAGCTAAGTAGGCATCAAGCCTCCTCTTAAAGACCCCCAGGGTAAGAGCCAGCACCACTTCCCATGGAAGTGGGTTCCAGATCCTAGCCGCCCTGACTGTGCAGTAGTTCTTACAGATGTCTAATCTAAACCTACTCTCCAATAACTTGTGGCCATTATTCCTTGTTATGTCAGGGGGCGCTAGGGGAAACAAGGTCTCTCCCAAATCCTTCTGGTCCCCCCTAGTGAGTTTGTAGACAGTCACCAGGTCCCCCCCTCAGCCTTCTCTTGTGAAGGCTGAACAGGTTCAGGTCCCGCAGTCTCTCATTGTAGGGTCTGCCCTGTTGTCCCCGGATCATGCGGGTGGCCCTCCTCTGGCCCCTCTCCATGTTGTCCACATCCCTCCTGAAGTGGGGCGCACAGAACTGGCACAGTACTCCAGCTGTGGCCTGACCAGTGTTGCGTAGAGGGGGAAGGATCACCTCCTTGGCCCTGCTTGAGATGCACCTGTGGATGCATGACAAGATCCGGTTAGCCCTGCCAACCGTGACCTTGCATTGTTGGCCCATGTTCATCTTGGAGTCAGTAATGACTCCAAGGTCCCCTTCTGCCTCCGTGCTCTCAAGAAGGGAGTTTCCCATCTTATAAGTGTGCTGCTGGTTACTACTGCCCAAGTACAGCACCCTGCACTTGTCAGTATTGAAATGCATCCTGTTTTTGTTAGCCCACCCCTGTAACCTATCCAGGTTTTGCTGCGGTCTTTCCCTCCCTTCTAGCATGCTAACCTCACCCCACCCCAAATTTCGGTATCATCAGCAAATTTAAACAGGTTGCTTTTTACCCCGTCCAAATAGCTGATAAAGAAATTGAACAGCGCGGACACAAGGACTGAGCCGTGGGGGACTCTGCTGCCCACTTCTCCCCCCACCCAATCCCACACTGCTCCTATACCCCCCACAATATACAAGAGTAAGATTTCATTTTGAGCTGTTATGCAATCGCCTCTATACACACAATGCAAACACACACAAATCGGGACAAAAATATATATTTTTAATTAAATTAAAATATGTTATTGTAGATGTTTGATTTTTTAGTGTGTGTGTGTGTGTGTATATTTTTTTTATTTTTATTTATTTTTTTTCTGGTTGCAAGATGGCAAGCCTCCTTCCCAAAAGCTGTACTTTCAGGGGCAAGAGGAGGGACTTCTGGTGGCAAAGGTCAGGGGTTAAGGGATTTCGGGTCCCAAAATGGTGATTGGGGGGTTGGGCGCTTGTGAAAGGACTTAACAGCTGACCAAAACTGCTTAAACAGCCTTCCAGCTGAAATACTTGCCTGTGGTAGTGACTGATTGTACTTGTAGTACTAATTCAACTATGCAGCTGTTGTCAGGAATAGTTCTTGTCTCCACTGGTTTTCAGTTTGACAATTGTTGTGATGCCATGTCTTCAACCCAATTTATCAAATCCATCAATTTGTTGTGTTTTTGGTGAATCAAAGCCTGCTGACTTTCAAACCATGTTAGAAACCCCGTGAACCAGACCACATTTTCAGCCACAAGTTTAACTTGATCTTCAGTGTTGCCCGGTTTTAAGAGATTGTGTAGTTTAAGCATACACTTTGTTCTGGGTGTGACTTAAAGCTTGTTACACAAAAATTGCTGGTAGTACTTAATATTCCATGTGCCTCTCACTGCAGGGCGGGCAGGGGATGGCTTGGCAGTGGAGCACAGAACCCAGCACGCAGCGGCAGCTTGCTTCTGCCTTGTGCACAAATCTGGGGGGCCCATGCCCTGCCTGGACAAGACGTGGCTCTGTCTCACTACTTGCCCTGGCCTCAGATTCCATTTACTCCAACCCGGCCCCACTCCCACACCATGGGGACCTCAATTCCCCACCCCCCCGCTTCCCTCGCACACACATTTACCTGCTGGGTGGTGTCCGTCTGTCTGCGGTGCATCTGTCTGTGTGTGTGCCCCTCACTTCAAAGCCACAGTTGCCCCCCACCCAGCCCTGCTGCTGCCTTTCACCCTTGGCCTATAGTACCCCACGTGCTGCCTGGGTATGTGGGAGCCCCAGGCTCCAAACCCACAGCCCCCCACACCTTCACAAATCCCCCCCCCTTCAACCAGACAAAATACCTGCATAATTTTGCATAAATGTGAGTTTTTCTGTGGATAATTTTGAGTTTTTAGCTGTGCAATTAAAATTGCAATTAATTGGCAACTAATTTTTTTTTAATCATACAACTAATCGCAATTAAATTTTTAAATAATTTGACGGCTCTAATTCTAACAATTCAGATTTTGCAGACTGAACATGTGAATCTATTATCTGGCAAAGCTTGTAGATAACCCTGGCAGAGCTTGTTTGTGTATGGGGAAACTGCCAGTATTTGGGGTGTGCTTATTCAAGTAGTCCTTTAGTGTCAGGTTATTAATTTTCTCCAGAGGTACGTTGGTATCTGTGAATATGTCCCTAGCTTGAGTGTAGCTTCTCTTCTTGTTAAACTGCTTTCAGTGGTTCTTTTAAGCATTGAGGACATTGTTGCTTGTTTCTTGCTCTGACCTTCACCCTCTGCAGAAGGCTTTTGCTTTCTATAAGATTCAGACTCTAACTACTGATCAATGAATGCTGTTTTTTCGTGATGCATCCAGAGTCACGCTGCAAGATGAATACCACTTTACCACCACGGAACTGCATTACATGGTCCTAGCTGAAAGTGTTTTGATTTTTTTTTTTTAATACTTATTTTTGGACTGTAGCATTGCTGCAGTGCGTCCATCTTCTTAAAAGATGGCACTGAAACACTTTTTTGCTTTCCTGACTGGCACCTTTGCTTAGTCTGTCACTAGCTTAGCCTCTCAGTAGTTCTCATTCAGATCATGTGCTCTAAGGCTGTGGTGATTGCTGTGCTTTCTTTGTATTCCAGTAAGCATTTTTTACGGGCATTGATTCTGTGGGAAATCATGGCCAACACCATTTTTTTTGCACCAATCACCGTTTTTCACAGTTTCCAAAAAAATTGTGAAACCGTGATTTAAGTAGGTCCTTAGCTATACCCAGTAGAAATCAGTTTCATTTTGGTGTAACTGTATTTGTACTGAGACTGGAGTTCCTCTTTATCTGTGCCTCTGTAGCTGAACCAGCATGGTGTTCCAGTGTAGACCAGACTTACGTGGTGAGAAGCATGAAAGTCTTTATTAGATGGGTGTATTGTAGAAATAATATACACAGTTGGCTGCTCATTAAGGGTGCTTCACTGGGACATCTGTTCCACTGCCTTCAAGGATACTAGGTGGCTCTTAAGAAGTCCAGGCAGGGACATCTCCTCCATCCTGGTGAGGGGCTCAGCTCACATGAGAGAGTAACAATGGCTGGGAGATCCAGATCATTATCATCCCATAATTCTCTGGGCTCACCTTAGTCTGTTCCATTATTAGGCAGGCATTCTGAAACTTGGAGTGCAGAAGACTTAAGATCCTGGTGTTATGTTGAAGCTTCCAGGGCCTGCAGGGAGTTGGGAAGCCCTGGGGCACCAACTATTGAGCAGCCCATATGGCAGGCCACCACTAGTACCTCATAGCCAGGAAACAGGTGGGCTGGTAGGAAACCATGAAAAATTCTGAAAGACCCTTGCATATGTTTTATTGGAAACTGGTCAAAACCAACAGTTTTTGGGTATAAAAACAAGAGCAAAAAAAAAAAAAAAATTGGGGAAAATACCTATAGAAATACCTGCTTTCTTCTGCCTCATCCCTCAATAATTACTGGTTCTATTTTTTTTTAAAAGCAGGGCTGTTTGGTTTAGAGGTTTGGGGTTTATATGCCACAAAGTTTGAATTGAGAACTGCCGTTCAGTTTTTAACAAGGCCTGTGTTTGTTTAAACCTGTGAAGAGTTTTCAGGTAACTAAAAATACTTCTTTTAATATGTATTGGTGTAGAATTTGAGGTGAAGACAATACAGTATGGTAAGCCATGTGCAAAAGTTTTTGGTAAAGAGAGTATCTTTTTAATTTTAGTATATTTAGTGCATTTAACCTTTTGGTCCTTGGGTCCTTAAGTAATTCGCTTCTCCTATGGGATATTGTAAGGGCAGTAGCGGTTTAAGGACTTTATCTGTAGGTATCCACTTATATTTCAGGGAAAAACTGTTTTTCCTCAAACTGAACCTGCAAATGTGGGGCTGGTTTACAGTGGTCATTGTGCACCATCTCCTGTGACGCGACTCTTTTTTCATTTACCATCTCAGTGCCTGATTTACATTGCCTTATACCTTGAGTAATAACTTGCACAAGTGAAAAGTGGAAGTAAATTGTTACCAAGCTTAAATGTTAGTGTTTTACAACTCTTTTTAATTATTTAGGTCTGAGTCTACAATTTAGATTTTACTGGTATAACATGGTTGTAGGTGTGAAGGTAGTTGCATTAGTAAAAGTGCTAATATGAACCCAGTTATGCTGATGTAGAACATATGGCAATAAGCTATACCCAGAGTAACTCCATTTGCATTAAAGGAATTTTACTAGCATAATCAGGTGTATAATTTAGTCTTTGAGGAAGAGACTTATTCACTTCAGCTTGGTACAAGCTAAATATAAAGTCTAATAATATCTAGAACCTTACTGAAAAGCATTTATAGTGACTAATTTTTAAGGGCTGTATTTTTTAAAAAAGGTTGCATTTAGTGGAGTAAAGCATTCTTTAAATTCTCTGCTTGGTACATAGGGCAACTTAAATAGCAAAATATAGACAGAATTATATTTCTATGTGCATTTTGCATTAGAACTTACAACTCTTTTTAAATGTGTCCCTCACTTACTTTTATTTACATTACAAAAATAAAAGTCCTGTTCTGTTTTGGATTATCAGAATTTACCAACAGTTTAAAAATAAGTCAAGGAAATAATAACTGTCACAATTTTGGGACTCAAGACACCTAGGGTGCCATCCAGATAAGCACACACGTGCATTTCCCCAGAGACTAATAGCAGTGCCATGGAGTTGCACTGCTGTTACTTGTCACTGGGGAGCGCCTGTGCATGTGCACTCTGAGCGGCAACTTGCCCTGGGTGGGGCAGGGGAGGCTGGGATCAGCACCTGGGCTGGCCCAAGCAGCTTTACCTGGGATTCTGGGTGCCTCCTGAGGCTCCAGTGGTGGTTATCTGGGCGCATGGAGCCTGGATGGCCATTGGAGTCTGGCTCTGGCCCTGCTAGGCTCTGGCTTTGGGTGGTGCACGCTGCCACCATGTGCACTGCCCCACGTTTTTCTGCTGTGGGTTTTCTGGATCTGGATCTTGGTGTAACACCTCCCCCCCCCCACTGTATTGCAAATTTGCAGTATGGTAAACACCTGTATGTATGGCAAGTGTGGTTTGGGGTGCCACAGACAGGTGTTCAGCGCTGCATACTGTATGTGCGTGCTTGTCTGGATGCACCCCTAGAGTCCAAGATCTGGCTGTGCTGAATTGTGACAGTTCTGTCTTGTGGTTCTACAACTGCAGAACCTTCCATGTGTGACACAGTGTTGTGAAGTCCATTTATACTCTGCTCGCTCTACTTTAAGCCTGGAATGCCCAGTTGTGTGAGGTTTTTGCATACATTATACAACATGCACTACATGAATCAGCCTCACGAGGGAGTTCTTCCACAGTTTCTCAACCCTTCTCTTGCTTATGAGTAGAAACTATAATTGGATCTAGCCACATCAGCTCATTGCCAGAAACTCAGAAGGGGTGGCGAAAATGGGAAGGGATACAGACTTTATTTCATTGAACTTGATGACAACCAAATGATGCAGTGTTATCAAATACTGTAAGAAGATGCAGCTGAAAGATACTGTGGCCTGTTTTACAGCTGTGATACTCCAGGATATAAGGCCCAGTAACCATGATTTAAAGTATCTCATGTTGACGCTGGATTTGGACCCAGCACCAATACCTTTGTTCCGGGTGAGTACAACCCTTAGACTGAACACAACACCAGCCAGTTGGTAATAGGCGAATTTATTGATAGAGGAAGAACAAAAAAGCAACAAAACAAACAAACAAACCATTCTATAGTTACCAATTCTAGGGCTGTCATCAGAGTCAAAGTACATCTGGTCAGGATGCAGGCTCCGCTCTGAGGCTCTCTCTCCTAGGTGTTAGTAGTCTGGAAGTGGGATGCCAAGACCCACAGCCCTGCTTCAGTGACATGGGCTGCTAGTATGTGCCCTCTATTCATGGTGGACCCAGGGACCCTACCTGGGGGACAGGAATGGGGACCCCTCTCAGGCAGCAAAACAGGGAGGGATGGACAGGACAAAGGGAGGGACCCTTTGTTACTCTCAAGTCTCTGCTTTTGTATTCTCCTTTCCCCCTTGATGACTCCTGATGACTCTTCATCCTTGGCTATCTCTGGTTGGTTGTCTCTCTGTGGTCACATGTTCACGTAGCCTTCCAGGCCTTCTCCTAATTTAGTCTGTTCCCTGCAAACCAGGACTTAGGTCCCCCTGCTCTCTGAGGTCTTGTTGCTGGTGTTACTTGTCTTGTGTTATCGGACAGTATGGTACATACTTGTTTGGTTCCCAGGCTGTTTCCTAGACTGTGTCCTTGTTTGTCTTGTTGTGCTAGACAGCCCGTCTACTTTCAGGGCCATCAGAAACTCTGTGTGTGTGTCTCCCAACCTCTTTAGAAATCCAGTTAACCCCTGCTGCCCATCTTGACCTCTTATAATGTATATCTCTATATCTGTAAGCCAATTCCCAAAAACCAGGCCTTTAAATACTGTTTCTAAGCCAGTATCCCAGACTGCCGAAAATCAAAAATTTGGTGGCATTGTTTTAAGTGAAGATGCATACTTTTCATACCTATTAGTTCCTTCCTATTTCAGACTATTCTGCTTAGATTTGACATATAAAAGGACTGTATGTTTCAAGGACTGGCATAGCAGTAAGAGATTTAGGACTCTCACCAATAATCCCAAACTAGTGGCATTCTGGGTGCTTTGAGATGCAGCACTACATGGTTTTGTTCTTTTAATAGTGGAGAAAATAAATTTGAATACAAAGTGCTTATTTTTCATTATCTGTGTTCTTAAAGGAACAGTTTACCACTGGACCATTCTTTTCCCCAGTCAAACTGATTTTTTTTAGTCAGCCCTGCATAAATCAAAAATTGGTTTTTGCTTCGCAAGACCTTTAATAAATGCCTATCATAATGCAAAAACAGAGAGAACAAAAAGAAAGGTAGCTGAGGTTGAGTATTGAACCCATATACAATTCTTCTTCAGTTTTACTAAATAAGCCACTTTTACTTTCCAAGTTTTCTTTGATCTAGGCCTAAAAGTTTGAATCTCCCAACTTCAGTAATTGCATCCTGCAGTATGGTCTTAAGCATAAATAATGCAGGTAAAAATTTTTATCACTGACCTAAAAGGGATGTTTGTATCTGTAGGGTAAAGGCAAAATAAATCTAAATGAGTTAATAGAAGATTGTAATGATTTCAGAGTTTTTCCAATTCTGCTATTGTGTCTTTGCTACTTATTGGGTAGTTGGGTTTTTTTTTTTTTTTTTTTTTTTCATTCTTCCTATTGATTTCTCGAAATATGAGGCAGGAAAGGAATTGAAAAATGAATGACAAAATGGAATTATAAAAAGAAATATAAAGAATCCTGTATCTGTAGAATTCTTCTGACTTTTTTCATACTTAATTTTTTTTATACAAGTGATGCTTGTAAGTGTTTTCCGGCTGTCTTGGTCATAGTGAGAAGCAGGGTTTTTTAGTAATAACCTTAAATGAACCAACTGCATAGCTGGGGGAGTGATTAGAAATTCTTTCAGGCATGAAGTATCTTTTTTTAGGTCTGGGAATAGAGTAGGAAGATCCTAACTAAGTACTAGATAAAACAGTGGCTTGTATTACCTCCATGTATAAATAAAAACAGTCATGCTGTAAACTGCAAAGAGATGTTAGCAAAAATAACTTTGAAACAAGAGGTGTGCAGTTGAATTAGACAATCTAGTTCAAGAATAAGACCATCCAAAATGGAAGAGTCATTATTTCCCATGGAGAACAAAGAAGATGGAAGAGACATCAGTTAGATTATGAGCTATGGATATGAGTTTAGTCTACGGGATTTAATGTCTAGTAAAGTTACTATTTTTTTTTTTTGTTCCCAGGCCCAACTTTGAAAGGTGTTTTGTAGTCAAGGAAAACTGACAGGGACTATAAGATCAGAAATAGAGTGATTTTCTTCTGTGAAAAATGTTCTCCAGGTTATTGGGTGTTTCTCTCCTCTATCATTTTTTTTCCCATGAGTTCATTCTGGTATGTAGTCGTTGTTTAGTGTCACCTATATAACTTCAATGAGGGCATTGGGTGCATGGTTTCATTGTGGGGCAGTATAGATTTTGATAGCAATAGAGATGTATTCATTGGCGTGTTTAGAGAGCTTTGGGTTCCACTTATTATTGAAGTGTGCTTCTGACAGATGAGTTGCATGAGGTTTGGTGGTGGTTTGAAAGCTGGAAGTTGTGCAGGGTGGTTCCCTCTAAACGACTGATTTCATCTGTGCTGGAAATTAAACACAAGCCATCCTTTTTTCTGGTATTTAGCTTCAGTTGTTTCTGTTCTTTTTTTCCCCAGACCTGAGGAAAGGCACTTCAGGTCTAAAAATCTGTTGAACATCTCTCCCAAATATACAACTGATTCAGTAATGGATACCACCACAGAAACCTTGCTTCTCACATATTCCTTGGACTGAACTAGCTGTAACAACACCCCCCCCCAACTCTTCCTAAACACTCAGTTTAAGGTATGACTAGTTATGAAAACAATTTTATGTTAGCGTGAAGTAAAGAGTAAGAGTCTAAGAGAATGTACAGCATAATGCTTTCTTTTCAGGCAAAAGATTTATATTATTACTTAAATATCTTGTTCTGTAATTATATTTTAGTAATTGTTTCTATATCCAGTGGAGCATTTCAAGTGATTTATAGTAGAGAACATTGGGCATAGAAAAAGTTTATCCTTATAATGCATAACTTAAATTTACTTTGCAGGACAAATAAAGGCAAATTCTGCTGGCAATGTAGTCCATGTGCTAATTTGAAGCTTTATGGAATAATTTAGCTTGATAAAACACCCTTCACTTTAGGATCCCAGATGAGTTTACAGACTATGCGTGTGGCTACATATTGCTGGAAAATAGCTCCTTTGAGGGCAGGCAGCTACAAACAGCTAGCTCACAGCATCATACGGTGGTTACATCTTTACCAACAGCAGAGAAAGTTCCTTTTGGAAACGCATCTTGGATTTTTAATGTGTAATTTTTAATCCCATCAGACAAGCATTTCTTCTTTTTCCTGGGATAAAACTGAGAAAATTGATATTTAGTTAAATGGCTGTTTTGTTTCCAAATACTGTCTAAGGAAACAAGTTTGGAGGTAGTTTACTTTCCATTTCTTTCATGCAAGCATATTTAGATACGATTAGATGGGAATAGAAACCCTCTAATTTTTCCACTAAGATTAGGTACGGTGCTAACAACAAGGGGGAAAATACTAAGCAAAAAATGTAGAGTAGGCATACTTCAATTAGTTACTTCTGTGGAACTGATCTGGAGGGCTATTCGGATCTATTTAATAGACTTTCACTGATGTCTTTCATAACATGTTTGACATCAATATTTTCTAAATTTAATGGTTTTTAACTTCTGTGCAGCAAAGGGAAACAGAGCCGTAATTGCAGTGCTTCACCTGTATGTTATATTTATATGACGGTTTACTCTGAGGAGGTATGTGATTATCGTCATTAATACACATAGCTGTTGTATGCTATTTTTCACTAGTAAATCCCAAAGGGGTGTTGATATTATAGCAAAGGATTTATTGTCCTAAAGTTCAGGTAATTGAAAATGTTGTGATCTTGGATTGGCAGAGAGGGATCTTGGAGGCATGATTGACTCCAGGATGAATATGAGTCGCCAATGCGACAAAGCAATAGGCAGAGCCAACCGCACCCTGTCATGCATCACTAGCAGGTCCAGAGATGTTTTGCTCCCCCTCTATGCGGCACTGGTCAGGCCGCAGCTGGAGTACTGTGTCCGGTTCTGGGCGCTGCACTTCAAGAGGGATGTGGAGAACCTGGAGAGGGTCCAGAGGAGGGCCACTTGTATGGTTGAGGGTCTCCGTGGCCAGCCCTATGAGGAGAGGCTGAGGG
>NW_017728943.1:46386887-46390187 GCF_001723895.1 Crocodylus porosus
AGCCCTATGAGGAGAGGCTGAGGGGCCTGAATCTCTTCAGTCTCCAGAGGAGACTGAAGGGGGATCTTGTGGCTGTCTACAACCTTATCAGGGGCCAGCAGCAGGGACTCGGGGAAAGTCTGTTCACCAGGGCCCCCCTTGGGGTCGCCAGAAACAATGGCCACAAGCTGAGGGAGGATAGGTTTAGGTTGGATAGTAGGAAGAACTACTTCACTGTAAGGGTGGCCAGAGCCTGGAATAGGCTTCCTAGATAGGTGGTGCTTTCACCTTCCCTGAAGATCTTCAAGAGGAGACTGGATAGGCACCTGGCTGGGGTCTTATGACCCTTGCCACCCCCAGTGCTCCTTCCTGCCCATGGCAGGGGGTCGGACTAGATGATCTGTCTAAGTCCCTGGCGACTCATTGATTCTATGATTCTTTTCTAAATATTAAGATAAAATACCTGAAAAATTTCCCTCCAACATGGTTAAATTTGATACATTTTATTGATGGTGTAGGCACAAAATGGAATGTATTATTACAGATATTATTGCAACTTCTCTGAATCTGGAAAAAGAGACTGAATCAACAGTGTTTAAGATACAATTAAGTTACCGAAGACGGAGTCATACAGAAGCCAAATCCCTTAGGAGTAATGCTTTCATAAACTTAATTTTGGTAGAGCATCATCGTTGTTGCTGGGGAATTCTTGAACTGATAGTGGCGGCTTATACAACTTCCCCTCACCATCTTAAGGGAAACAAGATTAAACCTTTCAGCAAAGGAGCAACTAAAACTGCATAGAATGGACATTCCCATATGACCTTTTTTTTTTTTTTTTAAACATATTTTGGGAAACTTTTCCCAGCTCCTTAAAATCAGGGTACACATTTAGTTACCTAACATTAGGTGCATATGTCTGGTTATTCTGACTTAATTTTCACCCTAATTCAAGTGGAGAACAGGACTTTTGAGCCAAAAAGGATCCATTTCCCACCAGTTTGTAACAACCTGAGTATAATGGGAGAATGGGTCCTCAGTGTTTGATTTGATATGAACAAGGGATTTTCCTCACCAGATCAAAATAGTCCATCTAGTATGATGGCCTGTTATGTAGTCCTAAAACACTATAATTGCAGCATTAACCTTTACTTGAGTTCTCATATCCTCAGTAGCTTTGAAAGCTTAATAGGTACTCTGTCATTACTTAGATCTGTGTCCTTTTGAAAGATACCAGAAATACAGTGACTAGAATTACAAATGTGCTTTTAGAATAGAGCTTTTTGATTTCTGTTTTGAATCAGTTTAAAGCCACTTTTATGTACCTACAGTACTTCTGTAGGTACTTGCCTTGAATGTCATTTTGCAGCATTAGGTTAAATAATTTATTTAAGTGGCCAAATAAATATTATAGCAGCTGGTCGTTTTCATGACCATAATGCTCTTTCAGCCGACTGCAGATATACAAATCAAAAAGGCCAACGGTGTGTACAAACATAAATCATATTTGTGCTTCTCCTGATGCAAAATACAGACTGTTGAACAAAATTTTTGCTGTGTGAGAAAACATGATACAATATGATATTTTGAAAGGAACTTTTTGGACATCAAAATACAAAAATATGCTTTTCAGATGTTTGAAGAAAATAAATTCTGACAAACAAGACAGTCTTAGGTGGGACGGAAACTCCATAAACCTGTGAATTGTAATAATTAAGAACCATTAAGGCCAACTTTTGCCTTCAGAAATTTGCACAATTCCCACTGAGTTTTCAATAGGAGTTATGCTGGCATATGAAGAGAGAGAATGAACGAGAATGGGTATTTTCTGCTATGTAGAGGATTCAAGTCCTGGCCTCCTATTACTTTAGTAGTTTTTAGGTACCTTTTTTACAGGACCCTTAAAAGAGAAAATGAGGGAAAGAGCTATCACAATTGTTAAAGATAAATTTCATATTTAAAACAACCTAAACCTGAAATCACAAAAAGCCCCCCTTCAACCAGAAAAGAAAAAAAAAAGTAGCCAGTGCCCTCCTTCAGATTTCAAAAAAGAAAAAAAAAAGTTTTATTTAGGTAACAGCTCATACATCAATTAAAATCTGAAACGTTCCTCTTCACATTTTTAGAAATTCCCAAAATGGTGATTTTACAGTGGAATCTTCCAGTGACTAATACCTATGTTGTCCTGGATGCATCATTAAAAATGAGTAAGATGGCATGCCTCCAAATCGGGGGCGGGCAATTATTTCCAGTTGAGGGTCGCTTACCTGGTTTTGGCAGGTTGTCAAGGGCTGCATGGGTAGCCCCGCCCTTTGACAAGTGCCCTGCCCCCTGGGCACCATCTTGGGACCAATGTCCCAGGACCAGCACTGGTGGGGCCCAAAGTGGAGCACAGGCTGGCAAGGGTCTGTGGAGCCAGGCTGGGTTTCACCAGCAGGGAGAGGGGGGAGCTGGCCTGGCTCCATAGAGCCCCTGCTGGCCGGGACCCTGTGCTCCTGACACCCTGCTCTGGGCCCTGCTGGCACTGGTCCCAGGACACTGGTGCATGCCCTGTGCTCCTGCTGACTCCCTGCCAGCTCACTCCCAGTGCCCCCCAGCTCTGCGGTACAGGTGGGAGGCAGTGCACAGCCCCGACCCTCTGCTCGCCAGCAGCTAAGAAGCTGGTCCTGAGTGTGGGGAAAAGTCGTCCCTCCCACGCCCCATGGCGAGTGCCCCCTGCTGCAGGTGCTTGCAGCCCACATGGGGGAGCAGGCTGCAAGCAGCTACAGTGCGGGGCGCTAGCCACAGGGTGGGTGAGGGGCCGCTTTTCCTCGCGCTCAGCACCAGCTTGTAACCTGCCCTGCTGCCAGCCTGGGCCCTGCCAGCTCTGGGCTTGCCCATTGGTGTTGAGCACAGCGGCAGCAGCTGCGCTCCCCCCACCCCACTTGCTGCACTGGGTAGTGTTGGCTGCTGCTGCCTGCCCGAAACTCACGTGCTAGGCAGCCCACGGGCAGCCATGGCAAACACTGCCTGGTGCGTGCGGCAAGCAGGGGGACCACAGTTGCTGTCACCATGTGCAGCCCCGACAGGTGAGGCTGGGGACAGTGTGGGGCCCAGGCTGGCAGTGGGGGTGGGTTACAAGGTGGTGCTGAGCGTGGGGAAAAGCAGCCTGTTGCTTGCCCCGTGGCTGGCACCCCGCACTGCAGCCGCTCGCAGCCCATGTAGGGCTGTCCAGAGCAGGCACAGGCAGCCCCAGTTGGGCTGTGAGTGGGTACAGTGCAGGGTGCCAGCCATGGGGCTGCATGTCCCCCCCCCCAGCCTTTTCCCAAGGCCCTGCCTGGG
>NW_017728943.1:46390487-46394319 GCF_001723895.1 Crocodylus porosus
TGTGCAATGAAGCAATTGTTCTGAAGATGGATAGAGGCCATTTGACATTGAAATTATTTTTTATGTACAATTGAAGTTTTGGTGTTTTTTCAAAAGCTCCTTTACTAATTTCTCTAAAGAGAAGAGATGTTCATCTGCATCTTCTGGTACAAGACTTCTCATGGAACTGGCAAGTTCAAACAGGTATTCTGTGTTTCTTCCACTAGGACCAACTGCATTAAGAATTTGTTCAGCAATTTCTTCCAGAGGTGCTGGACCAAGGTAGTTAGGATTATCATAAGTTCCAATATATAATAATACATTAAATGGTTTTATTGAGGGATCTTTTGGATAGAAAGTGACAGCTGTTGTTCTGTAGCCTCCTTTCTCCCTGAAGTCAAGGTATGCCTTTACTTGACATTCTTGTCCTGAGGGCAGTCTGTAAGCAACACCCCATACGCAGCCCTGTTGAAGAACATAACCATAGGGGTAAACTGAAGTAACGTTAAAAAGGCTCTAGCAAATCACCGTTTTTGTCAATAAAACTCTTTAAGAAACTTAGAATTAAAATCCTCCTAGGTTGCAGTTGCTTCCTGCAACCAGTTACTACTTTGTGCTGTGTTTTCCTAAATCAAATGGTTGCGTTTTGCTTAGCAGCTTTTAATTGAAATATAATAATTTTACAGAATTCTTTGTGCATTCTGTTGCTGATGATGGACCCAGCTTAGGAACTGAAGAACTTAACACAGTTATTTCTACTTGCAGAGACAGGTCCTCCAGGAATTGCAACTCATTTAATGCAGTAAAGACTGAGGCTAATACCACTTAGTGAATGGCAGCTAAACAGTTCATTCAAGTACAAAATTAAAGTTTCCCAACTGCACCAAAATAACAGATTTAAAGATAAGTTTCTTGGACTGGTAGATTGAAAGTTTTTAGGTGTTTCTTACTTTAGAGTACTTTATTCTGAAATAAATATTCTACAGGATGTGTGTATTATAGGTGCTACAAGTGTATAGGATTAAAAAAGAAGGGTGCCTATTCCAGTGCTTTGGAGCAGAGTCAGTTAACTGAGTCTGCTGGAGTATGGCAATTACCACACTCCAGCAACCTCCTCTGTCTCTATTGGTGTCCCTGAGCTTCAAAATGGTGGTGGGGGTGCTTTATCTAAAGCTTATTCAGTGAGTATTAAAGTGCCCCCAACCACCATTTTGAAGCGCAGGGATGCTGATACACAAGATGCTCTGGGCACTTTAATTAGAGTGGCTATTGGATAGGGGATTTACAAGAGCCACTCTAATTAAAGCGCCCCCCACTCCTGGAGCACGTGCATAAACACCCAATGAGACCACCAGATTACACTTCAGACTTAATTTTCCATCTAAACCTTCTATTATGGAGCATCCAACAGTGTTGTTATCAGAATTGACATTAACAGTTTTGAAGTTTAACAATTTTGATGTCTTCAAAGCCATGATTCCCAGAGTTTTATTTAATTATAGTTTAAGGAAGGCACTTGCCTTCCTTTACCTGTTTTCACATAGACAAACCCTACTGACATAATCAGGGGAGTTCTGCATAGAGTACAGTGACATCAGTGCTATGCTGTGGCACTTGTAGGGAGTCAGTGTCTGGTTGTCTCCATCCCCGATGCAGACTTAAATTGTTTTGCACCTTTTTCCAGTATATTCTCTATCTGTTTGGTCCCCTGCAGCTTTTCAGTAGGTGAAGAAAAGTCATAATGCTTTGCAGAAGAGCACAGGAATAATCATTTTCTCTGGCACTAAACTGGTGCGCAAATTGTTGGCACTTAGGCAACAAGGTGATAGAAACAGATGTGTGATTTTTACATTAGACCGTCTTCAACTAATGTTGTACTTCAGCTGCTCTTGGGGAAATCAGTTGTAGAAGTTTTTGAATTTTACAGCTAACAGACCATATTTTAGCCAAAGTAATCTTTTATGATGAAAGAAGTTAAAACAAAACAAATGCAATTTATATTTCAGTTAGAAAAAGAAACTATTGCATTGTAACAGTTACTTATCCTGTCTTGAATTCTATGTTATTTCCTTACCTTTTTTTAGGGGGTCAAAGAAACTTTTCTATTTTATTTCCCTTTTAGTTAATTGTAACTTTGTCTTGGCCCTTCAAGATGAGGCATACCAAATTACACATTCCCAACCTAACTTACCTTCCCAAGCTTCAACTTTGTTATGTGAATAAGCTCTAAGGGTTCAGATGCAGGAAGCTTGCTCATTTCTAAGCTCAAGTCTGCTGCTATTCACAGAGCTCTTGAACTAACTATGCTGATTATTCATGCTCTGATGTAGACACAATTAGAATGTGTGAGTGTGCATAAAGCATAATGTATATATTCTTGTTGCAACAGCACTTAATGCTGTATTAACCAAAGTGTATTTATTTGGTTTTGTATCTAGGAAAGCCATGCATCAGATGCATCAAAAGAGAGAGGATTATATCTGACAATGGCAAGGTTTCAAAGAAAAATTTCTCTCTTCCTTTCCTTGCTTCCTTTTGTCATGAAGTGGAAATTTTAAAAAGGAGAAACTTAAATTAATTCTAAGATACTTTCAAATGAATGTTACTTTTATGAATTTATTCTTGTTTCAAAGCACCTTGTGCAGAATTTTAATAGAAACAGATCAATTATATTACATCAGCTGATGGTTTGTCTATAATATGTTAAGATGGATAGCCCTGGAGTCGCAATTAAAAATATAAATTGATTATTTCCTCTGGGGAAAGAGACTGCTGGAGTAACAAAGAAGTTTGTCTATCAGTACAATTAAAGTGAAAATGCATAACCAGTCTTTGCTCATATGGGTCTCCCTGTAATATAATGGTGTCCAATAGTAGTACTATGGTGTGGAAAACACCAGAAAGATACAGAAAGTCATGACAGTCCCTGTACTGCAGTTCTCTTATTTTGCCAACTACAAAACAGTTAAGTTTATGATTACTGTTACATTTACCTTTATCTGTGGCTACCATTCTAGGGAAGCATCAGCTTTACAGGTATTGTGCCCTGATTTAATAGTAGGGCTGTGCAAAGCTTTGGTAGCTGACTCAATTAGGAGGAGATTTGGGGCCAAATCTCTGAATCCGAATTGAATCAGGAGACCTATTACAAGATTCAAATTGAATCCAAAGCCTCCGAATTGATTTGGGAAAGATTTGAAGAGATTCGGATTGGTCAGGGAGAGGCAGGCACAGCCGAGTGGCTGCAAGTTTTCCTGTGGCTCCTCCGGCTGTGCCTGCCTATCCCTGGGTGGGGGGAGCTGTGGGAGAAGCCCCCATGGCTGCCTTGCCCAGCCCCATCCCCTGCCCAGCGACAGCCTCCCAGCACTTAAAGTCTTGTACTCATCAGCTCTGGCAGCAGGGATTGGGGCCTCTGGGTGCTCATGGTAGAGCCCCACTGCGCAGTGGGAGGGGCAGTGGGGATCGCCCTCCCCTCTACCTGGCATCTGTGCGGCAGCTGCCCCATGGTGCAGTTGCAGCATGGCTCTGCAGGGCACCACGCACTGTCTGGGAGCTGGGGCAGCTCCATGTATTAGCTGGAGCCCAGCTCCAGTGACCCCAGCTCCCAGGCAGTGCATGGCACCCTGCCAAGCTGTGCCTGCACCATGTGGCAGCTGCCGCATGGGTACCAGGTGGGGAGGGTGATTCCCACTGCCCCACACTGCGCAGGGCAGGGGGCTCTGCCACAAGCACCCAGAGGCCCTGATCCCCGCTCCTGTAGCTGGTGAGTGCGGGGCATTTTTTTGTTGTTTTTGTTTTAATTGCCGGGAGGCTGGGCTGTGTGTGTGTGTGTGGGGGGGGTTGACTGGGGAGC
>NW_017728943.1:46394424-46395587 GCF_001723895.1 Crocodylus porosus
GGCACTGCCAGGAGACTCCAGAGCCCTGTGCAGCTGCTGCTGCAGCTGTGAATGCAGGACTTTTTTATTTCAAGTGCTGGGAGGCTGGGTTTGGGCAAGGGATGGGGCTGGGCAGGATGGCCATGGGGATCTCCCACAGCTCCCCCCCAACCATCGCTAGAGGAGCCATGGGAGAACCTGCAGATGCCTAGCTGTGCCTGGCTGCCCCTGACCGATCTGAATCTCCAAATTGGAGCTGAATCTCCGATTCTGATTTGGCCAGATGGAGTGGGGAGAGTGATTCAAATCACCGAATTGAATCGCTGTCCTCTGAATCGGCTGAATCCAAATAGAATACTTCCCTATTTGCCACAGGCCTATTAAAGAGTCATTCAAACTAGGGTGACTGTGCACTGTTATACCAAGCATGAGGGTCTGTTTTGATGAACTGTTTCTGGAGTGCCCAGGGTTCTGTACATTTGAACCCAAATACGCACAAAGTTAACTTTAGCTGGTAGCAATTGCTAATGTGCAAAATTTAAAAATGATCCTTCCCCCCCACAATATCCTTCACCAGTGGATTACAGACTGCTTGTCTGATATAATGGGACTTAAAACTGAATTCTACTTTTTTCTCCCTTTGCACGTTACCTCACTTTAATTTTTGTGAAACATTTTGTCTGATGTACCCCATCTGTTCACTGAGCTGAGCACTGCTCTGGGACTTAGAGTGATTTTGGTGCAGAGGTATTTTGCTTGTCATAGCTTTTTTCCCCCACAATTAACCAATCTATTGCACATCTTGATTAAATATCTTTCCTCCCTCGAATGTGAGGATAAGAGACACCATGCTGCGTGAGACAACAGGTCCATGTAGTCCAGGATCCTGTATCTTGCAGTGGTGGAATGCAGATGTTAAGGGAAAGATTGTTTCTGTAGGGCATCTCCAGACTTCTCTCTCTTCCTCTGTCCATTCCCCTACATACACTGTTCAGGAAGGAAACCTAGGAATTTCAAATTGGAGGGTTCACATCTAACCAAACCATTCACTGCTGAACTTATTTCATAGACATCAGGGCTGGAAGGGACCTCGGGAGATCGAGTCCAGCCCCCTGCCCAAAGGGCAGGAAGTCAGCTGGGGTCATAGGATCCCAGCAAGACAAGCATCCAATTTACTCTTGAAG